>NW_020954751.1:15233837-15409289 GCF_900497805.2 Vombatus ursinus | reverse complement strand
AGAAAGAAAGAAAGAAAGAAAGAAAGAAAGAAAGAAAGAAAGAAAGAAAGAAAGAAAGAAAGAAAGAAAGAAAGAAAGAAAGAAAGAAAGAAAGAAAGAAAGGAAAGAAGGAAGGAAGGAAGGAAGGAAGGAAGAAAGAGAAAGACAAACAGAAAGACAGAAGAAAATAAACTTAGCTTGCCATGAACTTTTGTAGATAAAATCATTCCTACTCTTTGTGACTATTGCTTCCTTTTCTTTTTCTATTTTTTTTTCTTTTATTAGGGTGATTTGCTACCCGGTATGGCATACCTAATCTAGTTCATTGATCCATCACTCTATTTCTTAGCCAAGACCAGATTGTTTGATGATTATCAGTTTGTAATATAGTTTGAAATTTAGTACTGCTAGTACACTTTCTTTCACGTTTTTTTTCATTGATTCCTTTGATATTCTTGACCTTTTGTTCTCCCAGATGAATTTTGCAATTATTTTTCTAGCTGTATAAAATAACTCTTTGGTAGTTTGATTGGTATGGCACTGAATAACTAAATTACTTCAGGCAAAATTGTCATTTTTATTCATTGACTCAGCCTACCCATGAACAATTAATATTTCTCTAGTGCTTAGATCTGTCTTTGTATGAAAAATGTTTTGTAATTGTGTTCATATAGTCCCTGGATTTGTCTTGGCAGGTAGACTCCTAAGGATTTTATAATGTCTGTAGTGATTATAAATGGAATTTTTCTATCTCTTCCTGCTGAGTTTTATTGGGAGTATATAGAAATGCTTATGATTTATGTGGGTTTATTTTCTATCTTGCAACTTAACTAAAGTTAATTATTTTAATTAAAATTTTTAGTTGATTCTCCAGGGTTCTCTAAGCATACTATCATATCATCTGCAAAGAGTTATAGTTTTATTTTCTCTTTGCTTGTTTTTATTCCTTCAATTTCTTGTCTTATTGCTATAGCTAGCATTTTTAATATTACATTAAGTGATAGTGGTGATAATGGATATCCTTGCTTCACCTTTAATCTTGTTGGGAAGGCTTCTAGCTCATCTCCATTATAGATAAAGCTTGCTGATGGTTTTGCATAAATACTACTTGTCATTTTAAGAAAGACTCAATTTATTCCTATGCTTTCTAGTGTTTTTAACAGGAATGAATGTTGTATTTTATCAAAGGTTTTTTCTGTAGCTATTGAGATAATTATATGACTTTTATTGTTTTTGTTATTGATATGGTTAATGATGCTGATAGTTTTCCTAATATTGAACCAACCATGCATTCCTGGTATAAATCTCACCTAGTCATACCAATAGTCTTTGTGCTATATGGCTGTAATCTCCTTGCTAGTATTTTATTTAATGTACGTGTATATATATATAATCAATATTCATTAGGGAAATTGGTCTATAGTCCTATTTTTCTTTCTTTGGTTTAGGTATCAAAACCATATTAGTATCACAAAAAGAATTTTGTAAGACTCCTTTTATACCTATTTTTTCAAATAAGTTATATGGTATTTGAATTAATTGTTACTTAAGTGTTTATTTGTAAAATTTACTTGTAAATTCATCTGGTCCTGGGAATTTTTTCTTAGAAAGTTCATTTACAGCTTGGTCAATTTCTTTTTTGAAGACAGGGTCATTTTAGTATTCTGTTTGCTCTTCTGTTAATCTAGGCAATTTATATTTTTGTAAATATTGACCCATTTAACTTAGATTATCAGGTTTACTGGCATATAACTGGGCAAAATAACTCCTAACAATTGCTTTAATTTCATTTTTGTTGGTGGTGCATTCACCCTTTTTATTTTTGATACTGGTCATTTGGTTTTCATTCTTTTTTTAAAAAAATAAAATTAATCAATGGTTTATCTATTTAATTTTTTTTCATAAAACCAGCTTAGTTTTATTTATTAGTTCAATAACTTTTAAACTTTCACTTTCATTAATCTCTCCTTTGATTTTTAGGATTTCTATTTTGGTGTTTAATTGGGGACTTTTAATTTGTTCCTTTTCTAATTTTTTTTAGTTGTATGCCCAATTTCATTATCTGCTCTTTGTTATTATTAATTTAAGCATTTAAAGTTATACATTTCCCCTAAGTACTGCTTTGTCTACATCCCACAAATTTTGTTATGTTGTCTTATTTTTGTCATTATCTTTAATGAAATTTTCAATTGTTTCTATGATTTTCTCTTTGACCCATTTGTTGTTTAGGATTTGATTATTTAGTTTACAATTAAAATTTTAATCTATGCTTCCATAGCCTTTTATTTAATGTGATTTTTAGTGCACTAAAGACTGAAAAAAGGTGCATTCAACATTTCTGCTTTTTTTTTGCATTTGTTTATGAAGGTTTTATACCCTAAAGCATGGCCAATTTCTGTAAAGGTGTCGGATATAGATGAGAAAAAGATATACACCTTATATTCTCATTCAAATTTCCCCAGAGGTCTATCATATCTAAATTTTCTAAAATTCTATTCATCTCCTTAACTTCTTCCTTGTTTATTTTGTGGTTAGATTTATCTAACTTTGAAAGGGGAAAGTTGAGATCCTCCATTAGCATAGATTTTCTGTTTATTTCCTCCTATTTTCCTTCATTTAACTTTGCCTTTAAGAATTTGAATGTTATGCCATTTGGTGCATGTATTTTTGGTATTGTTATTAGTTTGTTGTCTATAGTACCTCTTTAACAAGATGTAGTTTCCCCACTTAACTTTTTAAATTAGATTTATTTTTGCTTTTTTCTCCATCTGAGATAATCATTATTACTCCTGCCTTTTTTATCTTTACTTCAGCTAAAGCATAATAGGTTCTATTACATATCCTTATTTAAATATGTATGTGTCTTTCTATTTCAAGTATTTTTTTATAAATAACACATTATTAAATTCTGGTTTCTAATCCAATCTGCTATCCACTTCTATTTTATAAGTGAATTCATCCCATTCACATTCACAATTATGAATACTGACTGTGCATTTCATTCCATACTATTTTCTATTTATCTTTCTTTCTTTTTAGTCTGCCCCTTCCCCAACATCTGTTTCACTTCTGACCACTGCCTCCCTAAATCTGCCCTATCTTTTTTCACGCCCTTCCTTTCTTTTATCCCCTTCCCCTCCTAATTCCCTGTTGGGTAAGATAGATTTCTATACCCAATTGAGTGTGTACATTTATTCTTCCCTTTTTGAACCAATTCAGATGAAAGTGAGGTTCAAGCATTATCTGCCCATTTTCCTTTTCACTGTAAAAGCTTTTTTTTCCATGCCTCTTCTGTTTAAGATAATTTCCTCCCATTCTTCTTCCCTCTCCCAATCTATCTCTTTTTCTGACCTATCTTTTTTTTTTTTAGATTATCCCAAAATAGTCAACTCACACCCAGGATCTCTGTCTAGGTAGAATCTTTCTAACTGCCCTAGAAATCATGAAGTTCTTAAATATCACAGCTATCATCTTCCCACATAGGAATATAAACAGTTTAATCTTACTGAGTCCCTTATGATTTCCCTTTCATGTTTCCCTTCTCTTGAGTACTGCATTTGAAAATTTGATTTTCTATTCATCTCCAGTCTTTTCATACAGAATGCTTGAAAGTTCTCTATTTCATTAAATATCTATTTTTCCCCACTGAAGAATTACACCAATTTTGCTGGTTAGGTTATTCTTGGTTGTAATTCTAGTTCCTTTACCTTTTAGAATATTATATTCTAAGCCCTCCATTTCTTTAACATGATAGCTGCTAGCTCTTGTGTGTTCCTGACCATGACGTTATGGTATTTGAATGATTTCTTTCTGGATGCTTAAAGAATTTTTTTTTTTTGCTTAGGCAGTTGGGGTTAAGTGACTAGCCCAGGGTCACACAGCTAGTAAGTGTCAAGTGTTTGGTCTGAGGCTGGATTTGAACTCAGGTCCTCCTGACTTTAGGGCTGGTGCTCTATCCACTGCATCACCTAGTTCCCCCTTGCTTGAAGTATTATCTCTTTGATCTGGGAACTCTGGAATTTGGTTATAATATTCCTGGGAATTTTCTTTTGAACTTTCTTTGAGTAAGTGATTAGAATTCTTTCCATTTCTACTTATTCTCTGGTTCTAGAATATCTGGATAGTTTTCTTTTATAATTTCTTAAAATATGATTTCTAGGCTTTTTCTTTGATCATGGATTTCAGGCTTTCCAATAATCCTTAAATTATTTCTCCTCAAACTGTTTTGCAAGTCAGTTGTTTTACTAATTAAATATTTCACATTTTCTTCTCTTTTTCACTCTTTCGATATTATTTTTATCATTTCTTGATGTCTCATGAAGTCAGATTCCACTTGCTCAATTCTCATTTTTAAGGTATTATTTTCTTCATTGATCTTTTGTATCTTTTTTTTTCCCATTTGGCCAGTTCTTTTTTTTTTTTTTTTTAGTGAGGCAATCAGGGTTAAGTGACTTGCCCAAGGTCACACAGCTAGTACATGTCAAGTGTTTGGTCTGAGGCCATATTTGCTCAGGTCCTCCTGACTTCAGGGCCAGTGCTCTATCCGCTGCACCACCTAGCTGCCCCCAGTTCTTCTTTTTAAGGAGTGATTTTCAACAGTGAAATTTTGTACATCTTTTTCCATTTGACCAATTTTGTTGTTTTAAGGTGTTATTTTTTTCAGATTTTTTTTGTGTCTTTTTTGTTAAGCTGTCAACATTCTTTTCATAATTTTCTTGTATCACTTACATCTTTGCCCAATATTTTCTCTACCACTCTTACTTAATTTTTAACATAATAATTTTAGCTCTTGCAAAAATTCTTGTTGGACTTGTGTCCAGTTATCATTTTTTTCCCTTTGAGACTTTACTTACAGCTTTTTTGACATCATTGTCTTCTACCTTATGTCTTTATCCTCCCTGTCACCATAGCAGCTTTTTATGTTAAGGTTCTTCTTTTGTTATTTGCTCATTTTCCAAGCCTATTTCTTGGGTTTGAACTTAATATTTAAGTTAAGTTAAGTGCTCTGATCCTAGGCTGGGCATGGGGGATGGCACTATCTCAAGTTTCAAGCTTTTTTTTCACTGCTGTTTTCAGAGCTAGCTCTAGGGGTTTGGAAGTTTGAGGTTCTATCAAGTTGGTGTGATCCAGGGAGAGGTGTGGTCATTGCTTTGCTGGTCTGTACTCTGGTCCTTACTCAGGAAGGATCCCTGCTCCCTTACAGTTATAAGTGCTACTGCTTCTCAGGGCCCCTATTTCCTTGGAACAATAAGTAACACTCCTCAGGGCCTCTGCTCCCCTGTGAACAAAAGTACTAGTGCTTCTGATGGCCCCTACTCCCTTTGAATAACAAGTAATACTGTTCCTTAAGACTCTTTCTCTCTTGAGACAGCAAGCGCTCCTCTTCATCCTGGAACTGCGACCTAGATTTTGTATAGGCAATGGAATGTCCAAACAGTGCCTTGTCCTGTACCTAGTCCTAGCACAGGAGTCCCCCATAATCTCTTTCTTCTTTTTTTTTTTGTTAAGGCAATTGGGGTTAAGTGACTTGCCCAGGGTCACACAGGTAGTAAGTGTCAAGTGTTTGGTCTGAGGCCAGATTTGAACTCAGGTTCTCCTGACTTCAGGGCTGGTGCTCTATCCACTGTGCCACCTAGCTGCCCCCACCCCATAATCTCTTTCTGAGAAGTTGCCAGATTCGCTTACTATCTTTGGCTTGAGAGCTTCCAAAGCTGCTGCCGTTGTAGTCTGTCTCCAAGGCCCACAGCTGCTATTGCTGCCTCATGAACTCTGGGCTAACCCAGTGTCATAGATTTCTCCTTCTGACCTCCTAAGTTGTCTTGAGATGGGAAATGCCACATCCTAACCATTTGTTGGCTCTGCCACTCCAGAATTTGATACGAAGTATTATTTTTAAAATTTTTGGAGGGTAATGTTGGGAGAGCTTGGCTTCTTCCTCTACCATCTTGGCTCTGACCCCAGAAGTGACTCTAACTTTCCTTTTTTGAAAATTAAGTCAGCATTACCCTTTTCTACTTCTGTGGGTTTTTTCCCCCACTATGGATAATTTTTAGAAAATCTCCATAACTTTTTAAAGGATCATTGACAATGATTGGAAAGTTATATTTGCCAGCTCTTTCAGTACTCTGGGATGTAACTTATCTGACCCTGGCAACTTGGATTAATCAAGTGCAGTCAGGTATTGTTTAACTAGTTCTCAACACATCTTGAATATAATTTCCTTGGAGCTAATTACTATACCTGTTTTCTTCCTACTGCCACAGTTCATCTGCAGTACTTTCTTTGTTATACTAAAAACAATAATATGTAAAATGACAAACCTGTGTTTTGGTTATATTTCTATTATGAGGAATCATCATTTTTTATGTTTTAGCAAATAAAAGTGTTGAATGAGCTTGAATTCCTGCAGCAAACTTCAAGATTTGAAATACAAACATACCAGTGGAGACTCAAATACATTTTTATCATTATCAACAACCAACACGGATTAATCAATCACCTTTATAAACTGTGTGCAGGTCACTGTGCTATGTGTTTGGCATACATAGGTGAGTTTCAACTTGAGAGAATATCTTATTTACATACAAAGAAAAATACCTTTAACAATAAATGTATCAGTAAAGGTATGATTTTAATTAATTTGTCAACTACTCCTTCCACCTGTGTACATCAACTAATATCACATCTTTAGCTAGTTCTCTATCATGTTCCACTGCTAAGAAGAAATGACTTTTACTTGTATTAATCTCCAAACATTTTGAGACATCTGCTTCAGAATTTTGCATATTTCACATTTCATAAAATATTCAGAATTCTGCAAAGTGTTAAAATGTTCCTTTAAAGGGACAGCACGTGGGTGGAAAGGAACTTACTCCAAACTCAATGCCAATTAGGGAAGTCTTTCCTGAAGTTTCACTGCCCCTGAAATTTTATAGGTTGACCATATAGGATACGCCTTATCATGAGCTCTACTCTCTTTTTTGAACTAAAGATGACATTCTAATATTGTAATCTGGAGAATATATTTGAAAATTAATGCCCATCACAGTACTCTGACCCTGGACTGAGCTTGGAGGACAGAATATAGCTTGTTTGACAGTGAGTATTCTAAGAAGCTTTGCATCTTACATGATATATTATATGATGGTATGGTCAAGATGGTTAGGAGGAAGATCAACTGACTGGTTCAAACTGGGCCTCACAGTGCATCTGAGTATGGGTAGGGTAATCACATATCCAGAGTCTTAATATTCAGCTTTACATATCATTACATTATAGAACTAGTTAAAATACCTAAGTTTGATCAGGTTCTAGGGAACAAACTTAATTAATTTAATTCAAATCAAATCAATGGACACTTATTAAGCATCTCCTATTTGGTAGACACTATGCTAGGCAATGGTGATTCAAAGTCAGAATTAAATAGTACCTATCTTCAAATAGCCTATTTTCTACTTCCTAATTGGTTTCCTTTATTCCATTCTCTTCCTTCTTCCATCCATTCATACATAGCTGCTAAATTGATATTCCTGAATTATTACTCCCCTGCAGTGGCTCCCTATTGCCTCTAGGACAAAATATATTTTACTACTTATCATGTTCTCAGATAAGTAAACACAAAATTGACATAGCCTAGATTTGGTCAAGTGGATCATGGGATACACTATACTAGTTGACAACATTGACAAAGCCATAACCTTCATCCTATTACTAATTCCCTGATTCATTCTTATGAAATTAAGGGGTATGTTCTGATATTTTCTTATAAATTAATATAAATGCACAATATCTTCAAGTAGACCACATCCCAGTTTATAAAACAAACTCAGAAAAAATCCAAAACTTCTTTCCTCATAAGCTTTCTCTCTTCTCTCTCTTTCTCATAGTCTTACATGATGATCCATGTTGCTAGTTATGAAATTTACTAATATAACAAAGGACACAAATGTATTTAAATATTTAAATAATGCATTGCAGTGAGAAAGATCATAGCTAGAATCATCAGTAACCATCAACTGCAGCTACTTACTTCTCAACTCTGGAAACACAGTTCTACCATTCAGCTCTCTCAGGATGGTAGTCAGAGTTGGTCAAGAATCTTCTTTAGTATTCCTTTTCTACAGCATGAGACTTAAACTCAGTTCACCCAGTTATTATCTCTTAGCTTCTCTCACAGCTAATTAATAATTAACTCTGTTAATTAACTCTCTCTGCCTCTCAGCAAAGAAGTTTTTCTCAGTCTTTCCTCTATACCCAACACAGTCTTTCTCCAACCATGACAGTTAATAGTCACTCCAGAAGACAATTCAACTGTAATTCTTTCCCAAGATTCTATTCCCTCTTAAAGATATGTAACAGTTTCCATAGTTTGCCGTGGGAGGAAGCATTAAACCTGAGGACCCATATTTACAACATAAATATAATATCATTCTTGAGGGAAATGTAAGGCAATAAACATTTATTAGATGCCTACTACATGGCAGACATTATTCTAAGCACTTTGCAAATGTTATCTTGTGATCCTCATAACCACCCTGTGAGGTAGGTGCCGCTTTACAGTTGAGAAAACTGAGGAAGACAGGGGTTAAGTGACTTGTGCAGGGTCACTTCATATGTATCTGAGATTTGAATCCTTAACTCCAAGTCCTGTACTCTATCCACTGTACCACTTAGCATGGAACTCTAACAAAGACGAGGATAATGACAGATCTCTTAAAGGAGTTAGCACTTGAGGAACTAGAAAATCTCAGCAGGAAAGATAAGAAAAGGGAAAATTTCAGGGAGAAGAGACAGCTTGTACTAAAATATTGTGATTGGGGAGAAACCAAGTAGACAAAATTGACTAGAAGTAGAATATGTGAGGGGGAGTAATGGGAGAACAATGTAGCAAGATGGGCTAAAAGCAAATTTTGAAAAACTTTAAATGCGAAACAGATACATTTATATTTTGCCCTATAGGCAATAGGGAGCTACTGCAGGGGAGTAATAATTCAGGAATATCAGTTTAGCAGTTGCGTATGAATGCATAGAGGAAGGAAGAGAATGGAATAAAGGAAACAAATTAGGAAGCTATTTTAGTAGTCTAGTGTCTGAAAAGAGATCACGGTCTTAGCTAGGGTGCTGACCAAAAGTGGAAGATAATAATACCATAAACAGAAATAGGAAAGTTAGCGACAAGGAATAGTTTGGGGAGAGGGAGAAAGTGAATTTCATTTTGGATACATTGAACTGGAGATGTGTATGGAAAGTCCAGGTAGAGATGTCTAGCAGGCAACCGGTAGCACTAAAGCCCAGGAGATACATTACCATTAGATGTGTAGATTTGGGAGAAATATGCATAGAAATGGTAGAGCAATGGGAGCCAATGAAATCACCAAGAGCATTGCTAACCAAATTCAGAAGAAATTGACTGATAAATCAATGGGCTGTTCTATTAATAATGGAACATGTAATGGTCTGAAGTGTGGTACTTATCAATTAACCCAAGACATCCACTCCTAGTGGGCAAATCCAATTTATAGATTACCTTACCAAAAAAAAAATAGTGAATATAGAATCAGAGAGAAGGGAGCTAGATTTTCTTTATAATAATAATACCTGACATTGATGGAATGCTTTAGGGTTTTTAGTGCATTTTGCAGACAATAACTCATTTGACTTCACAACACTCATAGGAGGTAGGTTATATTATTGACTCCATTTTACATATGAGGAAACTGAGACTCAGGAGCAAAAAATGTACTTCTGCTTAATCAGCTAATGTCAAAGATGTGATTTGAACCTCTATTTTCCCTGATTTCAAAAATCTATAACACTGTAAGTTTTGCAAAACACCTTCTTCACAAGCCCATGACATAGATAGTGCAAATGGTATTTTCTTCATTTAATAGATGAAGAAACTAAACCTCTGAGCAGTTAAATTACTTGTCTTGGGGCACATAAACCACTAGTGAATGTTGGGGGTAGGAAACAAGCGTACATTTTTTAAATAATAGTCCAGTGGGTTGCCCATTAATTAGGTCACATTGCTAAATGAATTGTCTTTTTCTACTATTTCTATATAAAAAATCTTTCCGCAACCTGTTGTCAGGTATCAGAGCCCCTTCTGCTCCATGCAGTGCTTCAGGCACATTAGCTGGTTTTTATCCTCTAGTTTCCCTTTTTCGATATTTTTCTTCAGGCACACACCTTCTTACAATAGCTTATCATCACCACATTTCATCATGATGGACAAGACTGGTTATACTTTTTGGCATTACAAGTTATCATATATGCAATTAGCTCATAAAACATTTTACATAGAAGTTTTCCTGGGAGATTTTAGGAAATACTCTAGGCCACTGGCTGCAATTTAGGAAACATCTCAATCTTATTAACAGTTTCTACAGAGAAGCAGATTTTGACTAGGAATAAGGAGAACCCTCCTCCCAAACTTTTTAGTCATTAATGTTGTGCAAAAATGTTATAGGCTGATGTAGGAAGTAGTGAATAGTGGATTCTCTATCACTAGAGGTTTTTGAGAGCAGACAGAATGAGCACTTTTACATGTGTAGGATGTTTCCATTCCAGCAATGGCTTGGACCAGATGCTCTCTTAGGTTCCTTATAGCTGTAGGGTTTTCAGATTCTTGGACAATTACAAATTATATTTATGATGGTACCAGGAATACCTGAGTTCATATTCTGCCTTTGACACACATTGGATGCATGATCTTGGACTTGACCTTTAAGTGTTCTAGGCAATATTCTAAGTCTGTAAGTTGCAGAGGAGGTGCCAAGCTGAATTGTAAGAAGTATCTTCCTTTAGAGTTCCCTATAGCAATGAAATCCAATAACTGGATCACAGATCCAATACCTATCCCTATTCTTTTAATTCCTATTAATTTCTATTTCAGAGTCTGATATTTTCTGTATTTTGCTTCAAATTCTGGGTCTATCTTATTTGGTTCTTGGAGCCCTTATGTTTTTTTGGGTTGCACCATGACACTTTTTATCTGACTTTAAATGAAAGAAATCCTTTATATGTGTTTTTTCTTATTATTAGTATATGAGCTCTTTGAGATCAGGGATTGTCTCTATTTTCTTTTTCTATCCCCTAGCACTCAATGCTTTACATATACTAACTATTTAATCAATGTTTTGTTTTCCTTTCCTCCCTCCCTCCTTTCTTCTCTCCCTCCTTCTATTTTCTCTTCATCTCTCTCTACCTCCCTTGTCTCTCTGTTCTCCCTCCTTTCCTCCCTCCCTTTCTCCCTTCCATCTTTCCTTGTTCCCTTTTTTCTTCTCTCCTTTCCTTTCTGCCTTCCTTCCCTCATTCTCTGCTTATAACTGGAAATGTTTAGCCTAGAGAAAAGAAGGCTTAGGGGAGACACGATAATTGTCTTCAGGTCTTTGAAGGGTTTTTACATGGGTGAGTGGTTAAGCTTTTTCCCTTGGTCCCTAAGGGCACAATTGATAGAAATAGGTAAAGTAACAAAGAGCCAAATTTTGCCTGGATGTAAGAAAAAAAACCTGCCAAGTAATTGCAGATATTCAAAAGCGGATTGGGCTATCTAGGGAAATAGTGGATTCTTCCTTATTGAAGCTCTTTAAGCAAGGGAAGGATGATCACTTGTCAGTATAGTATAGTATAAAGGAGATTTATTTTCACATGTGGGATGGAACAGATAGCCAATAAGGTTGTCTCTAACTATGAAAGTTTGTCATTCGGTAACCATATGCAATATTGAAGAGAAAGGAAATTCTTGTTCATCTTATAGCAATTGGACAACTCATTGTTTCTAGAACTACCTAGCACCACAATAAATGGGCAACCAAAATCAACAAAAGCATTAAATGTGTTCTCTCAGTCATCTTTCATTTATTTCATCACTTGTTCATTCATTCATTCATTCATTCATTCGTTCACTCATTCTTTTATCAACTATTTTGTGAATGCCTACTGGATGTATGGTCCCACAATATTGGGTACTTATCACTTCTCGTGTCTTTCTCTAGTGACACTCTGGACTATGTGAGTTAGCTGACAATAGATACATGCATACCTAGCTAGTCCTTCATATTATATGCACACACACATACACACACACACACACACACATATACACAGTGACAAATTTATTTATAGCAAATATTTAAATTGGAAACTAGCAAAATTTTTGTCAAAGATTTCCCCTGTAAACAGTACTTGCTTATCTCAGGAACACAGCTTGACTTTGTCAATAGCTTTTACATCTCCACCACCTAAACAGTCTAACTTAAAAAAAAGATTCCTTTGCAAAAGGTGAATTATGCGAATATAGACAGGGCAATGTGGATACATAAGGAGCCACACTTTGAGGTAACAGGAAACACTATGGTGTACTGGCTAGAATACTTATCAATGAGTCAGGCCACCTGGGTTTCAGTGCCAATTATACTACTTTTTCACTTTGACCTTGGAAAAGTCACTTCTTTCTAAGCCTCAGTTTTCTAATAGTAAAATGAGGGAGTTGGTAATGGAAAGAGCTTTGAATTTTGTGCCAGAGGGCATGGGCTGGATTCCAAGCTCTGTTATTTACTATTTAATCTCCCAGCTCACCTAAGAATTTGGATTTCTCTGCCTTCCCACCAATTGCCTTGCTCACCTCTGGATGACTCTGTCCTGAGGCCTGCTCTCCTGACTAGTGAGTCTATGACCAAGATTACCATTTCTCGAAGGGTGGCAGTCATGTTGCTCATTTCACTCCCAGTTCAGCTTATTCTCTCAACTGCTCCAGCTGCCCCTGGAATAATAAATAATAACTCATACTTCTATAGCATTTTAAGTTTTATAAAGTGCTTTCTTGGCATCAAGCCTGCAATGTAGTTTGTGCAAGTGTTATTATGCCCACTTTACAGACAAAGAAAAAAGCTCAGAGAGGTGAAGCAACTTTTCATACAAATAATAAATTTTGGGGTTAGGACTATTCCTTCTCTTCCTACTCTCAATTCCCACTCTAACAAATTATCCATCTAAACTTGGAAATTAACAACATTTGTTCAGTCATTCACGTATGTCCGCCTCTTCTTGATCCCTTGGACCACAGCATGTTAATACTGCCAATGATGTTTTCTTGGCAAAGATATTGAAGTGGTTTGTGATTTCCTTCTCCAATAGGTTAAAGGAAACAGAAGCTAAGTGACTTGTCTGGGTTCACACAGCTAGTAAGTATCTGAGGCTGGATTTGAACTCAGATCTTCCTGACTTCAGGCCCAGCACTCTATCCACTGAACCACTGGCTGTCTAACAATCTTTAGTATTATTCAATTAATACATTTGATCAAGAGTAGATAGTATTTTCTAGATGCATGAAACCACCACAACCAACCATCACCTTCATTCCCCATGGGAAGCAGTTCTGGGCAGTAGTTTGGAGAGCCTTCCAGGCCACTAGCCTGTTACTCTTCCCACCATTGTTCAGGAAAGCAACCATAGTGGAGCCAGGTTCCTGTCATCATCACTACCACCACCACCATTATCATTACCACCCAAAATAACACCCACAACAATGCCAATAACTGAAGGACCACCACTGTAAAGAAAGGGAAGCCATCTCAGACAAAGCTATATGGGAAATCTGAATCCAAAGAGTAACAGTTATGAATTGGGTGGATTAACTGTCTATACAGCTGCTGTATTCTCTACCTTTTCAGCGGTCATGGCTACTGAGAACCTGGAAAAGAAAATTCTCACCACCAAATTCCTTGGCACTGTCAAGTGGTTCAATTTCAGAAACAGATGTGGTTTTATTGATCAAAATGACACTAAAGAAGATGTGTTTGTACTTCAGCCTTATCTCCCCTTTGCACTCCAGCCAAACTAGATTACTTGCCATCTGGAATACTGGGCTTTCCAACTGCCTTTTGGCAGCTAAACCCTCCTATATGTGCTAAATCCCTTTAGAATGTGAGCTCTTTGAGAGCAGGGAGGCTCTTACTTTTATTATTTGTAATTCCCAGTGCTTTGCACATTGTAAATACTTTTTCATTCATTCTTTCCTTTATTCATTCTCTTATTTGTCATGCAGTATTAGCTTTGAGGGATGCCCCTACAGTAGATCAAAGTTTGAATGTTTGAGAAATCAGACTTCTAGAGACAGAAGATTTTCCTGAGCAATATGTCTCCTGAAGGAAGAAAATTATCACCCACATGGCCTGCGCAGACAGAGAAAAGCCATGACATAATAAGGTGAGGACATAGTTAAGAGATATGAATATCCTCTGCTATTGCAAGAGGTCTGAATGGAAAGGAGCTGTCTATCTTAAACCTCCAAGAGGCATTGTCTTCTTGGGGTGTCCAAATCACAGGAGATATTATGAGTCTGGGAGGAATGGTGTGTTCTTCTGGGATAGTGAGAAGATCACTGGAATGCTAGAATGTTGCCCCAATGACAACCCTGTGTTCATTTTTTTTGAGAATTAGTGTGGATGCTTTATATATTTTCCTTCTCTTTTATTCTCTTAAAAGTCCTTCAAATGTTTTGCATTTTCTGTTGAGTGAAATAATGGCTGACCTAAATCTGATATGGATTAGTTACCTTATTAAGGAGAATTTGAAAGTCCTAGAGGAATGCCCCACTACTCTTTGGTTTATCAGTGAGAATAAATGAAATGTTAAATTAAAGAAATGCATCATTGTTTTTATCACTGTTGCTGACTGAATCAACCAACCATCAAACATTTATCAAGTATGTACTATGTACCACACACTGTGCTAGGTGCTAAGGATACAAGAACAAAGGTTGACACAATACCTACTCTCAAGTAGCTTACATTCTAGTGGGGGAATAATATCTACATCTATTTATTTATCTATATACATATATAGATACTTCTATTTCTATCTATAGATATAGATCATAGAGATAGAGGTATGGCTATAGATATGTATGTATGTATATATGTAGGTGTAACTTAAAAATTTTTTTTATACCTCTATTTTTTACTTCTATCTCTATTTTTTTATTTTTATACTTCTATCTCTATCGATAGATTTTTTTATACTTTTTTTTACACTTTTATCTCTGTAGATATAGATCATAGAGATAGAGATATGGCTATAGATATGTATGTATGTGTATATGTGGGTGTAACTTTAAAATGTTAGTATTATATATTGATGTTATTATAATTTATATACTACTATATTATACACATATGGTGTTACTATAATATGTAAGTGTTACTATATTATTATATTACATATTATAGTAACACATAACAAATATTACATTATATGCATATATTACTATATCACATGTATATTACTATATTACATATGTTATACATTATAGTAACACAATATATGTGTAATATTGTAACACTATTATACATACATATATACACATACATACATACACATCTCTTTCTTCTCTCTCTCTCTCTCTCTCTCTCACTTTCTTTCTATCTATCTATATTACACTGGAAGAGACGATCTGAGCATTTGGGAGAAGTCAGGAAAGATTTCATGGAGACAGTGATATTTGCGATGCATCTTCAAAGAAATGAGGAACACTATGAGTCAGAAGCAGAGGTCATTCCAGGCATTTAGGGCAGCCAGTGTAAAGGCATGGAGATGGGAGTTAAGAGTGTCATTTGTGAGGACAAAAGAGATCAGAATGTAAGGACTTTGAGAGCAAAGAATACTTGAAAATGATAAGCTAGATGAGAAGAAGACCTCACAATAGAATTTAGATTTATGGACCATAGTCTAAATTACTGGAAGGATGGGCTCCGGAACAAGGACAATAAACTTTTATTGAATGTTAGGGAAAATGTATTTTCCTGAAGATTTGTAGATCTAATCAAAAGAGCTTTAAACTAAAGATGGAATTTGAAGTAAAAAGCTGCCTATATGTAACAATCCCTTCCAAATTAGCTTGTATATATTTGTATTTATCAATTTTATGTTCATGCTGTATATATACATTTGCATGGATGTACATACACATGGGTGTACATACACATGTGTGTGTATATCACACAATGCATTCATATAATACATACATATACACATACATATACACACATTTTTGTCTCACCAATTAGAATGTAAACTTATGCAAAAACAGTTGCTTCGTTCTTTGTACTTATAGCCCCACTAGAACCTCGTATAGTGTTTGACGCATACTAAGCAGCTAGATGGCATAGAGCATAGAGTGCTGGATCTGGAGTCAATAAGATAAGTTTGAATGTCGCCACAAACACTAACTAGCTATGTGACCATAAAAAATAGGCTAGCCTCAGTTTCTTCGTGTGCAAAATGGGAATAATAATAACACTTACCTTCTAGGGTTGTTGTGAAGATCAAATAACACATGTAAAACACTTTGTAAATCAGAAATTACTATATAAGTGATAGCTCTTATTATTGTAAATTAAATTTATGACCCTAGATGAATATAATGGGAAGAATCTAGTAATGCAAAAGAAACAATAGGCAAAGAGGACAGCAACAGTCCGCATGATCTCAGATAGTGACACATAAATATGAGTTTAGGTAGTAATAAACTAAATGCACTAGAAATAATCTCCTTGGGGGCAGGGACTGTCTTTTGCCTCTTTTTTTGTACCCCCAGTGCTTAGCATAGTACCTGGCACATCGTTAGTGCTTAATAAATGTTGGTTGATGGATTGGAATAGAAGACAGAAGAACTAGGACCAATAGATAGATGTTAAAAGGAGGTAAAGTTTTACTCAATTAAAAAAAAAACTCTCTTGAAAATTGAGCCATTCAAAAATGGAATATTGTTGTTCAGTTATTTCTGACTCTTTATGACCCCATTTTTGGGTTTTTCTTAACAAAGGTACTGAAGTTGTTTGCTATTTCCTTCTCCAGCTCATTTTACAAACGAGGAAACTGAGGCAAACAGGGTTAAATGACTAGTCCAGGATCACATAGCTAGTAAGTATCTGAGGCCTGCTTTGAAATCAGGCTTTCCTGACTCCAGGCCTGTCCCTCTATCCACTGCATCACCTAGCTACATAATGTGATAGGCTTTCATTTAAGGCCATATCATGCTCCCCTTCACTATTGTCTTCACATAGACCCTTTGGTTGGGGTTGGGGGTCACTGACTGATGATGTTATATTGAAGATTTCTGTATGTCAGTAAGGGGTTGAGTTGGATAGCACTTGAGCTCCTTTCAATCTCGGACTTTCTTTCGACATGTGATCCTATGATTCTCACAAACAAAAGCATCTTTCTGACCTCTGAACTCTCATCATAGTTGGTCTATACCTATCTTATTAAAAACTTACACTTAGAGAACATTTTATGACTATAGAAGACTTTCACAAGCTTTAATACTTTGCTCGAAATATAGGGCACCCTTTCTCCCTAAATCTGCCTTTTATATTACCTGCGTTATTGCTTCTAATTAATCATACATCCCAATTACCTTTTGTCAGGGTAATTCCTGCACAATGAGTGGAAAAATTAAGAAGTCATAAATGGATCTGCTAGGTGACTGGATTTTAACTGAGTGGGGAAAAACATTTTCTGAAGCAATTTTCCATGGCTTAGAATAAAAAAGTGTCATCTTTTAGACATGATGGATGATAGTAAAGGTGGAAAATTGTGGCAAGAAGAAAACAAAAATGAAGGTGATGAAGGCAAAGACAGCAGTGTTAATAAAAATGAATAAAATATATTTATTTGAATTAGAGATTATAAAAGTACTTTCAGACTAAATATGTTTTTATTAATAAGGTAATTTTATATTCTTAACGTGTGTATTTTCCTTTCAGGGAGTTCTTAACTAAGTAATACAGTTTATAATCGGGGGTAATTTGTGGTTTGTCCAATACAGTATTTAATTTGGTTCTCATTAGAATTTTCAGATAGGCAGAAGTCTTCAAAAACGGAAGCAGAGAGATGAAGTAGTGGAGCAAAAACTTAGGTTTTTCTAGATAAGAAATATGTGACATAGTGGAAAGGACATGGGATATTTTGGAGTTGTAGGACTTTGATTACATATCCTAGTTCTGCCATTTCCTAACTATGACCTTGGGCAAATCTCTTCAACTACTCAGAGCCTCAGTTTCCTCTTCAGTAAATGGGGAGTAGGAGAGGAGAGGAGGGAAGGGACTAAACAACTACTAAGGTTCCTTTCAGCTCTAAACTTATGATCATAACCGAGCCCAGTGTATTTTCCAATACACTATTCTACCTTCATAGACTTATACTCTGCTTTGTAGCACAGTTGTTGAAATGCACACATACACATGCATTATATATATACATTTATATAATATACACACATGCATACATATGCACAAACGTAAATATACATACACACAAACATATATCCACGTGTGTATCTGTGTGTACAGATAACTTATATTTCATTATAGATTATAAGCAATTTGATGACAGGATCTATATGTTATTTTACCTATTAAAGCAAAGCATAGGACCTTGTTTGATAAATGTTTATTGAATTGAATTAGATTAAAATGAACATGAATTACCTGGATGTCAGTGCCTTTAAATAGGATAAAATATATAAACAAGAAGGTGGTTAATGACTAGCTGTTTTCCATCTTCACTCTGAAAATAATAGTGAGTGATTAAGATTTTATAGAAACACTGGACATCAGCATTGGTTGACAAACTTTGGAAAAGATTACAAGGAAATTGGTCATACTTCTCCCTGGAATATTATTAAAATAGAGCACATAGTTATTTATTTGGAGATTCAGCAAGGAGATCAAATCAGTCAATACTTAAAGAAATTAATTCAAGCTATTCACTGGAAGGTGAAATACTGAAGTTGTAGCTTAAATATTTTGGTCACATAATGAGAAGATGTGATACATTGGAAAAGACCCTGATGTTTGGAAAGCTTGAAGGAAAAAGGCAAAGGGGATGCCAGAGGATGAGATAGATAGATAATATCATGAAAACAATGAACATGGACTTGGATAGACTGAGAGATGGTGGAAGACAGAAGGGCCTGGCATGCTGCGATCCGTGGGGTCAGTAACAGTCGGACATGATTGAATGACTGAACAGCAACAACAACAACAATAATCCTGCTGGTGACAGGAGAATGGATTACATGACTATAATAGGGTGTTGACAGTGTAGCTGAAAGAGCATTGGGCTTGCGGTAAAAAAGTGCCTTTCAGCTCTAAAGTAGAAGAACTAATCATCCTATGACCTTGGTTTAATCCCTGACTCTTCCAGTTACTAATGATGTGACTATAGACCTATATATTTCTGTTCCTCTGAGTCTCCTCAGTTTCCTCATTTGTAAAATATAATAATGCGATTTTCATTACTTTCCTCACTGGATTGTTGTAGGATCCAATGAGATGATATACATTAAGTATTTTGCAACTATCAAATGCTATATAAATGGGAGTTATTATTATCATAACGATAGTGATAAAATTTAGTAACCTGCCACTCAATTTGCAGTTAAAAGTCAGTACATGTAGATGGAAGACTGGCCCCTGTGTAGTTGATATATTTCAACTGTATAATCTGAACATCTCCAGGGAATTTATGTCTACAACCATCTTGACAATGGCAAAAACAGATCATAATTAGTATTCTAAGACAAATGAAAACCTTTGAGTATGATATCCAGAAATGCCAACCACCTTTGAAAAATTAGCATTTTATATGGATGAAAAGGCTATTCCTCAGGAACAAAAATGGATGAAATTGATTTAATGTTAGTTTTTTATTATTGTAGGTCTTTAAGCAGAGGCTTGCCAGGAGGTGGTAGAGGGAGTGGTCTCATTCAGGTATAAGTTGAAATACATGAGGGATTCTTAACCTAGGGTCCATGAACTTGTTCTTACTTTTAAAAACATTTTTATTAGCCATATTTAAATAAAATTGGCTTACTTTGTATTGGTCTATATTTTATTTTACACATTTTAAGACATCACTCTGAACTGTGGTCCAAATGCTGCACCAGAATGCCAAAGGTGGTGTCTATGACCCAAAAGATTAAAAATCTCAGGACTACACAATCTATGAGATCCCTTCCAACTCTTAGATTCTGTAATTTCAAAAGAGGCTTGGAATAATTGGAATTAGTCTGTCAAATAATTTTTCTTAATTCATTAAGAGACAAAAATTCTACTCTCTTTAGAATTTGCATTGGCTTCCTCCATATTTACCAGTAATTAGTACACCATAGAGCCAGTCTGTTATAAAATGGTGACGATAATTCAGTTCATTTGACATTTCAAATGCCTCCTGTCTACATTTTGACACCATTTGCCACCCATCATTCTTGAACTTTCTTTTTCTGAACTTTCTTTTTCCTCAATGGTGTACTTTCCACACCCCTACCCATCACCACAATTCACATCTCAACTTGCCAAGGTCTTAATACTCTCTTCTTATGAAAAAGTGTTCCCTATGAACAACTTAAACAACAATGATTATAGTATACTATAAATTTATCATGTGGAAGTCATATGAAGTGGTAGCCAAAAGAGCTTAACAGAGTCTAAGACTGTTTTAATAGATAGACAGATTTAATATTAGGAAGCTGACACTCCCATTATGTGTTCCCTAGTGAGAACACATCTGGGCTTACTTTCCATTACAGGTAGGCATATAAGCTTGGAAAGGAAATCAGGAAAAAAAACCAGATCAAGTCCAAATGAGGATGAGAGGATTGTAGAAGAAGCTATGTAAGGATCACTTCATAGAACTGGGTTATTTAACCTGCAGAAGAAACGACTTAATGGGGAACATCATAGCTGTCTTTAAGTATGAGAAGATTCCTCATGTGAAAAAGTAATCAAACTTTTTTCTACTTGAGAATAGAGCTAAAAGGACAGGGTTCAACTTAAAATAATTACCTAAGAACTAGAGGTTGCAAACACAATGAGTTGAAAAGAATTTTAAGGTCATGATTTACCCTGATGGAGGTGTCTATGCAGAGGCTGGGTGATAAGGATATTATAATTGCAATTCCTGCATTGTTAAGACTATTAACAAGATGGCCTATGAGATCTCTTCCAAATCTGAGATTCTCTGACTCTATGAAAGAATGTAAAATTAATTCACAATTAAACTTCAACAACTAGTAAAGCAAGGTATTACTTTTCACAGGGGTGTTTATAGTGGACTTACAACCTATTTGCCTTACTCCAAAGGAAAGAAAATCTAAGGAAAGAATTTCATCCATTGGTGAATTGAGGAAGGGGACATTTTTGGAGTTATGTTTCCCTCACTTACCAATGTCCTTACTAAACCATTATGCCCAGAATTGAACATGACACTTCAAAAGTTGTCTGACATAGTGCAGAGGAACTCACATCTCAAGTTATGGAAGGTAAGCCTCTTTTAATGTATCCCATGACCACCTTTTTTTTCCCTGACATATCACACTTCTGATTTATATTGACCCACAAATTTACTCCCCAGATTTTTTCCAATAATCTGCTATCCAACTATGCCTCTTCTATTCCATGTTTGTGATGGAAATTTCTTTAATGCAAGTATAAGACTTTACATTTATCCTTATTGAATCTCATCTTATTAAATTCAGTCCAACATTGTCATGGGATCATAAAATCATAGATCTTGAGCTAAGAGTGACTGTAGAGATAATAGTCTGACCCTTTCTTTAAAAAAATGTAGAAATTAAGCCCAGAGAATGTTAAATGACTTATCCAACATTAAATTCTTATTCACAGGTAAGTGGCAGAATATGAGTTCAAACTCAAGTCCTGTCACTTCAAGTTCATCATTCTTCCAGTTAGGGAGGAAGGGAGGACAGGAAATAAACATTTATGCCATAAGCACTTTACAAATATTATCTTATTTGATCCTCACAATAACCTTGAGGTGGGTGCTATTTTTACAGTTGAGGAAACAGAGGTTAAATGACTTGTTCAGGGTCACACAGCTACTCAGTGTCTGAGGTTGGATTTGAACTTGGCTTCCTGACTGTAGGCCCATCTCTATCCACCGAGCCCCCTAGATACCATTGTAGCACATTACCTCTAGTCTTTTGTTATAGAGGTTAGAATTAGACCATGATGAGGTTCTACTCCCAGGGGATAAATCTGGCATGGATTCTTGGTAGAACAGTCACATGGAAGAGAGGGGCTTTCTGGGAGCATTCAGGGCAGTGTCACCTGCCTATCAAGGAGTTCCCCAGACCTTACCAGATAACAATGCTAGCTGCTTTCATCAGGAATAATAGAGCATATCTTGGAAAGCTATGTGAACCTACACAAAATCACTGACCTAATTAATGCACTGTGACCTTATCGAGGTTCCATTTTGCTCTGGATGGAAAGCACCATCCCTCCTTTCATACTTTTTGTGTTTGTTTGTGTGTGTGACTGTTTTATTCGACTGTGCATATTTGTTACAAGAGTTTTGTTTTCCTTACTTTTGCTCCAATGGGAAGGTGATAGGATGGGAGAAAATAAATGTTTGCTAATTAGAGGGGACAAAACAAACACCTTTTAAAAAAAAGGAAAGAAAGAAAATATTGGTAGCTTTGAGAGAGCATTTGAGAGCTTTGAGAGAGTAAAAGGGTAGGGTAGGAAGACAGATTAGATTGTAAGGCAGATCCTTTCAACAGATTACCTTGAATCACTAAACAAACAAACAAATAAGCCCTTAAGCCCATTTTTCATTAGCTCCCTATTGTCCCCAATTCTATAATTTGACACTTGAATATCACCATCTCTTCTTTGCACTGGTCCCCGGAAAATGATGGCTGCTCTCCTCATCACAACCAGAGCCTTTAATTGTGCCCTTCATTCCAGCCCCTCCTCTCTCCACTGGGAGCTTGCTACCTCTTTGCTCATCCATAAGGCTTAGGGTGTATATACCTGTTGAGGGGGATGGGAAGATCTTGCCTTTCACCTCCAGGTAAGTGCTTGCGGCAACACCCCACCTCAAAGAGTCTTCTCAAGGCATTTCAGCAGGCCTTGAGCCTACTCCTTTCAACAAGAGGAAAGATTCACTAAGTCAGAGCCTCTCCATCCTAATTTGGCACCAACAATGCAGGAGTAGGCCTAAGGAGGCAGTAACATCAGACCAAAGATCACCTAGGGTAAAGCAGTCATGAAGGGCAAGTGAGGGATATTGAGTAAGAACTGCTAAGGGACATCCCAAGTCCTCCTCTCTGTGCTGTTCTCATAAGGCAGAGGGATTGAAGAAGTCTTTGACTTTGGAACCTTCCATAAATTTCCCACTTGGAAGGATAGAGTTTGAGGATGATAGGAATCTGAGAGTGGCAACCAAGACTGTTGTTGTTAAGTTGTTTCACTTACGTTTGATTCTTTGTGACTCCATTGGGGCTTTCTTGGCAAAGATACTGGAGTGGTTTGCCATTTCCTTCTCTAGCTCATTTTACAGATGAGGAAACTGAGGCAAACAGGGTTAAGTGACATGGCCAGAGCCACACAACTAGTAAGTGCCTGAGTCCAGATTTGAACTCAGGAAGATGAGTCTTTCTGACTCCAGGCCCGGCACTCTATCCACCAGCCACCTTGGCAACCAAGACTGAGTCTAGTCAAAATCTTTAACCAATATTGACCAAGGAGTAGGATGCATGACACAGAGCTTCCTCTGTCTTTACCTTTTGCTGGTGGTGGTGTTTGGGGTGTGATTTCAAACAGCCCTCCTAGAGACAGCATCTGTGGAGGGCTGGTCAGGGAAGGCCCTGGTCAAAGTCTCTTTTCTTGGAATTTATTGGGGATCAGCCAAGGAGGTCAGCCTAGGTTGGGCCCAGCACACATCTCCTGGATACCAGCAATCACTTCAGGTTTCCAGTGTTAAGGAGGAGTGAGGTAAACTTTAACATTATGTACTTTGAAGCAGACGTGATGGGGATGTCCAGAGATAGTTCATTGTCTAGCTAAGCCTGTAGGCCAAACGCCAACACCATCAATTCTGAGTTTCTAGTTGATAAGGTGACTGGGCTGTGCCTCTGACCCAGGGGTTGTGACCTCCTCCGCTGCTTCTTCTCTTGCCAGAGTCCAAGTTCATTCCATAAATGACACACTCCAGGTGGGGATGGGTGCACTACTGCTTCCCTGGAAGCTATCCTTTCTGTTCGTTGCCCTCTGGGGGTCTTGGGAGAATGGGAGCAGGGCTTTGCTCAGGCCATGCCTCCTGAGGGGCTGATAGGGACAGGTCAGGAAAGAGGGATAGGGTAGAAGGGTATCCCCTGGGGGGGGCTGGGAAGGGGTCTCTGGGCCTGTGCCTCTTCCTTGACCTCCCTTCTCCCTTCTGGAAGCCCACTTGACTATGCCTGCCCACAGAGAGACAACACCTACCACACCTTTAAAGATCCTTCGTGATATTTAACCTTCTAGAACTTTAACTATCCTTTCTATCTTTGCGTCATCTGCAAATCTTACAGGCATGCTGTGTATATCTATATCCAAATCACTGATAAAAATGTTATACAAAACTAGGCCAAACAGAAATCCCTAGGGCACTTCACTTGAGATTGGAGCCAATTTGACATTGAACCATTTAGCAACTATTCTTTGAGTATGGTCATCCAACCAGTTCTGAATTTACCTAACTGTACTATCGCTTAGCTCAGCGGTGTCAAAATCAAATAGAAACTAAGGTCAAAGATCCCTACAGGTTACATATTGACTTAGAAAACCACATACTGACATTATCTATATTCTATTCTATTTTTATTTATTTTGTGAAATATTTCCCAGTTACATTTTAAACCAGTTTTGTTGCTATGTTTGACACCTCTGATTTAGCTCATATCTCTCCACCTTTTCCACAAGACTCTTCTGAGAAACTGTATTAAAGACCTCATTAAAAACTAAGTAAACTATGTTTACATTATTTTCATCAATTAATAATTTAGCAACCCTGTCAAAAAAGGAGTAACATTAGTCTGACATGATTTCTTTTTGATTAAGCTTTCCTGGATTTTTGCAATCCTACTTTTTCTGGATACTCATTTACCAAGTCTTTAATTATCCATTATAAAATTTGCCTAGGAATGAAAGTAAATCTGACTGGCCTATACTTTGCTGACTCTATTTTCTCTCCACTTGTTTTTTTTTTTTTTTAAATTGGGACAATGTTTACCCTTCACCCGCATGGCAATCAATATCTCGCCTGTTCTTCATGACCTTTCAAGTAACACTGGCTTAGCAATCATATTTGTCATTTTTTTTCAGGATCTGAGAATGCTTCTTATCTGGGAATGGTGACTTAGATTTGTTAAGGCAGTTTGGTACTCTCTTACTATCTCCATAATTATTTTGGGTATCTACTTGCTATTGATCATTCTGTCATTTATAATGTAATTGCCATTCTCTTTGGGAAAGAAAATAGACATGGGAATATAAAATGGATAATTTTGATTACATTAAATTAAAAAGTTTTTTGCACAAACAAAATCAATACAGCAAATATTAGAAGAAAAAAAGAAAACTAGGAAAAAATTTACAAGAAGTTTCTATGATAAAGTCCTTAAGAGTCGAATATATAAAAATTTAAGTCATTCCCCAATTAATAAATGGTTAAAGGATATGAACAGTTTTTAGATGAAGAAATCAAAGCTACCTAAAATCAAATAAAAATACTATGAATCACTATTGATTAGAAAAATGCAAATGAAAACAATTCTGAAGTACTACCTCACACCTATCAGATTGGTTAATAGGACAGAAAATGAAAATGACAAATGTTGGAGGGGATGTGGAAGAATTGGGACACTATCACAGTGTTAGAGTTGTGAACTGATCCAACCATTCTGGGGAGCAATTTGGAACTATGCCCAAAGTACTATAAAACCATGTACACCCTTTGACCCAGCAATAGCATTACTAGGTATGTATTCCAAGGAAATTTTTTTTTAAAGGAAAAGGACCTGTATGTACAAAAATATTTGTAGCAGTTCTTTTCATGGTGCCAAAGAATTGGAAATCAAAGGGATGTCCAACAATTAGGGAATGGTTGAACAAGTTGTGGTATATGATTGTGACAAAGAACTATTATGCTATAAGAAATGACAAAAAGGATGCTTTCAGAAAAAAACCTGGAAAGACTTACATGACCTGATGCAAAGCCAAGGTGGGAAAACCAAGTAAACATTGTACACAATAATAGCAATAATGACATAGCTATTTTCAGCAATATGATGATCTCAGACAATTCTGAGGGAGTAAAAAAAAAACTGATAGATTCTGAATGGAGATCAAAGAATATTATCTTTCTTTCTTTCTTCCTTTCTTCCTTTCTTTCTTCCTTCCTTCCTTCCTTCTTTTCTTTCTTTCTTTCTTTCTTTCTTTCTTTCTTTCTTTCTTTCTTTCTTGCTTTCTTTCTTGCTTTCTTTCTTGCTTTTTTGGTATGCATTTCCTTTCACAACACAACAAAGACAGGAAAAAAGAAAAGAAAATAGAAATAAATGAGTCTTGAATAGCTCTCCTTTCTGTTGTCATTATCTTATGCTCCAAAGCCATGGTCCTACCTCTTCTTTGATCTTTCTTTTTGTCTTAATTTAGTTACTCTGTGAGGTAGGTGGTACCAATACTTTTTTCTTGTCTTTGGGTTCCTCTCCAGTCTCAGTTTATCCCTAGCTTTAAAGCAGCTTTTTCTTGGCACGATTTTACAAAGTGGTGCTATGTTGTTATTTGCCTTTTTTTCTCATCTACAATTCATATAACTTTTAAATCTAAATTCATTAGTGAGTTCCCTGTGCAATCACATCATTCTCTTCAGGCAATTTGCATTTTTCCTCCTCATTGAAATTACTTCCCTTTGTGTATATAGATTTTTACTCTTGAGAGTTTTTTAATCCCTCTTGGGACTGACTTGTCCTACAGAAATTTAGCCCATGAGACTAAATTTTCCCCCCAAATCTTTGAAGTTTCCTTTTCCAAAATTTAGTGTAGATTTCATACTACATCCAGCTTCTTCTCTATCACAAACTCTAGGAGAGAGTGGCTATTTCCCCACAAATTTTCCATTTTATACAGAACCATTTCCTTCTTTTTAGTGAGAATTACATCCAGAACAGAATTCTACCTTGAGGGTTCCTCTATATTTTGAATGATGAAATTATCATTAAGTCATGAGAGGAATGGAAGAAAGACCTTCTAGTCCAAATGGTACATGAACAGAAATGGCCTCTGTAATATCAGAGACAACTGGTCTAGCTTCTACCTAAATACATCTAATAAACTGGAAGAAGTCCAATCAACGTTTGGACAGCCCTAATTATTTGGTAGTTTTCCCCCCTCTTACACAGCACCAAAATCTGTCCTCTTATAATTTGTGGAGGCTAAATAGGGCAGTGGAAAGTACATTGGCCCAGGAAAATGAGGACTTGGGTTCAAATCCTCCTCCTGATACTTTACATTTAACTCCCCTGAATCTTATTTTCCTAATGTACAACATGAGGGGAGGGGGTTGGACTAGTTGCTTTCAGAGGTTCTTTCCAGGTCTAAAACTATGGTCTTCTGAATTTCCATATACTGACTTTTAATTTTGCCCTCTAAGGTCAAAAAGAACAAGTCTAATGCTATTTCCACATGACAATCCTTCAAATAATAAAAGATTGCTATCATGTTCCTCTTAAACCTTCTTTTCTCCTCTCTAGAAATCTCCAGTTCCTTGAACTTATGCTTACATTGCTTGATGTCCAGTTCACTTGCCAACCGGTTGCCTTCCTCTGCCTTGTATACCATCTAGATCTAGTTCATTGTTCCGCATAAAATATGGCAACTCAGAATTGAAGACTTATTGAGCAGTGGAGAATAGTACAGCAGGATGATCTCATGCCTTGTTCTGGGCCCTATGTTTCTCTTAATGCAACCTGAAAGTATGTTACCATTTGAGGCTGCCCTGACACTTCTTTTTCCTACTTTTGCCCATCTCACTAGATCAAATGATCATGGACTCTCCATAAATACACTGGCAGTTTTCCCCAGACACATCCCCATGGAAACCAAAACAAAGGAAGAGAAAGAAAAGTCTGAGTAGACTTTTCTCTACCTCTAACACATATCAGTTTTCTAATTGTCAAGTTAAGGGTTTATTCTAGAGCATTTCTAATTTAACATTTCAAACATAACATTCCTTAGATCCAGGTATAGAGATGAGATTTAAAAATTTCAACTGTATATAGGATTCCTGGATATGGAAACCCCCTCTATCAGGGCAGCTTCTCTACAATTTATAGTCTAGTTTTTTTGTTTGTTTGTTTGTTTTTTTGGCTAGGCAATGGGCTTAAGTGACTTGCCCAAGGTCACACAGTTAGTAAGTGTCAAGTGTCTGAGATCATATTTGAGCTGAGGTCCTCCTGACTTCAGGGCTGGTGCTCTATCCACTGTGCCACCTAACTGTCCCTGCAATTTATAGTCTTATGGAGTTACCCAAAGAATTGATAGGTTAAAGGACTCGACCAAGGTAAGACAGTCGATATGTGTTAGAGGTAGGATTTGAACCCAGGTTTTCCTGGCTTTAAGGCAACCTTCTATCCACTTTACCACCAGACATGAACCTCGGTTCATGTCTCATTTTATTTTGTCATATCTCTTTGTTTACATTCCTTTTTGGTAGTTTTAGGATATTAATTACTTTTATGAAATCCCAGACTCCTGTGAATATAAGAAATATTAGAAATCATCAAGAGTCCAGCTCTTCTTAAACTATGGGTTGTGAACCCATATGGGGTGTTGACCCACAGTTTAAGAAGTGCTGAAGGGGTCACAAGTGGAAAAAGTTTAAGAAGCCCTAGTCTAGACCAGAATGCCTAAAATCAGACATTCCCCCTACAATGTCAATGACATTTGTAACTGGGCACTTCATGACCAAAAGTGGTCATCCATTTGGAAAGTCTTTTAGAGGCAGGGGATTCTCTAACATATGGAAGAGTCCATTCTGCTCTTGTTAGGAATATTGTTTTCCCTTTTTTATATCAAGCCTAAAACTAGTAGAATCATTATTTACTGTGACTTAACATAGGTTAGAAAGATACATAAATAGATAGACAGACAGATAGATAGATATAGAGATACATAGAGTTGGAAAGTATGTCAAAGGTGAGGTACTTTCATTTTCTGGATGAGGAAACTGAGCCCTAGAGAGGTAAAATGACTTTCCTAAGGTCACACAGGTTTTAAGTAGTAGGGCTGTCATTCGAACCCAGATTTTACTCCAAACCCAGCACTCTTTCCATTGCATCAGGCTTTGCATTTCACCTTTCATCTTTTGACCCTTGGACTTCTGGATCCAAGTATAGGAAGTCAAACTCCAAGATCATTTTAGGTGTTACTTCCTATTGGAAGTTTTTTCCTGATTCCCCTAGGTGTTAACGTCTTCTTCCTCAAATCAAACCATCAAACATTTATTAAGCACCTACTATGTTTCAGGCACTGCACTAAGCACTAAGTTTCCTCAATTTATATTGTATTTTCTTATGTTTGTCAATGCTGTATTACCCTTCCTCCTATGTGAAGTAAACACCTTGAGGGCAGGTGGCCATTTTTGCTTTTTGGATTTTTTTGCATCCCCAGAATATAATTAACTTGATTCTCCCAACTGAGTTTCCATCCACAGCATAGAATCACAGCTCATTCTTTTAAGCGTTTGAAGAACTTTTATGAAGAAGAGGGAATGATTTCTTCTGTTTAACCCCAGAAGGAAAAGCTAGGAGCAAAGGGTAGAAAATACAGAGGGAATTTTTAGTTTGATAGGGGAAAACAGTCAGAATTGTGTTGAAATGGAAGGGGATGCCTTGGGAATCACTGAGAATTAATTCTCACTTGGGGGGTCTTCAAGCAAAATCTAAATGGTCATTTGTCAGATGTAGATTGGATTAGAAGGGACTCTGATGTCATATCTGGCTCCAAGATCCTGTGGTTCCATGTCATTTCATTTTCCTGGCTCAGCACACACTGGGACATAATACACAGTGGGTTTGAAGTTTGTAGTACTAGATTTTAGTTCCAATGCCATTGTGATTGATAGACTGGTGACTGGATAGTCCAGCAACAAACCTCGACATTCTCCAGCCCAGCTCTTGCAAGTTAGTAACTACTCCTTCCATGGCAAAACAAAGGCTTGACTTGACTAGTGGCAGAGGAGCTGATGATGTCATTAATTGATGGGTCCAAGCGTGCAAAATTTATTGAGCTGTGGTAGGCTGAAAAATGATAAGGAAATGTGTTTATTGAAGGAACCATTCCTGGATAATCTAAACTCTGATGGGAAAAAGCCTCATTTGCAGAATTTAATGCAGCTTCTCCACCTGCCATTCATAGATAGTTCTTAACTACTGCAGGCAGGCTCCAGGGATTGGGTGCTATCTCTGTTTCTACATCAGTGACATGAATGTAATGAACATCTCCTGGTTTGGGAAGCAGTCAGATGTGCCTCAGGACAAGTCACTGCAGTAAACCTTGAACAGACATCAATAGGGTGAATAAACTATATATTCACTTGGTCTCTGAATTTTTGCAGTGTATTTATTTATAGGTATGCTCTATTTTTTGTTTTCTTTTTAGAAGAATCACATTTTTTTATTGTTTCAAGTTGTCCAAGTCATCATTCATACAAAAACAAGCCAGTACTTAGAAAGATGGCATGGTCTAGTGACAGGAGCAATGAGTTTGAAGTCTTGTAGTCCTAGCTTTGAATTCCAGTGCCATTTAATAATGATATGACCTTGAATAAGTTACTGAAATTCTCTGGAACTCAGTTTCCTCTTCAGTAAAATAGATACTACTATCTTTCCTACCACTTACCAACCTTTAAGTTGTCCTTGAATCCTTACCCTGCCTCACCTTCCATATCCAACTAACTGCCAAGTCTTCTCTATCTTACCTCCACAACGTTGCTAGTATGTCTTTTCTTCACTTATACAACATTATACGACATTTACCTAGGCCTTCAGTGCCTCTATTACAAAAGCTCCCTATATGGCCTCCTACCACTAATCTCTCCTTTCCAGTGCATCTTCTGCACAGTAGTCAAACTGATACTCCTAAAACAAAGAAACACCTTCCATGTCATCTTCCTCTCCCCCCACCCAAAAATATTCAATGGTTCTCTGTTATTTCTAGGATGAAACACGTCTTATGCTTTTAAAGCTTTCTATTACCTTGTTCCCACCTAACTTTCTAGGTTTTTATTAAATGCTTCACTTTATACACTTCATTCTAGCCAAACTGGTCAACTGGTTTCTTAAATATCTGGGATTCCATCTCACCTCTTTTTGTTTTTGCAAAAATAGTTCTCTTTTTCTGATATACTCCCTCCTCACCTCTTGCTTATAGAATCCCTTGCTTCTTCCAAATGTTACACATCCTACCAGAAGTTTTTCCTCCCATCTACTCCCACCCCACCACCAATTATTAGCCTTCTCTCCCTCTTCAAATTTCTTTGTATTATTTTCTACAAATACTGCTTTTATTTGTGCATACAAGTTGTTATGGCAGGAGCTGTTCTTCCCTCTTTTCTTCCTTCCTTCCTTCCTTCCTTCCTTCCTTCCTTCCTTCCTTCCTTCCTTCCTTCCTTCCTTTCTTCCTTCCTTTCTTCCTTCCTTCCTTCCTTCCTTTCTTTTTGTATTTCCAGGGTTTCTCACAGTGTCTTATACATACTAGATATATAATAAACATTTGTTGAATGCAATTGAACTAAACTTGCTATTTGCAGGAGGCTATTGTAAAGATCAAATGAACTATTGTACCTCAAGAGATTTGTAGAACTTAAAGGACCATGCCAATATGTACTCTTTCCACTATACTACCTCCAACAATTAGGATCTATATTTTATGAAGAAAGTGCCAACATTAGGAGTTCCTTATAATGACACAGATCACAGATCCTTCAGTATTTGTGAACTGGAACAAGTCACTTCTCCATTTTGAGTCCCAGTTGTTTCATCTGTAAAAGGAAAGAGTGAGAGAGGGATTAGATGACCTCTAAGGTACCTCTAGGTCTGACATGCTATGGCCTTGTAATGAATTTAGTATTTTTTTAGTTTTCCCATATGCTGTCACTCTCCCTTATGTTCACTTCCCCTTACCCAGCTGGTGATATTCTGCTGCCCACATAAGCCAGGATAGCTTGTTGTCAAATGTTTTTGCTTTGGGTTTTCCAAGGATTTGGTGAGAATATCCTATTGGTTATTGTAATGCCACCATTAAAAGAATTTCAAGGGAAAAGCAGCAGAGAAATAGCTTGCTGCCCCAACCCAAGCCTAGGTTTGAGTAGGATTTGGTTACCTAGAAACCTGCCTCATCTAAAGAGGCATTTAAGCCCTGGCAGGTGCAAAAGGTTTGTTTGGCATTATTGGATCTGGAGCTATTTATAAACAGTACAAATGGTATTTGAGATATATACAGGGATTGAGTAATGCTGACTGGGGAGGAGGAGAGAGGTTGGTGTAGTTTTGCCTTCTCTCTCCTAAAAATCCATTGATCAGCACTAACTTGGAAGTTGCCCCACAGACAAGCGTAGATTAACTGCAGCTGTGTTGCTGAGTCTTTGTTTTGTTATGAATCCTCCTGTTTCAGAATGAAATTGGTTGCCAAGAACCAGGTGTACTAACAGAATGGGGCCTCCTATTTGGCCATATCCCTCCTGGCCTGAGGTGCTACTGTCACATGTCCTGGGTCGGTAACATTCTGAAGACTCTTGGATAATGGAAGGCAAAGGGCCATGTCAATCTTCCCTCTTCCTCCTCTCTCCAATTCATTAATACATCTGGATTTTCTGTAGTCAAATTAGATATGTTGTTCTTTCTTTAAAGAGGCATGCTGCCTGTGTGGACTGAGAAGTCAACTTTGCACCTCTAGTCTCTGTAAAAGGATGAGGGGAGGAGAGAATGCTGTGGATGACTTGCCTCTGCATTTCTCCTCCCTGAAATTTCCTATAAACCAAGTGAAAATATATTATTCAGTTATTACCTTTCCTTTATTCCCCTCAAAATGAAGGTGAAATGGGAGATGACCCCCAACTAATGGTTTCTGTATAAAACTTGCAAATGTCAGCTCTTTAATCAATACCAGAAAAAACTCTACCAACATTGGTAGGGGAGGTAGCTACAAAATCAGTGCTAACAAGTATGAGCCTGGTACCCAAACAAGAAAGCAAATGGTCTGGGAAACGAGGGCCCTGGGTCTGATAGGGCTGGTGTCTTTGAATAAACTGTTTATCTTCCCTGAGCCTTAGTTTCTTCAAATATAAAATGGGTAATGATAATACTTGCATTAACTACCTCACAGGATCAGGTGAGATTGTACTTTGGAGCTATAAAATGCTTTATAAATGCCAGCTGTTATTAAAATTATTCGTATTTTACATCAGAGACACAAAGAGAGACTCCACCAAAGATTGGAGTATAACAGTAGGTCAAACTATATGGAAACTCTGGAGCCCCAACGGGAAGAGCTTTTGCCCTAAAAGAAGAGTGACAATAGAAGTGTCTTAAAGGAATTGTTTAGAGTTTTAAGAGTGAGCCAGAGAAGTGAATAACATGAGAGGTGTTACATCCTTCATTTCTATAGAGCTTGTGGCCTGAAAAAGGCCTCACATTTAGAAGAATTTAGGCGTACGCTGGAACTGGATGTGTTTGCTACACTACATTTGACAGTAGGGGAGAAAGGGAGCAAAACCAGAATAAAATGCCCTTTAGGGAAGACAATCAGGGCAAAGACTTTGATGGAAAAACACCCCCTCTTTTTTAAGTTTGGTTGCACCAATAGAGAACTCATCAGAGATCTACTAGGAGATAAGAGTATCCTTTGCCTCTGTTTTGTCACCGGACTGTGTATGATGAGGTTAAGAGCTGTTCTTAGATGCAGAATAGCAGGCAGCTGCTTAAGTGGTTGAATTAAGGACTATTTGATAAGATTCTTACTTGAATTCATCTTCCATTTGTCTGTTATCCTTCCTGAAAATTGCCAGTCTTAAAGACTCATTTCTTTGTTTTTAAACTACATATCCAGAAACACTTTGTTACAAAATCAATTCCAAAGTTACCAGCACCCAGCTTCTGAATTTTTGTTAATTACCAATTACTGGCAGTTTAAACATGTTATAACTCATTCAGCAAAGAAGCAAGTTGTCTTGCCAGTGATGCCTCCTGCTGGCCTGCATATACAACTATCTAACATAATATCTCTTCCCTGACACTTCATTTCATCCCACAATGATAAATCAGGTAATATATGCCATGTTTCTCTGTCCTTCAGTGCTCACAGTTCAGATATTTACATCTCCATCAATTTTTTTTCCTCACATGTGTAAATATATTCCATAAACTTTCCACCTCTGAAAATGCCATCAAATCAGTGCTGCCGTTGTTACTGGAAAGAGTAGTCAATCAGTTCCCCTATGGTTCCACTTGCCATTCCCGTGACTTTCCAAACTAAAACATCTCTTCTTGTCTACCACTTCCTTTATTAGAATGCATGCTATTGAGAACAGGAACTGTCTCCTTTTGCATTCACATTACCAGTATTAAACACAGTGTTTGACAAATTGTAAGCATTTTGGTGGATAGAGTGCAGGACTCGGAGACAGGAAGATCTGAATTCAAATCTGACCTCACATTAACCGTGTGACTCTTGGCATGTCACTTAACCCTATTTGCCTCAGTTTCCTCATCTGTAAAATGAGCTGGAGAAAGAAATGGCAAACCACTCCAGTATCTTTGCCAAGAAAGTCCCACACGGGTCATGAAGAGCTGGACATAACTGAAACGACTGGCACTTAAAGGCCATTTTCTTTCATTTATCCATTCTTTCATAAATGTGGATCTGTGTACAAATTTTATGATTCTGTTAGTTATTTTAGGAATGATATCAGGAAACAAAAAAAACAAACTTCTCAATGATTAAAGTTTTTCAAAAATAGAACTTCCCCTTCTTTACCCTCTTTGGATATATTCAAATAGAGGCTATATGGTCACTTGGGTATGTTTTATTGGAAAGTCCTTCAAATATGGATTCAAATAGATGACTTCTGATGCCTTTCAACTCTCAAATCCTCTAGTCCTATAATGCATGGAGAAAAGATGACCATGCAGTAATAAGAAACATGGCCAGGGCTATAATGGCACTAACTAATTAAGGTAGTGGGGTCCAGGGCAGGAATTCCTTAAGTGAAAGGTTTAAGTCCTGAACACTTGACCTCTGGTACAAGTGTCAAAATGGTTGAAGGGAAGATGATAGGAAAATATTCTGATGTTCAGATTATAACTTTTAAGTTCTAGAATGCTAAAATATAGACTTTAGGATTATAGAATCAACCTTCACCTTAAAGATAATATACTGAAGCCTGGGGAAAGGTGAAGAGATTTGCTTTAGGTCATTAGATAGATCTGATTAGAACTGTGGACTCCCAATTCCAACTTCTCATTCCATTCTCTTTCCATTTCCATTTCTCTCTTTGTAGATGAAGACAAACACACACACACACACACACACACACACACACACACACACACACAGTCTAGAAAAAGATAAATGAGCAGTCTAAGATCACAAAGCTTATGAATAAAAGAGTTGGGTTCAACTTTACTGTGTTCTCACAGATTGCCAAAGCCATTTTGTCACTTTAACCATTTTTGTTCAGGTGTTTATGTCCCCTCCTCTCCTCCCTACCTTCACTATTCTCTCTTCTTGTTTCTCAGTCTGTGTATTTCTCTTTCTCTGTCTCTGTCCCTCTCTGTCTTTCTCTCACTACACCCCCACCCACCTTCTCCCAATACATATACATAGTCATATCTGGGAGTCATGAAACAAACAATCCTAATAATGTTTGGTAAACCTGTGTCAAAGAAAATATGTTATTACTTTTGAAATAAAATTAGATATTATTTAAGAATCTAATCTCTTGAAAAGACTCATAAATCCTATCCCAAATTGCCATGAATGTTTCTATCTTCTTCCTGATCATCTTCTAAATAAACCCTTCTTTAACCACTAGAATTCAAGATGAAAGCCACTAATTCTAATTCATTTTATTTTTCTGTTTTGTTTCATTACCATTACCGACAGTATTACTTTCTATTGACCTTATCAGGAATATAGATGGAGAGATGAATTATTTTGTATGGGCTATCCTGAAAACCTAACTTCCATGTCTATTTTGTATGTAAGAATTGGTTCCTAGATCTAAATAACTAACTTGCAAATGAATTTTAGAAAAGCCCAATAGGGAGAGGTAATTCAATGCAATGGAAAGCACTTCCAACTTGAAATCCACCTCAGACTTGGAATCAGGAGATTTGAATTCTACCTTGGCAATGTAATTCCTGTGTAAATTTGGGCAAACCATCTAACCTTTTCTAAGTCTCATGTTCTTCATTTAAAAAAATGTTTTATTCTGAACTTAAGAAATAAAACCACTATTCCAATAATGTTCTTTATTTTTTAAAAAGGGATGTTAAAACCTGCCTTACTTTCTTCAAGACGTTGATGTAAGCACAGCACTTTGTAAATCTCCTTGAAATGCTGCCTATGTTTTTTATAGGATTTTATTTTGCCAATTATATGTAAAGAAAATTATTAACATTCTTTTTTTTACAAAATTTTGAATTCCAATTTTTTTCCCTTCCCTCCCTTCCCCTCTTCCTAAAATGATAAGCAATTTGATATAGGTTATATATGTGCAATCGTGTAAAATATCTGTCATTATTAGTCATATTTAGTCATTATTATATTAGTCATTATATTGTATTAGTCATTATCATAATCTGTCATATTAGTCATGTTGTGAAAGAAGTAACAGACCACCAGGGAAAACAGACAAAAAAAGACATAAAAATACATGCTTTGATCTTCATTTAGAGTCCATCAGTTCTTTCTCTGGTTGTGCATTTTCCATCACAAATCCTTTGGAATTGTCTTGAATCATTGTATTGCTAAGAGTAGTTAAGTCATTCATAATTGACCATCACATAATATTACTGTTACTGTGTACAATGGTCTCTTGGTTCTGCTCATTTCACTTTTTTTGTTTGTTTTTTGTTTTGTTTTTTGGTTAGGCAATGGGGTTAAGTGACTTGCCCAGGGTCACACAGCTAGTGAGTGTTTTGTGTCTATGGCTGGATTTGAACTCAGGTCCTCCTGAGCTCAGGGCCAGTGCTCTATTCACTGTGCCACCTAGCTCCCCCTGCTCATTTCACTTTGAATCAGTTTATGTAAATCTTTCCAGGTTTTTCTGAAATCTACCTGCTCACTGTTTCTTCTAGCACAATAGTATTCCATTACATTCATACACAACAGCTTGTTCAGCCATTTCCCAATTGATGGGCATCCCCTCAATTTTCAATTTTTTGCCACCACAAAAAGAGCTGCTGTAAATATTTTTATACAAATTGGTCCTTTTACAAAAAAATCTCTGAGATACAGACATACCAGCGGTATTGCTGGACCAAAGGGTATGCACAGTTTGATTATCCTTTGGACATATTCCGAATTGTTCTCCAGATTGGTTGGATCAGTTCCCAAGTCCACCAATAGTGTGTTAGTGTCCCAATTTTCCCACATCCTCTTCAACATTTGTCATTTTTCTTTTATGTCAAATTAGCCAATCTGATAGGTGGGAGGTGGTTGCTTTCATGTGCATTTTTCTAATCAAAAGTGATTTAGAATATTTCTTTATATGACTGTAGATGCTGCTTATAGTTTTAAGGAAACATTTCTTTTTCTTTGCTCATGATATTGACTTGCTTGTTGATCAAACAGGCCCCTCTAGGTTTCTTTATCCTTCTATGTGCTTGTCCTAAATGATGGTGTAAACAGTCAAACATTTATTTACTTTCCATTGTATGAAATCCAGCACAATATCTTGCATAACTGGGCACTGAAGGAATTATAGTTGATTGTGGGGTTTTTTTTTGTAGTGATGATTTGTGGTGATGCTGATGTGGATTCTGATGAGGATATGATGAAGATGAGGATTGTAGCAGTGGTAGTGAAAAGTGACCATCCTTTTTAAAAACACAATAAAAGATCTAATGTAATAATTCATTTGTTACTTTCTATTAAATTTGTATAACATGCACATGTGAAATTCAAACTTTAAATAGCAGGGATAATTAACTATACAGAGTAATCCCAATTAGGCTTGCAAAACACTTTGGATTTGATCCTCACAACAATCCAGTAGGTACAACAAATGTTATCACTCCCATTTTACAGGGGAAGAAGATGAGTTCTAAGAGGATAAATGACTCTCTTACAGTCATAGGACCCAAAGTCATTTCTCTCTTGATTATAAGTCTAGTTCTCTTTACCTCTCATGAAAGGCACAAAAATATTGTTTCTAATTTCAAATAAATGCAAGAAAACTGTGAAAAATAGGTGTAGATACTCAGTGCTGAATAAAATTCAATTCTGATCACATAATTGTTGTGTGACTGGTCAAATCACTTAACCTCTCAATATCCTAAGCAACTCTCTAGAGCTATATGTTGAAGAGCAAGTGCTGACCTGGATGGTAGAAGGTATTTCTTCTCTGACAGTTCCCCATACCAAAGAAATCATAGGTCTGGTCAAAATTTCTGGTTGGATTTTAAAATTTTTTATGTTGAGTCAGCGTGCTTTGACTCCTCTCCTCCTTTCACTGATCACACCAATCTAGGCTTTGGTATTCATGACTGGATTCTCTAGTTATCTGAAGTGATAAGCAGTGGGGACAGACCACATAGAGGTATGGTGGGTGGGATGAACACAACTGTGCAAAGGTCATTAAGGAGTTTGTCTCAAGAACAATTAGCATCAAGCACCTAGGGATTAGCCAATAGTGCTCTTGGCTGCTGCAAGAGCCTACGGCTTTCTTAAAGCCCAGTGGGAAAGAAACATTTGAAAACAGCATTTTCATCACAGAAGCACATCGACCTCCCCAAAGTTGTCTTTCCCTTAGGAAAAAATAATTGGGGGGTCACTATTGAATTAAAGCATACAAAATAAAACAACCAGTGTTTTTTGATTGAAGTGCTTGCTAATGTGGATCTTAATAGATTTAATTCTCTCATTTGATAGAATTGATGAAGAGACCAAAGATCAGAAAGTCCCTTCACAAATGCATGTCTCACTGTGAAGAACAAATACTTTGCTGAAGGCTTCATTGGCAGGAAGGATTTAAAACTTTCAAACCTAAAAAAAATGAAATGAAAAATTTAGAGAAACATGGAAAGATTACTGTGAATTGATTCATATTGAAGTAAGCAGAGCTAGGAAAACAATCTATACAATAACTACAACAATGTAAATAGAACAACACTGAATGAGTTTAAACCTCCGATCAATGGAATGACTAATCTTGACTCCAGATGACTGGAGATTGAAGATGACTGGCATTGAAGCATGACTCCTCCTTTTCAGGAGACAAAGAATGATGGTATATTACAGATATGGAATGAGGCAAACATTGTCAGAGATGGCCAACATATAAGTGTCTTTAATTGTCATTGACAGAATTACCATCCTCCTAGTCATTGAGGTCCAAAACTATGGAGTAATCCTTGACTTATTCTCTCTCAACCCCCCCCCCCCCATATCCAATTGATCACCAATTCCCGTTGATTCCATCTTTGCAACATCTTTTTCTATACCCCCCTTCTCTCTTTTGAGAAGGCCATTCCCCCAGTGCAGGGTCTTAAAACATCATGCCTAGACCATTATAATAACTTACTGATTGATCTCTCTTCATCAGATCTTTTCCCACTCCAGTTCATACTACACTCAGCTACCAAAATAATAAAGTTTAGGGTGACCACATTACCTCCTCTATTCAATAGTCTCCAATATATCCCCATTAACACCCGGATCAAATATACAATCTTTGGTTTTGTTTTTAAACCTCTTCATAACCTGACCCACTCCTACCATTCTAATCTTCTTATACCTTACTCCCACATACTTTGTGATCCAGTGACACCAGCCTCCTGGCTGTTTCTCAAACAAAGCACTCAATTTTTTGACTCCAGGAATTTTATCTGACTGCTCCTCATGTCTCCTTTCTCATCTCTGTCCTATGACTTCCATGACTTCTTTCAAGTACAAGCTAAAATCCCACCTCCAAAAAGTCTTTCTCAAGCCCCTCTTTACTACTATAGCCTTCACTCTGTGATTATCTCTAATTTATCCTGTATGACATCTTATTTGTACATACTTAATCGCATATTGTCTCCTCCATCAGATTATGAGCTTTTTGAGAGCAGGGACTATTTTTGCCTTTCTTTATATCCCCAGCACTCACCATAGTGTCTAGCACATAGTAACTACTTAATAAATGCTTATTAATTCATTTGTATCCTTAAAGTCTTCTTATATGCAAAGAAAGAGCATTAAATTATCATGTCAGTGATAAAAGTTTTGTATTATTTGAGGACTGATAGCTAAGTATTAGGGATTGGGATTTGAAAGCTAAGCATCTCTTACTCTTATTTTTAGAAAACACCAAAACAACCATTTCCAATAATCAGAAATATGCAGGAGTGGAATGGGCTGCCTCAGGAAGAAGTGAGTTTACCGTCACTGTAACTTTTCTTGGAGAGTCTGGATGGCCACTTTATGACGCTTATGAGAGGCTTCTGCTCAGATGTAGGTTCACTAGATCACATCTCATGTTCCTTTTTACTCTGTGACTCTATCATCCAATGAACATCTGGGATGCCAGATAGCTCATTATGAAAATAGAGATAATCAAGCCTTCCAGTGTCTTGATGGATTTACCATGGATGGATAGTATGACTAGAAATCTCTGTGCTTCCTGGCATCTTTGTAAGAATTTCAAATACCCTAACATTAATTTACAAACATCACAACATTGACTAATCATCAGTATTTAATGTAAATCAATGGTAAATTGGGATAGAAGCTCATGATGCCCAGGCCTTTGCTATGTCTCTCTGGCTAAGAACAAAGAACCTCTATCTGGCTGAATGTAATAAGAATGTTTCACTTACAGAAAGAATGCCATCTAAATAGCTTTTAAACAGCTAAAATGAGCATAATGCAAGAAGGCAGCTGTGTAATGCAGCTCAAAGTCCTCCCACGGGGCAGCTTTCTGAAAAAAAAAATAGAGAAAATATACATTTAAAAGTGAACATACATGTTTAGTGCAATTGACAGATACAGTAAGGCCCAGGATATTATTCAAATGGTTTATATCTCTGACCCCTTATAAACCCACTGCTGAAATCCCAGGCTGGGAGGGATGGGGTAAGTATTGAAATTAAGCAAAATAAGTTCTGAACATAATGAGAAAAATCTTTGAATTCTTTCAAAATCAATGACAATAAGCTCTGGTCTTATGGAACTGGGAAGGCACCCTTTTAACTTTCTCAGGGAAACCTACTTATCTAGATCAGCTTGAAGAAATATATACTTTATTAGAGATTATTATTGATTCCAGAAAGAAAGAGGTAGGGGAGAGAGAGAGACAGAGAGAGAGAGAGAGAGAGAGAGAGAGAGAGAGAGAGGCAAGAGGCACAGGGAAGGGAGGGAGAGACAGAGACAGAGAAAGAGGCAGACAGAGAGGGAGACAGACAGAGACAGACAGAGACAGAAAAGGTGATCTAGACAAGATGGTGCTTCCATGTGCTTAATGCGCAGAGTTCTTAGGCCCTTCTGTGATAGCTCCACAGTATTTAACAGAATTGTCATGGTAAATGACTTTGCTCATTCTCTTTCTCTATGAAAATAGCTTCCTATTAGTTAGGCACTAAGTGACCTATTATTATCCTTGATTATGCCAGCCATTTTATAACATTGAAGTCAAATGAGCCCTAAAAGCAATTGCAGGCCATTAATGAAATGATTATCATTACTTTTATTATTATTTTTCAAAGAGTATTGTCATGTGATTTGGGGCAAACCACTTTTCCTTGATGGTCCTCAGTTTTCATATCTTGAAAATGAGTTTTGGCAATAGAGTACAGGGGAGGAGTTCACTGGATTTAAAGTCCAAAGACCTGGCTTGGAGTCTCAGGGTCATCATTTCATCATTCATAACTAGCTGGGTGTTTTGGAGGAAGTCTTTTGATGTCCTTGAGCCTCAGATTCATCATTTGCAGACTAGCTTTTGGCAAGTCAATTTACATCTCTGGATCTCAGTTTTCTTATTTGGAAAATGAGAAGATTGGCCTAGATGATCTCTTATAAGATCTCCTTCTATTCTCTATCTATGCCTCTATTACCTGGAATAGTAACAATAGCACCAGCTATGATAGGATAACTGTTTTGAGGACACCTCATTATAAACTGCATTAGAAATATGTTCAGACCAGTCCAGTGATTTGACAAGCCTCATATAACTAGTGACTGATAGAAATGGAAATTGAAATTGGGTCTTCCCAAGTCCAATGCTCTGTTCATTCTTTATTGATGGGTCCAATTTAGAAAGGAAGGTGTCAAAAGAGATAATCCCAGCAGTCAGTCAATAAATATTGATTAAGCTACTACTACATGTTAAGCACTGGGGATACAAGTACAAATAAAAACAGACAATCCTTACTCTCAAGTTGCTTATAATCTAAATGGGGAAGACAAAACTCAAAAGTAACATTGTATGTCTTTGCGTTGTAAGGTATATGATGCCTTTTTTCTCAGCAGCCTTTTCTTCTTCATTTTATTTGGTAATGTTAATATTAAAACTGGCTTAGCATGCACAGTAAATACATCTTTAAGTCAACAGTTTTTTTGCTTTGATCCAGCAAGACTTGAATTCAAATCTGGCTTCTGACTTGGTAACTATTTGACCTTGGGTAAATCATTTAACCTCTATGGGCCTCAATTTCCTCATCTGTACAATGGGATACTAATACCTGTTGTATCTCCTTCTCTGGGTTATTGTGAGGCTTAAATGAGATAATTTGTATTGTTGGGAAATTCTCAACCTGAGATCCCCCCCCCCAAGTGCTTTACAAGCTTTAGTTATAAAAATGTCACTTGGGTTGAGAAGAAAACCATGTTGAGTTGAAAAGAGAAAGTAGTTTAGGATTCATAATTTTCCAGGGTTGGTGTTTATGTAGATAACTGAGAAAACACTGATATTTCTGCTACTTGTTTAATTGTACAAATTACTTTCAGCTAAGGTATTAATGAATGATAATGGTTTAATCTGCCAATCCTCCCAAGTAGCCATCGTGTGACTTTTAGTGCCTCAATGCCCATTTCACTGCAAGGAAATTGAAGGAAGATAGTTATGTAGGTGGCTGACTGCTCTGCTGCAGGTAAGGTCAGCCCAATCAAAGTAACCAGCACACAATCCGTAATAGGCAAGGATAACTCATGTTATCAGTATTAGCATTTATACCTCAGAAATTTGCAATCACTACAAATCTGGGCTTGATTTATTGTTTTGTTTATTTTCTAGACTGAAGAAGTATAAACAGTGTAGATTAACTTTAAAAATATATGTGAATACATTTTCCTGCTCCTACCCCTCAGAACCTAGTTGTTAAACATTTACTAGCACACATCTGTATTGCTCTAATTACTTCAACTACTGCTCATATGTCATAGACTCAAGGCCTTTATGATTGTGCTGCTCAAAGCTTTCTCTCTGCTTTTATCTAAGTCAATGATAAAAATTATGAAAGAGCACTACATCAAATACTGATCATCTGGAAACCTCTTATTGTGTTGCCATTGAACCATCAATAACTAATCTTTGAGTTTACACATCCAACTCTCTTGGAATCCATCTGATTCTATTCATATCTGGTCCATATCTCTCCATCTTCTCCACGAGAATAATATGAGATGATTCATCAAAAATTTGGCTAAAAATCTACGTAAACCACAGGCACAGAATTCCTCTCATTTATTGGTTTAATAAGCCCACAAAAGAGGAGAGACATGAGAATACTGGGATTACTTTACTCCTAAGGGTTATGAAGAGTAATTGAAGAATAAAATTTCCTTTAAAAATATAAATTGCCACATAAATGACAGTTATAATATTATTAGTATTGTACCCTTTTTGCAGATAAATAGAGGACTCAGAAAGCAGAAGTGACTTGCCCAATATTGCATGTTTATTTAGTAGTAGAGTTAGTTCTAGAACCCCATCTACTGGGTCTTGGTCCAGAGCCCTTTCCACCATGCTGTGCAAATGTTTTCTCTGGTAGAACTTGATTTATCCATTATAGGTAGTAATACTCATATGTAGTAAACTGGTAACAATAATTCCAAAAGAAAACTTTAGCATTAGGTAATATTATTCCCAATTACCTAGCATGCTTAATGAGAATAGCTCCAAGGTATGAACCTGGAAGGGTCAAAGAATATGGGAAGAGCTCCTAGAACAACTCATATACCATATGTGCATAGAAAGATAACTATGTTGGTCCCCTTCTATGTCTAAATTAGGGTAATGTTGGAGGAGGGGAGTTGATCTCTCTCATGGGATCCTATTATTCTTGGGAAAGAGTCAGTACTGGTAATAAATTAGACACTTTCAGGCAATTATAGAGGCCTGTTTGTGCCTTACAGCAGTAAATGCACCATCTTGGTGGACTGGAAGAGTTAGTGTCCCTCTTGAAATACCTACCTTGCTACCTGGAAGTGACTTCGACCCTAGGGAATATTTGGCTTGCTGTGTTGAACTGAAAGACACAAGTACCTCCCAGTGAGATGATTCTGTACTCTCATAATTCATGTTCTCCTTTTTGTCACTCTCTGGGTAAAATCATTATCCTACATTTTCCAATGGAAAATAATCATTGTAGTGGAACTTATACAGTTTCAGCATTTTCCCCTCCCCCACCCCGTGAACCAAAGCACTGGTTTTATGATGCCTTTGTCACTGCCCCTGAGGCTCTAGCCCTCTAGAAAGAGTGGTTTCCAGTACCTATGACTTTCCAAGGTTGCCAGATCAGCAAGTGCCTTAATCAAAAAAACCCAACCTGATTGCCTAACTCCAGGTCACCGACTTTTGAATGACAGTATGAAATGTACATTAAAACCAGTGGAGGAAAGATGATACTTTCCATGGAAATTCATAAATTAAATCATTCTAACACACCAGGGAAATTGTAACGTAATACACTCTCCCAGGGAAGAGAGACAAAGGATGAGACTTTCTCTACACTTCTGCTCTTAACTCAGCATGTCTTTATCCAGGTACCTTGGTAATATGGCAGCCAGCAGCATAAAACATTGATAGAATATATTCAGTGTGCATCTAATTTTTAATTATAAGTAGGAGATTATAATAATAACATAATAATACCTTGAATTTATAGGGCACATTTCCTCATAGGGCCTCAAAATGTTGCAATAAAGTATTTAATTTGTCCTCATATGTTTTCTATTTTAAAATATTGCTGGGACCACATGAAAATAAAAAGAATTCTTTAAAAAAACATTAAACTAAATTCATACAAGGTTCCGCTTTTACATCTCTAGGTAGCTACTTGTTTAGTACTTTTCAATCCTCGTGAATCACTATTCATTCCTTCCAAGTTAGAATTTTAAAAGTGTAGCTGAAAGGAAGAAATTTAATCATAATAACAATATCATGTTTATGTGGGGGGAAGAGAATGAACCTTTTTTAAACTCTTATTATGTGCTAGCTACTGTGCGAACCATTTTACAAATATTATCTTATTTGATCTCTACATAGCACTTCTTCACAATATCTTGTGAGGTAAGCAAATATCCCTATCTCCATTTTACAGATGAGGAAACTGGGGTTCAGGAATTCTAATAGATTTCTCCAAAGTCGTGTGACTAATAAGTAGTTGATATGATTCTCCAACCCAATTCTTTGACTTTAAAACCAAGGTTCTTTTCACTTCATGACACTGGGTCTCAATGGTGCAAATTTATTTAAGGAGTTTATGTAGTAACCAGTTTAATCCCATATGGATGGATGTGGGTGTGAGGATGCTCCAGGCCTTGCTGATGTAAGTAATCCCTAGACCATGGGCAGCTGTCACAGTGAAGGTCTGGGGGCCAGGAAGGCTCAGCAGAGAGACCATATTTTAGAGACTGGAACACTTCATAGAGTTTTTGGAGTTTTCTGTGTCTTTTATCATTTTTATCAATTGGCCTACAGGAACGAATCCAGAATTCTGAACAGAGATATCTGATAGGGCAAATAGGGTGGCCAGTGCCAGCTCCCTACACTAAAAACATCCTTCTCCTCTTCTACTCTCCTCCTCCAACTCCATCTTGACATTGATAAAATATAATTTAGACCATGACCCTTGTATTCTCAAGAAGCTTCAATAGCCCTCTATTGTACCAGTAGAAAACAAAACTTTTTCTGCTTGTAATTCAGAGGTCTTCAAAATCTGACTCCAGTCTGTCTTTGCAGACTGGTTTTCCATCTCTCCCACCACATATATACACTACACTCCAACCAACTGGACTACTTGCTGTTCCCTATACATAGCATTCCACCTTCTATATGTGTATCTTTACACAGACTATACCCTGTGCCTGAAATTCTCTGGTTTTCAGAATACCTCTCTCCCTATAAACATCATTTTCAATGCCCCTTTAAGAGACCTTTTTTCATTCATTCATTCATTAGATTTTCCCAATGTTATAAGTATTTTTTATACAGCTTACATTCTTTTCCTTCCTTCCTTCCTTCCTTCCATCCTTCCTTCCTTCCTTCCTTCCTTCCTTCTTTCTTTCTTTCTTTCTTTCTTTCTTTCTTTCTTTCTTTCTTTCTTTCTTTCTTTCTTTCTTTCTTTCGGTGAATATGCTGTATGCAGAGTTAATTGTAAGCTCTTTTAGGGCAGGAACTTATTTCTTTTGTCTTTGTATACATAGCAATTAGTGCATCACCTGGCACATAAGAGGCATTCAGAAATGCTGAGTGATTGAGCATTGTCTGACTCCTCTCTTCCCAAATTTGGCATTGACTCTTCCTCCCTTGGACTTAATATTTCACTTGGCTTGCACCTTGAACCTCTCTGATATAATCCCCATTCCCCTTTGTTCCTTTGTTTTAGACCTATGATTTCATTGGTGTAGAATTTCCCAATGTGGTAAATCTCCTCACCAATACATGTTAACTGTAATTGTAATATTGAGATAACTGGAGAATTGAAAAATTAAGAAATATGTCCTTTATCACATAGCTAATATGCCTTGGAGGAAAGACTTCAATACAATTGACTCCCTGACTTCAAGGACTATCATTTACCTACTACACCAGGTTCCCCTACCTCTTATGTACTTATCAGGTAAGATTTCAAATTACAGTTATTTGTGATTATATCACACACCTCACTTGATTATGAGCTCTATGAGAGTAAGGACTATATTGTATTCTATCTTTACATTATATCTTCAGTCCTTAGCACAGTATTTTGCATATCATAACGGTCTGAGAAATGATTATTGAAATGGATAGGTGGAACCCACAACTTCATCTTCATTTTACAAATAGGAATCTGGATATTGGTTCATGAATGATGCATCTTATCCTACTTTAAATTGGATGAAAAGCCAGTCATTTTTAATTAAAATCCAAGGCTTATGACTTGGCTTTGCTTCCTAAGAATACTTGAGCTTAATTTTCCTTTTCTTGTTCAAGATGTTTGAGGCTTGACCTGTCATTACCGCATTTGAGAAAGGAGGTTTTTGGTGAATATCCAGGGGAGAATTCTCCTAAGATTAGGAGTAGAATGGAAACCACGCAATGAGATGAACCATCAAAGATACTGAGGAGAAGCTTCATTTGAAAAATAGACAAATTATGAAAGACATGATAAAAATCTTAAATTAGTTAAAGACTGTTTTGTTATAGAGACATTAGACTTGCACCCAGAAGATAGAAGCAGGAGCAAAGGGGGAAAATTACAGAGAGGAAGATTTCAGTAAGGAAACATTTCCTAATAATTAGAGGCATCTTAAAGTGGAATGTGTTATCACTAAGGTGTGTGTGGGTGGGAGAGTGGTCTCTCTCACTGGGAATTTCCAAGCAGAGGTTAGATGAAGAATGTGGTGGAAAGAATTCTCTTGGGAATTCTTGGTTGGATTGAATGACCACTGAAGTTCCTTAACTCTGGGATTCTGTGAAAGAGAATAGAGTTTCTTTGCTTCCCTATCCCACATTTTTATCATCAATGTTTCCTCCTTCTTGTAATCAGAAATCACCTAGGAGTTTCTAGCAGCAGCCTGTCCCATTTTTTTTTTTTCCTGTGGATAAGGTATGTCTAAAGAAAGAATGTGAGGCAGCTTATTTATAGCAAGGAAGAACAATTAATACATTAATGAATTATGGTTTCATTTAGGGGTCTATTTTAAAACTGATTGTTTAGAAGAGAAAGGGTTCTAAGATTATAAATGAATAAGATTATAAATCAAAGTATTTTCATTTTTTAAGTATAATTTAAATTTTCAAATTTTGCATTTCTTTGTAGGGGGAAAAGGTTATCAGGTATGTTCACATCTCAATCTCTCTCTGATGAAGGTAAAGGACTTTAATCAGAAAAAACAAAGACCTAGCCTTGATAATAGATATGCAAATGAAAGTAAAGTATAAATTTATTCATTGTTCCTTGAGTATAACTCATATGCCATTTGAGCACCAGATTTTGACACAATGGACCAGACTTACATTGAGTTCTATTCTTACTAATGATCTGTGATCATTTTGCTTCTCATCTATGATTTTACAAGGGAACATCTCAATTTGATTTTTTTTCTCTCTAAAGCACTTTTAACTCCCATGCAAGCTTCAGTTTTATAGTATATCTAAAATAAAACAAATTTTATTTATTTAAAAAGTTGAACTACTCCTGTGCCCAAGAGACTTTAGTACTACTCTTTTTTATTTCCCCTAAGGGGATGCCTCTCACTGAATCCACAAAATTGGTGACCCATCCTGGGGGAGCCTGAACACCCTAAAAATGACCAGGCTTGACATCCTAGGAAAATTATTTGAGCTTAGGCTTGGCTCATGTCTGTGGTCTCCTTAAAGGTAGGAGGAAAAGGATGTACTTAATGTACAATGTAAATCAGCTTGTAGACAAGTATGTATTTCCTTTACACAAAAGAACTGCTTAACACAAAGGCTATCTCTAGTGCTTGTTGACAGTAAAACTTCCTTTTATACTTTCCCTTGAGGCTAAGACTTCAGAACTTAAAGTGGTTTGCAGGATTGCTGAATAAATGTTTTACATTTCATCTTACTTTGAGCTGTCTCCATTATGGAAGATATCTTCTGTCAATCCAGACCCGGAATTGTTTGTCCTCTACCCAGTTGTAAAGTTTTCCAAAAGCAGAAACTCTCCCTTCCATCAGTTAGCTCTGACAGACAGGATTTCTACAACTCTTGAATTCATAAGGTTGCCTCTAGAGCTCAGCATTAATCTCAGGATCATTGTCTGGTTACCTAGACTTGGGAAAGAAATAAAGCAGAAACATTAGTCAGGGCTTCAAAGCCTAGGCTCAGGCTCACCTAATCCCACTCATGTACTTCAGCTGTTATGGGCTCCAACTTCTGCATTTCTATTAGGGTGGAGGGAAGAGCACCAATCCTCTCTTCCTCATCCTTTCAGGGATAGATGAGGATATTCCTGGTACAATATGAAGACAGGAAGAGAATAGAGCATCTGAGGGCTAGGAAGAAAAGTGAACGATTGAGGGCTAGTCAGGAATTTCCTTTTGAACCACATTGACCAGAAGCTCTTCTTGTTCAGTGGTCAATAAAGCAGATTTCTTCATCATGCCTGAAGAACCATGTCCTTTACTTCTGCACAGAGCAAGCAGGGAAGCTCTGTACAAGTTTCACGGCCCCTGTTATTTTTAACTTGACAGAAAATTTAGAACACACTTGCAAATGAACCCCTCAACAGTCAGAAAAGTTATCTGGGGGACATTTATGTAGTCCTCAAGTCTAGTGGCTATTTCACTCTCTGGACGTGTGCAGTGTACATTATTCACAAAACCAATGAAATAATATCTTCAGGTTGTTTCCTATTGCATATGACTCTCTGCTGTGCTAATCTTTCTCCTTTGGGGTCACATAGAACCCCAAAGTATAACCTGTAAGACTATATCAACCTTCACATTAATCTTGATATCTCTGATTCCTCTTCCCACTACTTTCATTGAAGCTATGAATTCCTTTTCTTTCTCTCATCAAGGCTCCATGGACATGCAAATCTCTCTCTGGATCCCCATATATATTATTGTCTCTGTGTCTCAAGGTGTATGCATATGTGTATGTATATAGTGCATGCATCTATGTCTACCTTGACTATCACTTCAGTGAATGTTTGTCTATATTTACCTTCTGGGGCTATGTGGCTGGTGAGTACTAGTATCTTTTTAAAGGCTAAGCATGAAGGCAATATCAAATATGTGAACCCAATTATTAATGTGGTGCCAATTTGATGATTCTCCCTGCTGCTGTATGAATAAAACAAGAAAAAGATGTGAAATCTCTTTGGTCAGACAACTTGTATCTTGTCCAGGAGACAAGGGAGCAGAATATATATAGTTGCATATTGAGGAAAAAAGCAATTTCTTATCAATGGAAAAAGCCTATGATTCTTCAGAAGTTAGTCAATTAAGTATTTGTAAAACACTGTGAGCCAGGTAATGTTCTAAGTGCTTGGGCTACAAATACAAGCATAAAGAAAATAGTTGCTACCCTCAAGCAGTTAATTATATTGGAGAGGGGGAAGAAAATACATAAAAGGGATACTCAAAAACAGGGAGGAGGTATGGTTAGTCTAGAGAGTGGGGGTTGGCTTGTTTTGATGCCTCCCCAAAATTGAGCTTCTGGAAAGCACTCACTGCTGGAAGAATGGACCTTTAAGGGAAGAACTAGCCAACTCATAGAGGTGAAGCCCAGAAGATGAGACATTGCTGGTCTGAGCCTTTCCCTCAAATGGAGGTTCTTTGAAAAAAAAAAAACAGACAAACAAAGACCGCATTAAGAAAAGAAGAGGCCTATAGGAGAGAAGTCAGGAGATAGCAGAGATATGGTTCCCAGAACTATGGATCATTGGAGACTACTTTGTTCAAAAATTCTATGCTCTGAGAAAATCATTTCAATGATGAAATGGTCAGTGAATGATAACCAACTAAGATTTGAACTCTTTAATAATAACTGATATTTTTATAAAGTTTGTAAATCTCTACAAACATTGTCTTTCCTGAGCCTCATAACAGTGCAATGAGGTAGGTGCTAGAGATATTATCTCTGTTTTCCTCCAAGGTGGGGAAGGGATAAAAAGGGCTTAGAAATACTAAATGACTTGCCCCTGATCACACCAATGATAAGATTTAAAGGGAGGATTTGAAGTATAGCTTTCCTGACTCTAAGTTTAATTTTAATCCTTTTGCTACTTTGGAGCAATTAATTGATGGGCAGGACCATGCTATTTTATTTAATATGCTGAAGCTCAATGCTTGAACAACTTTGAAAAATAATATTTCAAATTGGGACAGTGGTTCCCTTGACTGAATATTTCAGGACCACAGACAGAGCCTATTTATCACTCTCTTTTCTAATAATTTCCTATGAGTCTCAAGTCTAAAACAATTTGGTATGGAAATTCTGTCACTATAAACATAGCAGTCAATTATATAATCAGACCAAAGAATATACAAGTACACTAAATAATGTGGGAAATTATTAGATTTTAAAATTATCTAGTTTAAAAAACCTTTTGATTAGTCAACTGTCATCTGTAAAGTGAGCTGAAAAAGGAAATGACAAACCACTAAAGAATCTTTGCCAAGAAAACCCCAAATGGGGTCAAGAAGAGTTGCACACAACTCAAAATGACTGAACAACAACTTCTTTAAGTCAATCTATAGACAAGTCCCAATATTCATGAAGTGAGGTGGGGGGTCATTGTGTCCTTATGAGTTCTATTTAAACAGTAAGTGAATACAATTATTGGATAAAATATTCAAACATCCACATATCAAACAAGCTATTAATATTCATTTCTCTTGGTTTTTCTGCTATTTCTCTGTCAATTTGAATCCAATTCACAAAAGAGTCCAATTTCTGCACAGGTTAACAGATAAATTACTATAAAGAAATAGAAACCTAATAGAAAATTTATTGGTTCCCTATAGTCTGTGAATCCATGTGACTCATCTCATATTGTCCTAAATGTCTAAGTAATAGTTTAGTCTGGGTTTATCTGGTGTCAGAATTACCTTTCTACCTTGAAAAATCAATATTACCAAGAGCTGACTTTTATATAATGTTTTAAGACATAAAAAAATAAATGCTTTACATGCATCATTTCATTTGATCTATACAACACTAAAAAGTAGTTTATAAGCTCCTTGAGGGTAGGAATTATTTTTCATTTGGTTTTGTAAGCCTATCATCTAGTTCAGTGCCTTATATACATAGGAAATTTGATGAATATCTGTTTTGTTGGACTGAATTGGAGTAAATAATATGTATTCCTACTTTATAATTGAAGAAACTGAGACTCAAGAGGTAGATAAGGTTAGCTCATATCTTTATACCACTTTCAGTCCTATAAAGAGATTTTCTTATAAAGCTTTTAGCTTCCATGCAAGTCTGCAGGATAACAACATATTAGATATAGAATAGGTCCTATTTAACCTAAAAAAAAGGGTATATACTGACATTTAGTGTAACTGATTCCACAGTTAACAAGTCTCATGTCATTTTATGCAAGGCACAAGCAATCCTTCCCTGTGGTGAATTGCACTTTCCCTCTCTACACATATAGTACATATTGCTTCAAAATACTAATGAATTAATAAGCCCAGGGTGCTTCATATTACATACAATTCCCTGCCATACCAATCTTTCGGTACTTATGATACCACAGCCTGTTGATCTTTCTCCACATCCAAATGATACTAGACATGACTTTCTCCAACCTTCTCTCATTGAAGCTATGGATCTTTTTTCTGTCATCAAGTCTCTGTATCTTCTTCCCTATCTTCATCTGCCATCAGCCCTTAGGTTCCCATGGTTTCTTTTAGGAAAAGAAGTATAGATTCAGGAGACCTGAGTTCAAATGCTAATTCTCATAGTTAATACCAGGCACTAACTATGTACTATAGTACATTTGACCATGGACAAGTCATTTATCTTCCCTGAACCTCAGTTTCACTATCTGCAAATGAAGACAGTAACATTAACAGTATCTTCATCTAAAGGTGAAATGACCTACCCAAGACCCCACAGTAGCAGAACTAGGATACATAAAGTTTTCTGGCTCTGGAGTCAGGGAACCTAATTTCAAATTCTTCTGATGACACTACCTACATGACCTTTGGCAAGTCACTAACCCTCCCAGTCTTCAGTTTCTTCAATTGTACAATGAGGAAGTAGGAAGAGCTGTCTTCTGAGGTTCCTTTCAGTTCAACAGGTCTCCTCAAATGTAGAACAAATCAATCAACAAAAGTTTATTAACATCTACTATGTGTTGAGCACTGCAGATGCAAAGACAAAAATAAAGAAACCTTCTGTCCTCAGAGAGCTTACATTTTATCAGGGGAGGAAATATGTACATATTTGAGAGTATGCAAGATGTCCCAGATTCCATTGTGGAGGATAGTTTGGAGAGAAGTATTTTTCATTTCCCTACCTCCAGGGGATTGGGAAGAATTGGTTGATCTTGCCTATGCCTAACTCTACCCTCCAGTGGCTGGTTCAGGGCATGACCTTACCTTAAAGTCTGGGACCTCTGGGAGTGAAGAATACTCAAATGCTACTGCTACAAAGAGATCTGTCTGCTTGGAGATTATGTGATTGGCTTATGAATGATCCCAGTTCCTTTCTCTGCAAAATTAGAAAGGTGAATTTTGTCCTTATCTAAGGACAAAGATCCAAACCTCTAAGCTGTTTCCTGGTCATCTTATGACTCTATTCTCTGACCATGTACACTTCACTAAAATCATGGATCACACTCATGGGTCCCATAACTCTGAGATTTGATTTTTAGCTTTATCTTGCCAGGGCCCAAACCTCCATGGCATTTGCCCATCTGTATTCTTACAAACCCCCTGGGCAGCTACCCTTCTCACCCCTCTTCCTTATTAACCTCCTCCTTGATTTCCAGCATCATTTTATGTGTCCTATCCTCCAATTTGAATATAAATTCCTTGAAGACAGGTAACATTTTGTTTACTTATGATTGTGTTTTCCCCCAGAGACATTTAAAAACTGCCATTGTAGTACAAAACTCTGCCCTCCAACTCTACTATCTTATCTGAACTGGGAAGAAATAAGACTGTTAAAGTTTTTATTTAATACTCCCCTCTCTAACACATACACACAGAGTCAGCCAATTCAAGCTTTGACTGAATGAATATTACAGTTTCAATAAAGTGTTTAAATAAATGCAGTTTTAATAGAGAGACACTGAAGTGAGAAATCACTTGCCTCTAGGAGAATATGGAAAGACCTCATGTAGAAGGTAGTACTTGAGCTGAGCTTTGAAGGAAGCTATGGATTCTAACAAGTGAAGTTGAGGAAAGAGTGAATTCTAGTCATTAAGCTGTTGTTTATCCTTTGTTTTCAAAAATGACCAATGACATTGTGATGTTGGAGTAAAATAGTAGAAGATGGGTGATATCTTAACTTGCATGTAAATTGGATTCATGAAGTAGGGTCGCACAAAGTCTTCAGCCTCATTCTCTCCTCCAGTCATTGAAGTCAAGTGGTAGGACAAAAATCAAAATGATTTGTGATGCTGTAGGATGCACTGAGTGACCTTGACTAATGTCTGACCAAATTCTAAGTACTCCACAGTGCCTGCTTAAGCCACCTTCATGGCCATTTGAATGGATTGCTCTCATCCAACCATTTTTGCCAGGGGAAGTCTTCACATGCTTGGGGTAAACATCCCCTTAACTCACTGATGGATTTGAGGATTGTTGGTTATACTCAAGCTGGTTTAGCCCCTCTGCCAAGATGGTTTACTTGGGCATGGCCATTGCACATGCTATAGCTTTGTGGAGCCACAGATGAGAGTTGGATAACATATGGACACCCAGGATGAACAACCCTGAAAAGGGCTTGGCAAGCCTTCATATGAGAGGTTCTACTCTTCTCTGAACACTCCCTACACATTGTCATTAGGTACAGCCTGGGCTAAAGCATAGAGACAGGAAATGGAATATGATGTATGAAGAATAGCAAGAAATTATTTGGATGAATTGTACAATGAAAGAGAATATTGTATCAAAAGAGATGCTATTAGAAGTAGCTAGGTATCTCAGTAGATAGAGTGCTGGGTATGGAGTCAAGAAGACCTGAGTTCACATGTAACCTCAGACACTTATTGGCTGAATGACCCTGGGAAAGTTATTCATTATATGCCTTAATTTCCTCAACTGTAAAATGGGGATAATAATGGCACCTACTTCGCAGGGTTGTTGTGAAGATCAAATGAGATAATATTTGTAAAAATTGCCTAGGTTAGTGTCTGGTACATAGTAGCTAAAACATTTGCTTTTGATTCTCATTTAATTTTATTCCTAATCCATTGCTATTTCCGTTTCACTAATTAATAACTCCCATTAAATCAAATAACATGGATCACATGTCTGTTCTACATGAAGTGTTAAACCAGACTGCATGAGATAAAGAAGAAAGGGAATCCATTTGCTTAATAAAGGGACATCACATTTTATAAACTATCTCAGGGACCTCTGGCACCTGCTGGGTGGCATAGAACTAACTTTCCCAAAAAGCTCATCTGAGAAGTATACTTAATGTTACATAGACAAAGCTAATTAGTGTGATTTTATATATATATATATATATATATATATAGCACATCTCTCCTACAGTTCCCTCAGATTCCTGGTGGTGGTAGTGGTGTTGAGGTGTGGTCAGCTCTTTCTGGCTCTCACCTAACTTTATGGGGTTGGGGCAGAGTATGGCAGGGAGGGTGGTAAATCTAAAACACTTATACAAGCAGCCCCCAAACAATCATGCTTCTCCTCTTCTAATCTTTCTCTCATTTATTTCCTCTTTTGTCTACTGAAATGCCAGTTTTTGCAAGTAAACTTCCCTTAAAATAGTTTCTCCCTCCTTTGCACTCACATACCACTTCAAACTTCCCTTATGACTTAATCACAACGTATAAGATATTGTAGTTATTTGGGTACCTCAATCAAGAATCAATCAATTTAAAGAAATACTTCAGAGAGCCATTACATTTCAGATTTGGAGCACATTTCAGTGTCCATCTCACCCAATCCATTTACTAAGGTTCTGCTCTTCTAAACACTATGTTAGGTTTTGGGAATGCAAAAACAAAGTTACATATTTCCTGCCCTTAAGAACCATTAAGGGTTTAGTAGGGGTTGGTAATACAACAAGTGCATGAGTAAGTAGTAGGTAAAGTAAGCAATGATTCAGGCACGGGAGAGATCACAACAAAATGCTGTTGGAAAATTTGAGAAGGGGTAATTACTTTCAGCTCAGGAATCAGGGAAGACTTCTTGGAGGAAGTGGCATTTGGGGTGGATCTTAAAAGAGGGAAGGAGTAAAGTGTCTAGAGCTACATCTTGGCAAGATTATTGTAACAGGTATGTGGAAGATTAGTTGGAGAGAAGAAAGACTGGAATTAAAGACAAGCTACAGGAAGATTAAAGCTAATGCAGAATCACAGAATGGTCTAACTTGAAGAATAATACAGGATAAATAAAAATAATAGGATAGGACTTGGGCCTGTGATTTTACTGATGTAGAGAACTCTGAGATGGGGAAATGTTCTCTGATAATGAAGGTCTGAATACTCTCCACAGCCATTATTCTTAGAGAACTACCTAAAATCGAGGTAATTTGCCCAGGGTCACACAGTCAAGATGCATCAGATGCTGGACTTGAACCTGGGTCTTGCTTTTTTTGAAGTCAGCTCTCTATTCACTCAGCCAACTATCTCTCAACACATAGAAGTCTCACCTCTCCCAGCTCTGGAAAATATTGACAGATTCAATAATATGAATAATAATAATAACAACAACAAAAATAATAAATGAACTACGTAACCATTATTTTATCTATCTGTGCAACTGTCAGTGCAAATGAATTTAAAAAAATAATAGCAAGATAATGACTTGTCCTAATACCATTTCCATTTGAACCCCATCAAAAAAAAAACATGAGAAGATTGAGATGGTAGCAATAATAATACAGTTCTCAGAGCTACAGATTTTAAAGTTAGAAGGGACATCTAGTTTCACTCTACTGTAAACAGAATCTCTTTTAGAAGAAATGACATCCAGTTTTCAAATGAAGACTTTCAGGGATGGATAATTCCAAACCTCCTGAGGTCCTATTTCCTTTTTGGTTAATTGTTAGTAAAAGGGCAGGTAAGTGGTGCAGTGAATAGAGTGCTGAACCTAAAGTCAAGCAGACTCATCTTTCTGAATTCAAATCCAGCCTCAGATACTTACTAGCTGTGCGATCTTTGACAAGTCATTTAACTCTGTTTGCCTCAGTTTCCTGATCTGTAAAATGAGCTGGAGAAGGAAATAGTATCCAGTAACTTTACCAAGAAAACTCCAATGGGGTCGCAAAGAGTTGGACACAACAGAAAACAACTGAGCAACAACGAAATTGTTAGTAAATTGTTCCTTCTACTGAGTCTAAATGTGCTTCTAGACTTTTAATCCTTTGCACCTAGTTCTTGGCCCCTCAAGCACCAAGTGAAGTAATTTAATCCTTGTTCTTCCTGACAGCCTTTCAAATACTGGATAATAGATATCATGTTCCCTTTACATTTCTTCTCTGCTCCAAGCTAAACTTTCTCGGTTCCTTTGGTCAATCCTTCTGTAGCAGGGTTTGAAGGACCTTGATCTTGCTGGTTGCTCTTTTTTGGACTCAACAAATCAATCAGCAAGTATTTATTAAGTACCTTCTATATGCTAGACACTGTGTTAGTCACAGGAGATACAAATACTAAGAATGAATTAATCCTTACACTCAAGATGCTTTCATTCTCATGGGGAGAGAAGCCAAGTACATATACATATACATATATGTACATATACATAGATATGTATCGGTGAACTGAGTACATACACACATGTCCATATATATCGATATATGTCTATATTCTATGTGTATGTGTGTATACAAACAGACACACACAATCTAAATATAAAATATATACAAAGTAATTAAAGACAAGATAGTTTAGGAGGAAGGGAACTAGCTCTAAAGGAGAATCAGGAAAGATTTCATGCAAAAAGCGGTGTGTGGGCCATGTAGTAAAGAAAGAGATTAACTCTTTGAAGTAGAGTCAAGGAGACCAGTGATGGAGTGTTGGGTGTGAAACAGACAGGTCGGTTTGACTGGATTACAGAGAACCGGAGGGAGCATATGGTCCAATAAACCTGGGAAGATTCAGGTTGGGGCCAGATAGTACGGGGCTTTAGATGCCAAACAGTGGAGTTTCCAGGGCTATTCATAAAGTCGCCATCCAGAACTGAACAGAGCATTGTAGATATGGTCTGACCAGGACAAGGTAGAGAGGAACATTTATCTTTCTCCTTCTAGAGACAATACCTATTTTAATGCATGCTTACATGGCATTAGTTCATTACATGACATGTCACATTTTTGACTCACATAAGCTTGTAGTCTTCTAAAAACCCCAGCCTCATCTCTTCCATATAGTATTTGTGCAGTTCATTTCACATGCTCCTAATCACGAACTTCACTGTTGGAGAAATGTTCCACTCCAGAATGTTTGCCAGTTGATGACACGGCTCTCTTATGTATCATAGTTGTTGTTTATTTTTTCCGTTATCCAAATGATCACTGAAGATATTCAGAAAATAATCTAGGAGGAATTGCATTATTGACATACCTACCGTTGTTGTTTTCTTTCCCATTTTTCCCTTAAACATATACACACACACACATACACACACACACACACAATATTTAGATTGATCATTTTGTGGTAAAGTAAGCAGCTAGTGAATAGTGTTAGACTTGGTTTCAGGAAGAACTGAGTTTCAATCTTACCCCCAGAAACTTACTAGATGTGTGGCCCTGGGCAAGTCACTAAATCTATGTCAGCCTCAGTTTCCTCATCTATAAAATGAGGATAATAATAGCACCTATCTCACAAGATTTTTATAAGACCCACATCAGGTAATATATGGAAAGCACTTTGCAAAGAGCTCTGTATAAATGCCAGCCTTCATCATCAGGAGCTCAAATTGTCAGCATGCCACAGTGGAAAGGTTTGGTGTCAGAAGACCTGGGTTCCAAGTTCAGCTATTTCATTCTGTGACCTTAGGTCATATTCTAGTCCTCAGGTTCCTCATCTGTTTAATGAAGTCATGGGATCAGTAGCCTCTGTGGTCCCTTTCATATTTAAGCCTATGAGCCAATATGTCCTCTGATTTCCTTTTTGTCTCTAAGATCTTATTATCTTTATACTTTTGTTTAGTCCTGATTTATGATGTTATCGTTATTGGGAGACTCAGGTGTGGAAACTTGTGCCCACCACTGATGCATTTTAGCAATTCCTCTCTAACATAAAGTCTTAGAGAGTAACTTGGGGCACTGAAAGTTTTAAATTACTTTTCCATGTTCACAAGCCAGTATGTGTCAGAGATAGAGTTTCAACCAAAATTATTATTATTATTATTATCCTTTACATTACACTTTTAAGGTTTGCAAAGTACTTTTACATAAATGATCTAGTTTGATACAACAACATTATGAGGAAAGCATTATTTTTACCATTCTGTCTTACAGATGAGAAAACTGAGACTGAGAAAGATTAAGTGACTTGCCCAGAGTCACACAGCTAATAAACGTCTGAGTTTTGATTTGAACTGAGGTTGTCTTGACTCCAGGCCTAGTGATCTTCATTTTGCCAGCTAGCTACCAAAAGGTTATACATCTCTGTTACATTTGTGTCAGATCCACATTTGGTATACATGTCGTCTTCATGCAAGTCACTGATAAAAACATTAAATATCACAATGACAAACTGAAATCCCGAGACCATTTTGCCAGAGACCTTCCTCCAAACTGATCTTGATCCATTAATTACTATGCCTTGGATCCAGCTAATTAACTTCTGTTGATTCCATCTAAAGAGAACCCTCATATTTAATTTTTTAATCCAAATGAATTGAATGAGAAACTTTGTCAGATACCTCATTGAAATCTGGATATGTTGAGTCTAGATTATTTCTCTAATCTTCCAGTATAGTAACTATGTTAAAAGAAAGGAAAAAAAGGAAAGAAGGAAGGAAAGAAGGAAAGAAAAAAGGAAGGAAAGAGGGGGAGGGAAGAAGGATGGAAGAAGAGAGAATGGGAAGAAAGAGAAAGAAAGAAAAAAAACAATGAAATGGAAAAAGAGGTAATAAATTAAGAAATTAAAGGAAAGAAAAGAAGAAGGAATGGAAAAAGGAGTTAGGTGTAGCATAACCTATTTTTGATGAATCCATGTTGATTTTTTGTGATCATTGTTTCCCTTTCCTAGTGTTCACAAATTATATGTTTAATAACGAGCATTAAATTTTTACAGGAATTGAAATCATACACACAGGCCTGTAGTTTAAAGAACCCATTATATTCTTTATTTGGAATACCAGATAGCATTTTCATCTCTTCACATTCCTGCAGCACATCTTTGTCATCTCCTTTTTTTTTTTCAAGATTGATAGTGGCCTAACAATTAAATCTGATGCCTTTCCCCTTACTCTGGGAATGTGTTGCCTTATTGTCCTGGGTGACATTAACTTATTTATCAAACTTATTATTTATTAATTTTTGCACAAAATCTCCCTTGTTTTGTGTTCAACTTGCTCTGACCCTTCCCATCTTCATATTGGTCTTCATGGTAGAAACCACAGAAACCAAATAAGAGTTAAATAGGTTTGCCTTTCTTTGTGTTTAGTTATCATAATTTTGTCTCCCTAGCATTGTTACTACCTCATCTTTAATATTCCTTTAACTTCTTTCACAGTCTACGTTTGTGGCAAGTGGGCTTCATATGCTTGAGCATATATTGTCATAGCCACCCTGCAGGCCACTAAAGATATAGGATTCAGATGTAAGAAAGAGAATGGTACTACTATATTTAAAGAACTTAGTGTTATCTAATAAGAGATGGTAGTGAAAACTAGGGACATAATTGCCAAGGGAAACAATGCAGAGGGAGAAGAAAGAAGGGACAGCAACAGAGCCTTGGGAGTTAACTCCCATGCAAAAGATAAGAAAACAAAAAACCAGAGAAGATGGAGAATGAGACGGTATAAAGATGGATAGACGGAGAACCAGAAGAGGAAAGGGTGGGGGGGCCAGAAAACAAGGAAAGAAAGACTCAAGAAAGGGATGGTCAAAAATGTTGAAAGCCACAGAAAGGTCAAGGGAAATTTGGGTTGATAAAAGACCATTGAATTTTGGCAGTTAATAAGACATTTTTGACTTTGAAGAGGACAGTTTCCTATGAGTTTTGGGGATATAAACTAGATGGTCTTATCTTTCCTCCCAAGTTGTTAGCTCTGAGAATAGGAGTTATGCTTTATTTATCTTTTATCCTCCTCAGGACCAAGCACAGTACCTCACACATAATAAGTGCTCAATAAATATTTGCTGAATTCAATTGAATAAGTAGGTGATATACTGAGGCTTGCAGTGCCAAGTATATCCTATGAGTTATTTTCCACAATACTGAGCCTTCTATACTTTCATCTGCCCTTCTTCCCACCTTTGGGAAGGAGAGATTAGAGTTAGATGAAATAGCAACCTGTGGAAAACAGGAAAACTGAACCTAGTCCACCGAAAATAGGGATGGAAACAGACCTGGACTTGATAATATCCTGAATTAAGGGCCCACTGATGCTCTCAAGTTAATCCAGTATCTTCTAAACTGAGGTGTCACAGTGGCCAGAGCACTGGCCATAGAGTAAGGAAGACTTGAATTCAAATCCAGACTCAAACACTTACTGTGTTAACCTGGACAAGTCACTTAACCTCTATTTGCCTTAGTTTCCTCATCTGTAAAATGGGAATAATAATAGTACCTGCCCTCCAGGATTTTTTTTTGGCTAGGCAATGGGGTTAAGTGACTTTCCCAGGATCACTCAGCTAGTAAGTGTTGTGTGTCTAAGACTGGATTTGAACTCAGGTCCTCCTGACTCCAGGGCTGGTGCTCTATCCACTGTACCACCTAGCTGCTCCCATTTAGGATTTTTGTGAGGATTAAATGAGTTAATATTTTTAAAGCTCTCTGTAAATCTTGCATCACTATGTAAATACCAACTGTTATGATTAGCTATTTCTAGACTATCTATGTTAGTAGTCAGTTTTATCTTTGATAAAAATCAGGTCTTGCACACCCTTTAAAATTTCCCATCAGTCCTCAGTTCTTAAAAGAAGCTCCTAATTTATATGCCCCATTAAAGTCAGCACTATGTTGGGCTATTGGGAATGATAGGCTGTCAGTAGCTTTCTACATTCTTCTATCACCAAGGGCCAAAAAGACAAAACAAGACACACAGGTACAAATCCCCTCTTCTCTGTATTAGTTGAATCACTGATATCCTGGGAGCTTCGTCTCTTTTAAAACAGTCTCTGTGTATTCTCTTTCCCTTCAGATATCACTTCTGTAATCCTTGTTATGTTTTTAAAGAAGAATACTCTAATTACTTGGAATTCAAGGGAAGTTTGTAGGCTGTGTGCCTCAGGTTTGATAGTGTTGGAGAGTTAGAGTACAGGGAATTTCAGGAAGTGATTTTATTGACTTCAAGAACAATAGTATTGAACAAATACCACCCAATGTCTGAGCATTCAGTGTGTGATGTTCCCATTTCTCTCTCTCTCTCTCTCTCTCTCTCTTTCTCTCTCTCTCTCTCTCCCTTTTCCCTTCTCTCCCTTCTCTCCCTTTCTCTCTTTTTTCTCACTGGACGTCTTCTGAGAAGGAGTCCTCAGGGACTAAAGTGAACACAAAAGTGTCAGTCTTTCTCAATCCTAGTAGAATTGCAAAGTCAAAATAATATCCTTTTGTTTTTATTCAGTTGAAATAAAAAGTGAGCGAGGTAGACCAAAAGCACCACCCCCCAATAACTGTTTCAAAGTTTTCAAATTCTTTGAGTATTATTGCTTTTGTCTTTTTTTTTGCTTCTTTTATAAGAAAGGGGGTGGTAGTGGGTGATATGTGTTCTGTCTTGTCCCTAAACACCTGATTTTTACATTGAACAGAACTGGGAGATTTGTCTGTGGAGAGAAAACACACAGATTGAAGGAAAATTGATAGGATCAAGGAAGTGCATGAGTGATATTTTCTGAAAACTGCTAACTTCATAATTTGGGGAATCTTTTGTCTTCTTTCCCCCAAAAAACATATCCCCAAATCTTCACCCCTGCCTGTCACTTCTATCCTGCTTCTGGCTGGGATCTAGGCTGGCTCAAGGCCTTCTGGGGGCATTAGAGACACTATTATACTAATTTTGGATCTTGAGAGCTGGGATTCTTTTGTTTTTAACTTTGGTTCCCTGAGCACCTAAAATGGTGCCTTATTCATAGTACGAATTTAAGAAATGTTTATTGAACCTAATTGAACTACAAGCTTTAGAGAAGATCACAGAGGACATATTGTCCTTTCTCAAGGGACAAATATGTTTTGGAATGAATCTTGCCTTGTAAACAATAGAAGGCTTATTCTTTAATCTAGTGAACATAAAATTTAGGCCATCCATAATCAGCTTCTTCACATCCCCTGCCCTACATCACAACCCTCCATATATCCTCATCTAGTCTCTCTTCTTGTATTTTCTACCTCTCATGTTCTCTAGTTCTAGAACCTCAAATCATGATCAAATCAATCCATTGTTCTTAAAGTATGTCAATCTATTGCCCATAACCCTACTTAACATCCTTTTAACTTTGTGAGCCAAAGTGCATCTCCTTATCCAACATTCCCCTGTATGGTTTTTTTCCCACTATTAGAATAAAAGCTCCTCGAGGGGACAGTCTCTCTTTGTTTTTGTGATTATATTTCTAGATCTCCAGCCCTTAAGTGTTGGCATGGAAGTGCTAAATAATTTCCTTCCTTCCTTCCTTCCTTCCTTCCTTCCTTCCTTCCTTCCTTCCTTCCTTCCTTCCTTCCTTTCTTCCTTCCTTCCTTCCTTCTCTCCCTCCTCAGTTCCTTCTTCTCTTCCTTTTCTTCTCTCCTTCTTCCCCTTGTTCCTTTCTTCCTTCTTTACTTACAAAAATGATCCACTTGTGTCCTTTACCCTGTAACTTATTTCTTTGGCATATTGACCCTACAAATCATTCTCTTTTTTCTCTTATATTCAATCTTTCCCTATATATTGACTCCTTTCCAACTATCAACTAATATCATAATAATAAGTGACATTTATAATGTACATAAATATTACATCATTAGAACCTCATTACAGTCTTCTGAGGCAAAAGCTACAAGTATTGCTGCTATCATTTTCACTTTATAGATCAGGATACCAAACTTTAGAAGAGATAAATGCCTTGTTATTGACCATTTAATCAAATTACAAGCATAAAGTTTGAACTCATTTCTTGTACACTCCATATTCCAAATTCTAGTCACTTTAATATTTTGCCCCTCATAGTTGGAAATTATAATTTTAAATTATTTCTTTTATTTCTCCTCCACTTCTTTTGAATTCCTTCTTCTCATTTTTGATTTTCTTCAAAAATTTCTCTGTATTTTTGATCTAACTACCTAATAATTTGTCAATTTTATTGGTCTTTTTAAAAGACTTCATAAGCTACTTTTTAAAATTTTGTTTATCTTTTCTTTAACCTCAAGAATTTTCATTTTGTCTGTTGATTGAGGTATTTTTCATTTGTTGCTTTATTAGTTTTTTTTTACTTCCATATATAATTTACTAATCTCTCTTTTTACTTTTTGATTTAAGTATTTAAAGATATATGTTTCTTCCTAAGTACTGCTTTGGCTGGTCTTGATAAATTATGGCATGTCTTCTCACTGCTATAATTTTGGCTAATATTACTTATTATGTAACCCATGGCCCATTGATCCTCCCACAAAGGAATTTCAGTGCCTATGGAACAGGTTTGATTATGGATACCTGACCAAAGAAGGACATTTTCTCTTTTTGGTCCATTTTCCTACCTGAAGTGCTATTGGAACATATCTAAAGATAATCATGACATAGTTATTGATTTTCTTTCCTTTAATATGAGCACCAGGGCTGTCAACTCCTATGTAGACAGTCAATGAATTAAATGCATATCAAGTATGGAACAGCTTTTGATTTGCTCCCACATAAAATGCATAAGACAAAAAGAATAGGAGCCCACAAACAGATATAGAAATTTATAAAACACTCAAGAAACTCATTAGTCTTCTGTCTCAACCTATCCCCCCCTCACCTCCAATGAAGGTAATTTGGAGGATAGTGAATAAGCATCCACTTCACCTTTAACCTTTATTATTTTAAGCAACTTATGTAATGGTTGGAAGGGTTGGTAAAATCCTCAAGCTCCAGGGGCCCCATTAGTGATACTATTTTGTTTTGAAAATCCTTTCCCTCTACAAGCAAAGTACCTGAACTCTTTAACTTGAGAACTCTCAAATTTGGTATTACCTTAAATGGCACTGCTCAGAAGAAACTTTCTTCTATGATTAGAAGGCTAGATTCTGGGATTATCATGCTTTGCATGGAATTTAAAATGATATTTCTACTATATAGACTAAAGAGGCCGGAGTTTATGAATAATGTCCTTGAACATTCATTTAGGCCTAGTTCATGTACAACACTTCTATGTGCTTCTGCTGTATGGTGCCATCTCATGATCTAATGCTCCTGAAAGGGGTGGTGGTGGAAAGGGAGAAATCAACCCTCATCCCCACTATACTCTGGAATGGAGAGAGAGAGAGACAGAGAGAGAGAGAGACACAGAGAGAGACAGACAGAGAGAGAGAGACAGACAGAGACAGAAACAGACAGAGACAGAGAGAGATTCAGGCAGAAAGAGAGACACAGAGACAGAGAGACAAAAAGAGAGAAGGCAGAAATAGACAAAAGATAAAAGAGACAGAAAGATAGACACAGATGCAGAGAGATAGAGGCAGAAGAGTGAAAGAGAAGTGAAACTAGATTCTTCTAAAGCCTTAAAGGAAGAACAGCTTCTCTGCTGTCCAAAAAAAGCTAGGTGGTACAGTGGATAGGGCACCAGGAAGACCTGAGTTCAGATCCAGGATGAGATATTTATTAGCTATGTGACCCATTCATTCTTTGGGATTACATTATTTAATCTCATTTTATGGTTTAACCCTTTCTCTAAGTCTTTTTTATTGATAATATTGTTATTGTATTATCATCTGTAAAGGATGTGTTTAATGTTTTCCCTTTTTCTGTGTATAAGTTCATTTTTCCAAAGGACATGTTACATTTTTTGTAAGTGCTGTGAAAAGCCCAAAATTGATATTTATTTATTCTTGCTTGGTAACTGCAACATTTCTATTATAATTGTTATTTTTTCTTGTATGTTGTTCAGATCTTTTGCTTCTTTCTTGTTTACTTTTCCATTAGATTTGACTAAGTAAGACCAAGGCATGATTAAGGCCCCAAACATTTTAATTTTTTCTGCCTAGTTCTTCCTCTGGTTTGGTCAATTTTTCTCCTATTGCTTTTTTTTTTCTCTAAGATCATGATTGCCATTCCCTGCATTTTGGGAATTTCATCCAAGAATAGCATATTCTTCTTCAAAAACTCATTTTCTCACTGTATGTGCCTTTCTGTTTTATGTGGGCTTCTTGTAGACAACAAATATTGGGTTTTGCTTTCTGATAGATATTGCCACCCTTCTCTATGTCAGTTTATTCTAGTCACATTTATGATTATGATCACAAGGTTTAATTTTCCTTTCATCATATTGTATTATTGTGTTTCATTTCTTTTCCTCAAGACACATCTTTAAAATGAAAAAAGAAAAAGAATAAGGGAATGAAATCAACACTAGTTATTTACAGTTAGGACAGTCTAATTTCAATCCTCTTCCATCCTGCTTTTCCCTGAACCCAGACCCAGATCATTGGCTCTCACCTTTTTGGCCTCATTGCCTTTTGAAATTAGTTGTCCCTGGTTAAAGTTCTTCTGTTTCAGTAACTCTCTCTATTCTTTTAAATGTCCCCTCTTCCCTCACCCTATCTCAAACTAATTACCTACCCATTTTATTTAATTTAAGAACAATTTGTTCTCTGTTTTCTAACTATCCCTAACTTTAGAAAAGATGAGTTTCATGAGATTCTTCCCTATCCTCTATCTCTATAATTGTATATTTTCCTTTTCTGGTGGTTGCGAAAATGGCAAGTTCCCACCTCCCTTTACACGTTTAAGCCCTGGAATACTCCCCTCTCCTTTATTATATTATGTGTTTTCTTCTGGATATACCTAGTCTAATGTAGCTTTATTTTCTTCCTTTCTTTTTTTTCCATATAATTGCTATTTATTCCATAAATACATCTGAATCTGTAATCTTGAAGTTCCATGAGTGGTGACTCCAAGGTCCTTGATTAAAGAGATTTTTTTATATGGATAATGAGATCTCACTGTTTGTGTTTGATATTATGTTGGTTTTGTTAAGACCTGGAAAACTACTATTTCCTCTTGGAAAATATCTGAAACAACTCAAAAGAGTTTGCTCATCTTATCCACACTGGAAAAAAAGCAAATGCATTCAGAATACATATTGTCTAGATTATTATAGGCAGTTGTATGGTCATTCTACAAATCTTCTCCATCAGCATATGTATCTCGAATAGGTGGTTCACATAGCTAATGAGTTTGCTCTACGAAGGAGTAAGGCAGGCAAAATTGACTTCAAGACATGGCAAAGCGACTAAAGACTTCTGAGCTTTTACCAGAAACAGAGACATTTAAAAATACCAATATCCACAAGTGTGGTTGTATGACTGAGATGTGTGTGATACTACAACTCTGTAGAAATAAAAATGACTGTCCTTCAAAGGGCAATGGGAAGATTTATGATGAATGTAAGCCAGCCATATGAAAAATCAAAGAAATTATGATAGACAATTAAGGTAAGTTGGTCATATGTTGAGAGTAGGAAATAACATTGCTCTCTGTGCTCTATTGCTATCCTTCCAATTTCAAAGGAAAGAAAGGAAGGGCCTCATCACTTTGATTTGGCATCCATGGTGTGAATACCATCATTATCATCAATGTTATCATGGTCATCATCACTGTCATCATCATCATCATCTGGCATCTATATAGGCACTTTGATGTTTACAAAGTGCTTTACCTGGGGCAGCTAGGTGGCATAGTGGGTAGAACACTGGCCTGGAGTCAGGAGGACCGGAGTACAAATTTGACCTCAGACATATAACACTTACTAGCTGTGTGACCTTGGACTAGACACTTAACCTCAATCGCCTTGCTTAGAAAAAAAGTGTTTTACAATTATTAGTTATGTTTATCCTAGCAACAACCTTGAGAGGTAGGTGTTGTTATTATTTCTATTTTAAGATGAGAAAACAGAGGTAAACGGAGGTTAAGTGACTTGCCTAGGTTAACATAGCCAGTGAGTATCTGAGGGTGTATTTGAACTCAGATCTTCCTGGGTCAGAGTCCACCTCTCTATACACTGTGGGCCATAGCTGTGTGTGTGTGTGGGACTGAGCAAAGAGAAACACAGAATCGACCAGAATGGATGGGTTGTGATTTGCATCACTGGAGCCAACATCCATGTTGATGATGATAATTGATCCACTTAAGTATGGGTTTTACTGAAGGTTTTCTTATATTTAAAGTTTTTTACAACTTTACCAATAAGGATGACTGGCCCAATGTCTCCCTTTGCTTTGTCATTTCTTCTGAACTTCTCATGATTCTGCAATTTCTGACATTTGTTATTCTTTCTCTCTCTCTTTCTCTCTCTCTCTCCATACATACATATATTATACACATAGACATAGACACAGGAAATATGCATATGAACATACACACATGTGTGTATGTCTTTATCTCTTCTATTGCTCTGTTTTTGTATCACCTAAACTTCCTAACATATCACTCTCCTCTCCCTCCCCAAGAGAGCTATTCCTTAAAATAAAGGATAAAAAAGAGTCACATAGGTGGAGAGCTCAGCAAAATTAACCAGCATATGAACAAATTATGGGATTATATGCACTGTACCATACTCATAGATAGTCCTCAACCTCTGAAGTGAAGAAATTATCAATTAATCACTATTTATTTGGATATCATATTGCTTGCCTTCTCAGTGGGTGGGGGCGAGGTGCAGGGGAGGCAAGAATTTGAAACTCAATTAAAAAAAGAATATTAAAAATAAATAGAAAACTTAAAAAATAAACATTTACTAAGTACCTCCTATGTGCCAGGCACTGTGCTAAGTGCTCAAGGTCCCTTCTCATATTTCTTCTTTGGGGCCAAACTTAGTTACTATATTTTTTCATTTTTCATTTTTGATGATTTTGTTGTTCTTTCCATTTACATTCTGTTAGTAATTGTGTATAATGTTTCCTATTATGGATTACTTCACTTTGTATCAGTTCATATGAGTTTTTCCATGCTTTTTCATATTTATTATCTTCATTATTTCTTATAACAAAGTAATATACCATCATCTTCATGTATCATAATTTATTTAGCCATTTCAATCCATGGTCATCTATTTATTTCCAATTCTTTGATACTACAAAATGTGCTGCTTCAGATATTTTGGATTATATGGGACCTTTTGTTTTGTCATTAACCTCCTTTGGGTATATTCCTTGCAATGAGCTTGCTGGGCCAAACAATATGGATTGTTTTGTCACTCCATTTGCATAATTCCAAATTGATTTTTAGAATAGTTGAATAGATTCGTAGGCCCACCTTTAGTACAGGAGTGTGATGTAGTCCCTTTTGACTTTTGAAGTCATTTTCAAGGGAGATGGGTTTGCCTAGAGCCTTTCCCATTTCCATCTTTGCCTGAAGTCTCCACACTAACACATATCTATCTTATTCACCATTAGAAGGAATCATCTGGGGGAGAAGCTGCAGCCATACTCACCACATGAAAATTATGAGTTTAACCATTGGAATCCTCCTCCCTTTGAGAGTCTTCCAAATTTGACCTCAGAGAGATTTAACAATAGGAATGTTCTTCCACTGGGATCAATTTGAGTATCTTAATAATTGAAAGATAAAGAAGTATTTTCCAGGTGCCCTGAGGTACACTTTCCTTCCCTAGAAGGATTTGAGGAAGAAGCAACAGAGGCTTCCTCTGGATGATCTGTCAAATGTCCTAGCACTATACATGTTTCTCCCATCTAGTCTCATGTAAATAGTCTAATGATAGAAGACCACTAAGAATAATCAGTACACTTTCCATCTAGCGGTTCCCATTATCCATTGATATACCATAACAGTAGATGATTACCTAGGAAATATTTCTAAGGAAGGGCCCAAATTCTCATAAACATTCTTTACAGATACCACCTGTCAGTTTAGGTTCATAGTAAACCACTTGAACATCTGCTGAGTTGTCAGTATTTTCAATCACAGAATCACAGAATGTTTGAGCTATGATGAACCCTAAGGGAATTTAATCTAACCAGCTACTGTAATTTTAGATTCACAGTGTGAAATTACTTTCCCAAGGCCATACCTCTATAAAATAGTAGAGCAATGACTAGAAACAAAATGTTCTGACTCCAAGTCCATTTATTTTCCCACTACCCTACTCTTCCTGCCATTTCTTCCCTGAGATTGTAGATCTATAACCCTACTTTAATTCTCCTTTTTCAGTGTTTCCTTGTCCATTCTTTTTTTTCTTGCAAATCTCATATCTCCTGTCACACCTCTAATCACCTTTAATCTCTCTCCCCTTTCTTTTTTCCTCATTTGACCCTTCTTCCTGGATATCCTGTTTTTTTTTCCACAAAGTGATACCAACATGTATTTAAGTTAAGATGTTTGGCTAAGAGTCTGAACCCAGAAGAACAGTTTTACCAAAAGACCTAGGATGTGTTTCTTTTTTTTTTCTTAGAGCAATGGAATAATGAATAACCCACAAACTTCTGGCAAGATATTTTGCTTTTGATCCAGGATGCAGATCTATTAACTATGCATGCCTGCATCTGTTGATCATTCTTCCAAAGAACAGATTCACATTCATCTTGCCCTCTACCCATCTCATCTCATTTGCATCACTAACGGATAATCACATGAATTTCTTGCACCATATTTTTTGTCCAGAATTTAGAAGGAATAAAGAAGATTTTTTACAGTTCTTTCTCCATTTTCTCAACTCCTATAAAATTTAAAATGTTATACTTATTTGGGAGTTATCATTTCTGCCTTTCAACTTGTTATTTTTTCATAGGTGTATGTTTCATCTGCTTTGCTCCTGAAGATTGGCTGTTCAATTAAACAAACTTTAATAAATACCTACTAAATTCAAGGCACTGTTCTAAGGGCTAGGGACACTAAGACAAAATAAAGCAGTCCCTGCCTTTAGGGAGCTTACATTCTACCAAAGGTGTCCAATGGGCACACAAGTAAATGTGAAACTAGAAAAATTGAGGAGGATAAGAGCAGTTACAACTGAGTAGGGAATTAGGGAAGACTTGAAAGAGGTGGTGGACCTTGAACTGAGGCTTGAAGAAAATCAAAGGTTCTGCAATGATGATGAAGCAAATTTCAACTATCTAATGTGGGTTATGTAAGAGCATGGAGATAGAGAATTGGGTTTAGAGTATAGCTAGTAGTCCAGTTTGGTAGAAATGTAGAATTCTGAAAGGGATCCAATGTGAGAGAAGCCTGGAAAAGTTAGGTGTATTAAGATTGTGGAGCATCTTAAATAATAGACCAAGGAGTTTGTATTGCATTCTACAATCAGTGGGAGGTAGATATTAATGGTTTTTGAGGAGGGAGTAAAATGATCAGGTTTGTGTATTGGGAAAATTATTTTGGAAGCTGTGTGGATAATGAATAGGAGGAGAGTGATTAGAAACACTGGAAACAATTAGGAGGTAATTACAGCAGTGCAAATGAGAGGCCATGGTGACTTGAATTAGGTGTTGAAGATATAAATAAGCAGAGTGACAAGTAATTGGATATGGATGTTGAGGAAGAGGGATAAATCAAGAATCATCTTGAAGTTATGAAACTGGGTATCTGGGAGGATGGTGGTGCCCAGAATTGACACTGAAGAAGGGTTAGGGTTAGAAGGAAAAAATAATAAGTTTTGTTTTGCACATTTTGAGTCTAAACTATCTCCAGGACATCAAGAAAGAGATGTCTAGCAGGAAATTGATAATGCGGGTCTACATAGTTTGTTATAGAAATTAGGGCTGGACATGATGGTTTTTTTTAACTTATCTGTAAAGAAAGGAAAAATGAATAAGCATATTTAAGTTCCTATTATGCACCAAGAACTGATCTAAGCCATTACTAAATATTTCATTTGATTCTTGCAACAACTATAAGAGGTAGGTGCATTATTATTCCCATTTTATAACTGAGGAAACTGATGTAGAGTTTAAGGATCATACAGGAACACAGAGCTAGTTCTACCTGCTGTGTCACTTAGCTGCCTTGAAGAGATGACATGTATGCCAAGACAGTATATGAGAATTCCAATGAGAAATTAGTCAACAGTATCAAACGTTATGGAAGTAAAGGATGAAGAGAATTCATTCCTAGTCACTGAATTTAACAGTTAAGAAATTATTTGGAGAAGAGAAAGAAAGAAACATTCCATTTAAAATAACTAAAGATAATAAAAAATACTTGGGAACTACATGTAATAATATACATTCATGAATACAATTATATATACAAATACAATTACACAAAATGTTTTATACAAAGATCCAAATAATTAGAGAAATATTAATTGCTCATGGATAGGCCAAGCCAGTATAATAAAAATGACAATACTATCCAAGTTTATTTACTTATTCATTGCCATACCAATCAAACTACCAAAGGATTACCTGAAAGAGTTACAGAAAAAAAGGATAACAAAATGCACCTATAGTAACAAAAGGATAAGAATATCAAGGGAATTAATGAAAAACTGGGAAGCAAGACAGCCTAGTGAAATAGAGAGGCTGATCAGTGGAATAGATTATATACATAACATACAGAAGCAAACAAACAGAGAATCCCAGTGTTTGGTAAACTCAGCCATCTCAGTGATTGGATCAAAAACTCATTGTTGTTGTTGTTCAGTTGTTCAGTCATGTTTGACTCTTCATGACCTCATGGACCACAGTACAACAGGCCCTTCTATCCTCTTCTATCTCTCAAAGACTGTCCAAGTTCATATTCATTGTTTCTATGACACTATTTATCCATCTTGTCCTCTGGCATCCCTCTTTCTTTTTGCCTTCAATCTTTCCAGCATCAGAGTCTTTTCCAATGAATCACATCGTCTTATTATGTGGCCAAAGTATTTAGACTTCAGCTTCAGTATTTGACCTCCCAGTAAATAATTTGAATTAATTTCTTTAAAAATTGACTGCTTTGATCTCCAAGGGACTCTCAAAAGTCTTCTCCAGTACCACAATTTGAAAGCACTGATTCTGTGGCACTTAGCTTTCCTTATAGTCCAACCCTTACAGTCATACATTGCTATTGGAAAATACATGTTTTTTTCTATATAAACCTTTGTCAGCAAGGTGATGTTTCTGCTTTTTAGTATACTGTCTAGATTTGCCATAGCTTTCCTTCCAAAAAGAAAGCATCTTTTAATTTCATGGCTGCAGTCACCATCTGCAGTAGTCTTTGAGTCCAAGAACATAAAATCTGACACTGTTTCCATTTCTTCCCCCTTTATTTGCCAGGAAGTGATGAGACCAGTTGCCCAATCTCAATTTTTTTTTATATTCAGCTTCAAGCTAGCTTTTACACTATCCTCTTTCACTCTCATCAAGAGGCTTCTTAGTTTTTCTTTACTTTTTGTCATCAGAGTGGTATCATCTGCATGTCAGAAATTGTTAATATTTCTCCCAGCAACCTTAATTCTGGCTTTTGATTCATCCAGCCTGGCCTTTCACATGTTGTGATCTGCATATAAGTTAAATAAATAAGTTGACAATAAACAACTTTGTCATACTCCTTTTTCAATCTTAAACCAATCAAATGAGTAAGAACTCACTATTAGACAAAAAACTATTGAGAAAATTGGAAAGTAGTTTGGAAGAAACTAGTCATAGACCAACATCTCACATCATATTCCAAGAAAATCTCCAATGGGTACATGATTTTGAAAGAAAGGATGAAACCATAAGCAGTCAGAGGACCATGGGAAAAATTACCTGTCAAATCTATGGACAAGGGAAGAGTTCATGACCAAACAAAAGATAAAGAGGAACACAGGAAGTAAAACAAACAATTTTGATTACATAAAATTAAAAAGTTTTTGCACAAATGAATTCAATGCTGTTAAATTTAGAAAAGAAGCAGAAAATTAGGGGAAACCTTTGCATAAAATTTACTTGATAAAAGTCTCATATCTAAGGCATATTTGGAACTGCTCGAAAACTTTATAATAATAACTCATTCCTTATTGATAAATGGTCAAAAGATATTTCCTAGGAATATTTATCAATAACCTATCAAATGTTTAACAAAAGCTAGCAATAACCATATGAAAATTGATCTAAATCACTAATAATAAGACAAATGAACATTAAAATCGCTGTGATTTATTACCTCTTACCCATTACATTGATAAAGTTGACAAAAAGGGATATGACAAATGCTGGAGAGGCTGTGAGAAAATGGTATTTTAATGCAGGAGCTGTGATCTTATCCAGTCATAATAGAAAACATTTTGGAACTATGCCCCTACAGATATTAAACTATGCATACCTTTTGACCCAATGATTCCACTATTAAGTCTATACCCCAAAGAAATCAAAGAAAGATGACAAAAATCCATATGTACCCCCCCCCAAATTATAGCAACTCTTTTGTGGTGACAAAGAATTGAAAGATAAAAAATGTGCCCATTATCTGGGGAGTGACTGAACAAATTATGGTATATGAATGTGATGGAATATTATTGTACATTAAGAAATGATAAAGGGAATGATTTCAGAAAGTATGGAAAGATTTGTGTGATCTGATGAAAAGTGGAGTCATCAGAAATAGAAGAAAATCTTATATAATAACAATATTGTAAAGATAAGCAACTTTAAAAAATGTAGGAATTCTTATCAACACAATGACCAAACACAAATCCAAAGGACCCATGATAAAACATGCTGCCTACCTCTAGACAGAGAGTTGAGGAACTCAGAATGCAAACACGTATATTTTCTTTTCTTTTCTGATATGACTAATGTAGGAATTTGTAATATATTTTTTCTTTCCTCCTCAATTGGTGGGGAAAGGAGAGATTGAAGGGAAAGAACTTGGAACTGAAAAATAATAGAGGAAAAGAAACATTTGAATCTTAAGAGGCCGTAGCTTTGGTTAAGCAATGATCATTTTTCTTAACAGAAGCTTTTTTATTTCAACTAAAAACATTTTTTTTCTACATCCCTCAACATGCAAAAAAGAAAATGGAGGGAAGGAAAGAAGGAAGGAAGGGAGGAAGGGAGTGAGGGAAGAAAGGAAACAAGGAAAGATGGAGGGAAGGAAAAAGGGAAAGAAGGAAGTTGGGAAGACAGAATCCCTTTATCATGTAGGTTTAGCAAGCAAAACAAACTCTCATATTAGCCACATCCTAAAATCTGATTTTGCCTATTAGGCCATCATCTCTCTGTCATGAGTAAGGCATTGTTTTTCTTTATCAGTCCTTCGGAATCACAGATGATCATTTAGTTGATCAACTTAATTAAGCCATTCAGAATTGTTATTTCAAGGGATTGAGAAATGAGTAGACGGCGAGGAAACTGAGGTAGTAAGTATAGGTAATTTTTTTTCTAGGAATTTGTCAGGGAAAAGAAGTACATTTATAGGAAAATGGTTTAGGTGAATGTTAGGATAAAGTCAGAGTTGGCAATGGTGAATGAGCCAGTATTTAGGGATGGATTGAATATGAAATAGAAAAGGAAAAATGATTTATAGGACAAGTTCCTGGAAGGTTGGGGAGGTAATAGGATCAAGGCTTCAAGGATAGTTGTTGGCCTAAGCAAGAAGAAGGATAACCTCCTCTTGGAAGACAGAAGTAAAGTTATAGTGGATTGAAGAAGATATTGAAGGATTATTACATGTGAAGTAGTGGAGATGATGAACCTCAAGACACAAAGTTTTGACTTTTTCAGCAAGGTCAGGGGTCAGAAAATCTGCTTGGAGAAAAGGGAGTGGGAGATGTGGAAATTTAAGGAGAGAAGAAACTTTGAGTGACTAAGTCGTATTAAACATTATAAATACCCAAATTAATTAGAAAGGACCTATAAAGGAAGATACTATCTGCATCCAGGGAAAGAATTGATAAATAGAAGCATGTATTATGATATTTAAAAAGGTTCAAACACCATAATTTCTGGGCAATTTAATCACTTTATTAATAAGATCAGCATGTTTATTAATAAAAGGAAGGTCATTTGGCCATCTCTCTCTTGGACTAAAGACCCCCTCATGGTGGTGAGCTCATAGCTTATATGTCTTTAGAAGAGCAGGTGTTCCTCAGGGTGGCAATCAACACTGATTGGATAACAATTAATGAGAAAATGAATATTACAATGAGATGGTGGGGTATATTACAATGAGAGCCTTGGATCACCCAAATCTTGGTCAAAGAAACATCAATTTCCGTATTGCTTGTCTGAAAAAATTGAGGATCCACATTTTCCCAGACCTGTCTGAGCAAACACAAATGAGAAGGAATACACCCTTTAGCCTAAACTTAGAATTTCTTTTACTCTCTGATAGATCTTGACCTGGGTAAATTTTTTAAGAGAGATTTCCTACACTGGTGGGTTTCTGAATTAGAAAGTAGAAAAGGGGAAAAGCCTTGGTTCTAATAATAATATATGACATAATAATAATTAGTTATTAACATCAGAGAGAAATAATAATTTATCACAGTATAGAATGATTTCACACACACACATACATACATTTGTGTGTAATGTAAGCCATCTCTAGAAGGAGGGGAGGAAAAAGAAAAAAAAACTTATATGATAACTTTATTATATATTTAGAAGGAATAGCAAATTGTACATAAGATATTTTCAGTTTCATGTATAATCATCTTTTTTTCTATCTTACTGTTATAGAAATGCTTATTTTATTTCTTAAGTTCAGAATAAAATAAAAAATAAACCTTATGTATTTTAAAAATAAACTTTTATGCAAAGTGAAAAAAAAAAGGAATAGCTACTGAGAAGAGTAGGTCAGAGTATCCAGGAAATAATAAAAGAATTTTCATGTAACAGATTAAATAAAAAGAATGTGAAGGCCCAATCATTAGAGGAAGGAGGAGTGACTTCCTCCAGCAATGTTCAAGAGCTAAAACACTGGAGCAGAAAAAGCAAATGGTTAGGGTGATTTGGTGTGGTTTGGTGCCTAAAAAAGTATTTAATAAATGCTGGTTTATATTGAACTGGTAGTTTTACTCCTCTTCCTAATTGTGGGTCAAATGTTTGTTTTATCTAGCCTTGGACGACTGTATCATTTTCACTTTTATGTCACGGTGTCTCAAATATAGTTGGTACTCCAATTCTCTCAGCTCCAGCTCCATGGGACATAACCACCTGAAACTTTCAGTAGCATTTAATGTTCTTTAAATGCCTACTGAACTCCAAGCAACACAATGATAAACTATGATAACCAAAGATGAAAAATGCTACCCATCTTCTTCCAGAAAGAATGAGACAAGCATTTGGGACATGGGCATAATGGGGTGTATGTTCTGTTGGACTATGCATATTTGTTGTGAGAATTTTATTTGTCTTTATTTTTATTGTTTAATGGGGGCAGGAAGGCCAGATTACAAATGCATGTAAAATAAACAAATAAAATGAAAAACAAAACATGTACTAATTGCATGACTCTGTGCTAGACACTGAGAATACAAAGATTAAATGAAACCTTGTCCCTGGCCAGAGGAATTTACATTCAATCCAATAATTGGACTTATTGATTATTCCATCTCTGTGTGAGGGCATCATTATCCTTCCAGTATCTCAAGTTCATAACCTCAATATCATCCCCTACATCTTACTCCCCCTCATTCCACGAATTGATTCAGTTGCCAAATTTTGCCATTTGTACCTCCATGGCCTCATTAATATATTCCCCTCTCATTACTCAAACAACTACCACTTTAGTTTAGACCTTTATCGCTTCTCACCTGCACTATTATAACGACCTCCTAATTAGTTCTCATGTTTCATCCATCCTTACTTTAATTCAATCTCCACATAACAGGTAAAGTGATTTTCCTAAAGTATAGGTCTGATCATGTAATTTCTGTACTCAATAGATGTCAGTGGATTCGTATTGCCCCTAGGATAAAATATGAACTCTGTTGTTTAGCTTTTTAAGCCCTTCACAATCTGACCCAAACCTACCTTTCCAGTCCTGTTATACATTACTCCCCTTCCTATGCTTTATAGCCTAGCCCAGGCATGGCCAAACTGGTCTCCCTGCTATTCCACAAATATGATATTCTATCTTCCATCTCTATGATTTTGCATTGCCTCTTTCTCATGCCAGGAATCCATTCAGTCTTCACCTCTGTTTTTCTGAATATATTATTTCTGTCAAGGCACAGCTTAAGTACCACCACGTGAAACCTTTCCTGGTTGCCTCCCTCCCCCATTCTCCCCCCCCCCCCCACCATTGTGCTTTCCTCTTCCAACCCACCTTGTATTTATTTTATTTTTATTCCATTTATACTTGTATACATGCATGGTATCTCTCCTTGGAGAGTTTAAGATCATTAAGACAAGGCATTGATTCACTTTTGTCTTTGCATCCCCAGTGCCTAGCACATAATAGGCACCTGATAATTGTTTATTTATTGATTGACTGCAATGAGGTTAGTCCTTTCATTTGTTCAAAAGAGCTCAAGAAGAGCTGTATACACTGAATGGTCCATTTGAGGAAAGAGACCTCAAACATCACCATCCCTGGAGCTTAGCTGGTTTCCTTAGGGGCATACTCATCTCCCTTAGTCACTGGAAATTCTCAGCACCTGTATCAAATGCTAATTGCTCAGCTGATAGGTGCAAAAATTAATTTGCCCTATCTTGCCCAAGGGCATCCAATGTACCTGAAGTATGTATCTTGGGTTCTGGAGAAATTAAGGGAAAACCACAATGTGAAGGCTGTCAGGCTTCTAGGCAGGAAAATGAACCCACCATCCTATTTTGCACAGAACAGTAAGGGATTCCTGGAGCATTACGCTGTTACCATTTCTGTATCTAGAGTTGTGAGGAATTCCCTCAATTTACTACTTGTGTGAATTTGGGCACTTAAACATTCCAGGCCTCAGTGTCCACATCTATTAAAGGAAGACGCTTGACTAGGAAATCTCTAAGGTCTCTTCTAGCTCTTTATCTCTTATCATATATTATAGTTAATTTTAAAAGTCTGGCCTCAGTAAATATTGAGGATACTTGAAAATTAGCAGTAGGATGCCCTTTCATGGACTAGTAAGGAAAGTTCAGTGTTGCAGGGAGTTCCCTGTAAGGAAAATCCCTTTGCCAAAGCAGATTGGCACACTCTCCACAATCTATGGTTTTAGAGAATTGCCCAGGGCATCAGGAGGTTAAGTGAGTTGCCCAGTTTCACATAGCCAGTATGAATCAGTCAGAACTGAAATTCAGGTCTTCCAGAGTTCTATCCTCTTTTCAGTGGACTAATCCCTGAAAAATCACTCTCAAGGGACCTCTTTTAAAAATAGTTGTTATTTATAGATCACATGCTAATGAAAGACATGTTGACTTTTTGTAGGAATGTGTAGCTAACCACAATAAGGTAACTATATACAGATGACAAATTCACTTTTCAAGATAACCCCTCTCATCCAAATAATCCAGCTATATACATGCATTCTGAGGAAATATGCAGGTGAATTAAACTTCACTAACAGTCTAGTGCAGGATGGCAGGTTTGGAAGTCCTGAGTCATGATGGGGGGCACATATTTGGGAAGGAAGAAAGAAAGAGACATATGCAGAGACAAAGAAACAGAGAAAGACAGAGACACACAGAGAGACAGATAGTTAGAGCCCTTCTGGCTCTGATGCCTGTGAAAATTTCTGTTAGTCAAAGACTTTTTCAGGAAGGAAAGTAGAAAGGTTGTTGGCCAGAGAAAGATGAGTAATGAGTGTCCTGGAACCAGTCATAATTCTCCCATCTATTACCTCTACACAGGTGAAGCACAGTACATCCTGTAGCCTTTAGAACTGCCAAGGCCAAAGGGATGCCATTGCATTACTAGAAATCAGAAACAAAGAGGGTACTATATCTCGCTCAGAACTCCTAGACAGAAAAAGGATACAACCATGGGCTCTTGGATTCTCATTCTTATGTTTCTAGCTGCACTCCAGATCAAAAACTCATTATGGCATATTATGGAATGAGTGCTGGAGTCGGGAGAAATATGAGGTTTGAATCCTGGCTTCCACATTTATTTGCTGTGTGACTATGGGCAAGTCACTTGATCTTCTTGAGAATCAATTTCTTCATCCATAATATGAGGAAAGAGGACCCCTATCTCAGCATGGTTGTTGTGAAAAAAGTGCTTTGTACCAAGATAAGATCAATGGGATATATGACCTAGACATAAAGGGAGATATAAGTAAATTAGAAAAGCATGGAACATATTGACTATCAATCTATGGAGAAGAAAAAAAATTATGAATAAATAAGAGAGAGCACTGTGTGATATAAATGGATAATTTTGATCACATTAAATTTAAAAAGGTTTTGTACAAATAAAGCCAACGCAGCTAAGATTAGAAGGAAAGGAGAAAACTGTGGAAAAATTATAGCCAATTTCTCAAATAAAAGTCTTATATAAAAATATGAGTCACTGTCCAATTGACAAATAATCAAAGTATATGAACAGGCAGTTTTTGGAAGAAGAAATCAAAGCTGTATGTGGTCAATCATAAGGAAAAATAGCCTAAATTATTAATGATTAGAGAAATGCAAACTAAAACAACTCTGAGGTATCATCTCTCATCTATCAGATTGGCTAAAATGATAAAAGAGGAAAACAATAAATGTTGGAAAGGACATGGAAAAAATTGGGACACTAATACACTGTTGGTAGAATTGTGAACTGATCCAACCATTTTGGAAAGCAATTTGGAATTATGTCCAAAGAGTTATAAAACTGTATATACCCTTTCACCCAGCAACACCACTATTAGACCTGTTTCCCAAGATGATCAGGGAAAAAGGAAAAGAACCTTTATGTTCTAAAATACTTATAGCAGCACTCTTTGTAATGGCAAAGAATTGAAAATTGAAGGGATGTCCATCAATTAAGGAATGGGTGAATAAATTGTTGTATATGATTGTGATGGAATACTATATGCTGCAAGAAATTATGAATAGATTGTTTAAAAAAATATGGAAAGACTTGCATGAAATAATGAAGAGTGAAAGGAGCAGAACCAAGAGAACATTGTATATAGTAATAGCAACATTGTTCAAAGAGTAACTGTGAAAGACTAAGTTATTCTGAGATATATGATCATTCAAATCAACAATGAAGGACTTATGAAGGAAAATGCTATCTACCTCCAGAGAAAGAAGTGATATATAGAAATATGTATTGCATAGTTCCACATATGTCTTGTGTACCCCAGTTTATTAGAGTCTGTTCCAAGAAAGAGACAAATAGATCAGGGTGCATGTGTCCATGGTTTAATTTCTCTGAAGCTGGCATGACATGCATTGCATAGGAGTTCAGTCTAAAACTGCCCTCCCATGTGGGCCAGTTCAGACCTGGCTCAACTTGGAATTTGGGGGTTATATATCTTTTCAACAGGGGCTCATAACAACCCACCATCATTCCACCAGACCTCACCCATCCTCTGTCTATCTGGGCAGTAGCATCTATCTCCACCCAAGTCTGAGTAGGATAAAATCAATTCTGGTTTCAGTTGGGTTTAACCAGGATAAGAAGATTCAACGCAATCTCATTATCAGTGATGTCTTTCTGAAGAACTTTGAAGCAGAAAGCTGGGGGGGGGGTGTGGAGTTCTGAGTCACCAAGCCACAGATTACCTAGAGAAATCATTTTTCACAATATTTACATCAAATGTTGGCCTCTACCTCAAGGTTGGGAAGGAAGGAGGGAACAACTTGGAACTGAAGATGTAACAAAATAAATAAATAAAATAAATTTTGAAAAAATTTTGTCAACCACAAACACAGAAATGGGAGTCTCTGAAGAATGGAACTTGAGGATCATCAAAAGGGCAATGAAGAAGTACATGACAGATGCGAGCAGGCCACAACCCAATACAGACAAGGAGTTAGAAATAAGTGTAAAAGATGTCATCAAAGAAATATATGCTAGGGTGGAGGTGGGTAGGGATGGGTATCCCAAGAGGACTGGAATTTTGGGGGACTACAAGCTCAATTTGACTCAATAACATAACAGCCAAAAGTTGATGCAATCTGAGGCTCTTTGGAGAAGCACTGTGTTTCTAATCAGAGTGGCGATAGTACTGCTATTCTGATTTGAACAGATTATATTTGGAGTGCAATGTGCAGTTAGAGGTACCACATTTTAGGAAGGACATTTTTTTAAAGTGCTTAGAACAGTGCTTGGAACATAGTAGGTGTCATATAAATATTTTATTATCACTATTTGCTCTGCATCAGTTAATGAAAATCTTCTTACACATTTTTGTATTCATCACATTCACTACTTCTTGTCACACAGTTGTATTCATGGACCACATCTTTTTTTTTTAAGGCAATTGGGGTTAAGTGACTTACCCAGGATCACACAGCTAGTAAGTGTCAAGTGTTTGGTTTGAGGTCAGATTTGAACTCAGGTCCTCCTGACTTCAGGGCCAGTGCTCTATCCACTGCACCCCCTAGCTGCCCCTATGGACCACGTCTTATTCTACCATTTACCAATTGATGGACATTTCCTTTGTTTCAAGTTCTTTGCCATCAAAAAAGTGCTACTATGCACTTTTGAGTAAATATGGGACCTTTCTTTTTGTCTCTCACCTCCCAGAACTGTACATCTAACAACAGGATCTCTGGACCAAAGGGTGTGGAACACTTCAGGCACTTATTTCTTTGTATATGTCTCAATTGCTTTTTGGAATGGTTGGGTTAGTGTCCAGCTTCTCCAACAATGGATTAGGGTGCCTACTTTCTGTACTTCTCTGGCATTAGCTCTTCCCATCTTCTGTCATCTTTGCCAGTAGGCTGCTAGGCATGACATGAAGCCTTAGGATGGTTTGTATGGGAATTTCTCTTGATATTAGTGATTTCATAGGAACACAGATTTAGATCTTAGATGCCATTGCATCAAACACCTTCATTAAATATGGATGAAGGGCTTGAGAACTGACTGAAATCCAGGAATTTGTAGCTCTGGAGGACAATCATATTCTCTTGGGCTTCAGAGCAATTTAGGACTGTGGTGATCTTTGAATGGGAAGGCAGACGACTCACATCTAGGAGTTCTGAAAGGGACACCCAGTCTACAAGAGACAGACTGATCATAACTGGAGATCACAAGAGATGAGCAGCAGTAGCAAAGGGAGACAACATTCCCAGCCCTGCCTGGAGCTTAGCAAGCAGAGATGAAATGATTGGTGGCAACTACTAAAAGATAAAACTGAAAATTCTCAACAAAGGTCTTCTCTTTCCTCTGCTTTCACTTCCCGAGACACACCCTCGTATATTCCTGTTTCTTTTCTACTAAACATTTCTCTTTTATTATTACTTTATTTTGATTTCTCAACAATGACTTCCATAAGCTTTTTTTGTGTGTTTTGTTTTTGGTTTTTTTTTTTTGGCTAGGTAATGGGGTTAAGTGACTTGACCAGGGTCACACAGCTACTAAGCGTTATGTGTCTGAGGCCAGATTTGAACTCAGGTCCTCCTGACTTCAGGGCTGGTGTTCTATCCACTGCACCACATAGCTGCCCCTTTTAAGCTTTTGAGTTCTAAATTTTCCCCCCTTCTCTCCCTACCTCCCTCCCCAAGACAGTGTGCAATCTGATATAGGCTATACATACACATTCCTATTTAACATTTTAACATTAGTGATGTTGTAAGGAAGAATTAGAACCAATAGGAGGACCCACCAGAAAGAGGAAACAAAACAAAACCAAAGTAAAAAATTGCAATTAGTATGCTTCGATCTGCGTTCAAACTCCATAGTTCTTTCTTTGGATGTGGATAGCATTTTCCATCGTGAGGCCTTTGGAGATGTCTTAGACCCTTGTCCTGCTCTGAAGGATTAAGTCTATCAATATTAGTCATCATACAGCGTGGCTATTTCTGTGTACAACGCTCTCCAGGTTCTACTCACTTCATTCAGCATCAGACCATACAAGTCTTTCCAGATTTTTCTGAAGTCTGTTTATCATTTCTTATAGCACAATAGTATTCCATTACATTCATATGCCACAACTTGTTCAGCCATTCCTCAATTGATGGTCATCCTCTCAATTTGCAATTCTTTGCCACCACAAAAAAAAGTGTTATAAATATTTTTGTACATGTGGGTCCTTTTCCCATTTGTATGATATCTTGGAGATATAGCCCTAGAAGTGCTACTGCTGCATCAAAGGGTATGCACATTCTGATAGCCCTTCAGGCATAGTCCCAAATTGTTCTCCAAAATGGTTGGATCATTTCACAACTCTACCAACAATGCATTAGTGTTCCAATTTTCCCACATCTTCTCCAACATTTATCATTTTCCTATTTTGTCATGTTGGCCAATCTGATAGGTTTGATGTGGTACCTCAGAGTTGTTTTGATTGGCATTTCTCTAATCAATAGCGATTTAGAGCACTTTTTCATATGACTATAGATGGCCTTAACTTCTTCATCTGAGAACTGCCTGTTCATATCCTTTGACCATTTATCAATTGGGGAATGACTTGTATTCTTATAAATTTGACATAATTTTCTATGTATTTGAGAAATGAGATCCTTATCAGAGGCACTGGTTGTAAAAATTATTTCCCAGTTTTCTACTTCCCTCCTAATCTTGGTTGCATTGATTTTGTTTGTGCAAAAATCCTTTCAATTTAATGTGATGAAAATTATCCATTTTGCATTTTGTAATGTTCTCTATCTCCTATTTGGTCATGAATTCTTCTGTTCTCCATAAATCTGACAGGTAAACTATTCCTTGCTCTCCGAGTTTGCTTATATAGTATCAGCCTTTATATCTAAATCATGAACCCATTTTGATTTTAATTTGGTATATCATGTGAGATTTTGGTCTATGCCTAGTTTCTGCCATACTCTTTTCCAGTTTTCCCAGCAGTTTTTGTCAAAGAGTGAGTTCTTATCCCAGAAGCTGGGGTCTTTGGGTTCATCAAATAGTAGATTAGTATAGTCATTGCCTACTGTGTCTTGCATACCTAACCTATTCCACTGATCCATCACTCTAATTTTTAGCCAGTACCAAGTCATTTTGATGATTGCTGCTTTATAATACAATTTAAGGTCTGGAATGGCTAGGCCACCTTCCCCTGCATTTCTTTTCATTAGTTCCCTTGATATTCTGGACCTTTTGTTACTCCAAATGAATCTTGTTACTATTTTTTCTAGCTCTATAAAATAATTTTCTGGTAGTTTGATTGGTATGGCACTGAATAAGTAAGTTAGTTTAGGTAGAATTGTCATTTTTATTATATTAGCTTAGCCTACCCATGAGCAACTGATGTTTTTGCAATTATTTAGATCTAACTTTATTTGTGTGAAAATGTGCTTTGTAATTGTGTTCATATAGTTCCTGGGTTTGTTTCAGTAGGTAGACTCCTAAATACTTTATAATGGCTAAAGTAACTTTAAATGGAATTTCTCTTTCTATCTCTTGCTGTTGGGCTTTGTTGGTAATAGATAGAAATATGTATGATTTATGTGGGTTTATTTTATAGCCTGCTACTTTGCTTAAGTTGTTTGTTATTTCAAGTAATTTTTTACTTGATTCTCTAGGATTCTCTAAGGATATCATCATATTATCTGGAAAGAGTGATACCTTTATTTCTTCTTTGCCTATTGTAATATCGTAGGAAGTATATTTTAACCTGGAGCATCCATAAAAGGATGACTAGAATGATGAAGGGACTCAAGATCAGGCATTATGAGGATTGATTGAAGAAATTGTTGCTTTTTAAACTGGGAAAGTGTAGTCAAATGGCAATCATGATCAAGACACTTCATCTCTTATCTCTATGTATTTTCATTGTCTGTCCCCTGCACCTGAAATACTCTCCATATTCCTTCTTCCTGGTTTTCCTTGATTCCTTGAAGTCCCAACTAAAATTGTACCTTCTACAGGAAACCTTTATCAACCCTTGTTAATTGTAGTGCCTTTTGTAAATTATTTCCTATTTATCCTTTATGCAGTTTGTTTGTATATATTGGTTTGCTTGTTTTACACCCATTATGTTGTGAGTTCCTTGAGGGGAGGGGACTTTCATTTACCTCCCTTTGTATCTTCAATGCTTAGCACAATGTTTGGCATATAGTAGGTGCTTAATAAATGCTAATTGACTGACTGAAAGGACTGCCAGATAGAAGAAATATCATATTCATTCTGCTTTGTCCCCTAGGGCAGAACCAGAAATATGGATGGCAGTTGTAAAAAAGGCAGATTTAGGATTGATGTAAGCAATAATTTCTTAACAATTAGAGGTTTCCAAGAGTTGAATAGGCTTCCTTAGCAAGTATTTGATATCTCTTTATTGGAAGTTTTCATGAAAGGGTTAGAAGGTCCATTGGATATATTATAGAGGGCTTTCCTGTCCACATATGGGTTGGACTACTTCGCCTCTGAGGTCTAACTCTGAGATTCTGAAGCCATGGGTAGTTTAAGTAGCCATTGTTTTATTATTATGAGATCTGCTCTTATTTTGGAAGGGATAGAGCTTATCTCCCATCCAGGACCTTTCAGAATCTGTATTGGATGGTGAGGTCCTGTGCCCCAAGCTGTCTGAGGAGCTCATCAAGAAGTGTGTTAATCTCTGAGATTTCATAAAGTCAAGCCTTAAAGCAGTTGGGTGCAGACTAGCTGGGGATTAATGTTTTCTTTCTCAGAGCTTTCTTCAATTTATTTTCCTGTGTCCCAAGGCCCTGATGCCACTCTTCATTATTCTATCCTTTTAGGATGAAGCTGGACCCAGGGTCATTGCCACTTCTCTCCTGTATATGCATAACCATAGAGTTTCACACCTTTGAGTTGGACAACAAATTAGAAACCATTTAATTAAGTCCCTAGGATTCCCATTCTAGCCCTCTTCATCAGGCCTGCCTTGCCTTCTCCCAAAGCCTTGTGTAACCACTGGTCACTGATGACAGAATTTTCTGCTAAAAATTGGCTACTACTTATTACTCATTGGTTCCTGAATCCTCCCTTTGCCCCAATCTCATTAAATATATGTGGTTTCCTCATCAGCCTTGACATTTCTGTATAAGCCTAAAGACTTCAGAGGAATGTGTCTCTTTTTATTTAGACCTGATTTTCTCTGAGACAAAATGTGCTTTGCAGGAGAAGGAATTCAGCTTCATGTTACTGTGGAAATCAAATTGGGGCACTTGTTTATTGGGCATTAGAGATTCTGAAGACAAATATCAGAGAAGACTCTGATTATATCCATGGTAGAAAAATGATAAACACACAAGGTGGAGCCCTCATTCACACCCATTCTAATGAATTTCCTAAGTGATACTTCATATGAGAAGAAGTTTATCCTCAAAACTCTTATTTTTATAGTTTGGGAAAACATGCCCAGGACAGGGAATCATAACATTTGTGACTGGAGAGGACCTTTGGGATTATGTTCAGATCAATTTTTATTTTTGTGCCCATATGGAAACTGATACTGAAAGGGATGAATGACTTGTCCAAGGTCACAGAATTTGGACTGAAATATAGGTGTTCAGATGCAGAGAGAGCCTCCTTCAGTACTCCATGCTGCCTTTCTAGAGCACTAATGGGCCTATTATCCTTTTCTCAAGTAGTAAATGTTTCCAGGTGGCTACGATTAGGCTTGCTATAAAACTTAACTTAAATTACCTAGATAGTAAAGAGAGCTAAACACCTGGCTGAAGGAAAACAGACCCAACTATGTATCAGTGGCAAGAAGACATGAGATGCTCTATTTTCTGGGTATTTTTGATTTCCTTACTGAAGTTTGCACAGGATGGTATTTAGCATAATATCAAAATAATTCCCTCAAGAGATATTTGGGGCAATGCTGCTTAAGGTTTTTTTTTTTTGCCTACAAAACACTTTGGAGTCTGATATACATTGGTGAATGCCAGGATAAAAGCAGAGGTGTAGAATTTGGGGTCAAATTAAGTCTATTTTTGTATCTAAAATTTGACGCACATTAACAATTTTGATAGATAATCATTTTACACTAAAATGAGCCAGTATAGTATAGCAGAAAGAATATGGGACTTGGAAACTAGGATTCTAGATTCAAATCTTGGCTCTGACTCTTTATAGAGGTAGTCAAGCTGGGATCCAATTTCCTGGCCTTTCACTCAAGATCTAGTACTTTTTTCTGCTATGCCATTCTTTTCTTGTTCTTCTTCCAGTCTGAAATATCCCCAGCCATCCTCTCTGCCATCTTTTAAGGTCCAACTCAAGTCTCACTTTCTTCAGCCCAATGCAGTCCTTCCTTATTATTAATGACTTTTAATCTATACCACTCAATTTGGTACTTATACTGTCATCGTCATCTGTTCAATCAATATTTACCTAACTAGAGAGCTAGGTAGCACAGTGGACAGAGTCTGGGCCTATAATCAGCAAGACCTGAGTACAAATTCAATCTCAAGCACTTACCAGCTGCATAACTCTGGGCAAGAGATACTTCTTTCTGCCTCAGTTTACTCATCTGTAAAATTGGGATAATAATAGCACGTATCTCCCAGAGTTGTTGTGAAGATCAAATGAGATAATTTTTATAAAATGCTTAACACATTTGCCTGGCACATAGTAGGTATTATATTGTAAGTAAGGTGGATTTTGTTATTCTTTTTTAGTTAATAATTCCCAGGATCCATGGCCAAAACAATCTCTAGTCCTCAAGATCATAGATAACAGTTCCCAGGGTCATGATTGAAAACAGTTTCTACTGCAACTGCACAGGGAGATATAGGGATGAGCTAATGTGAACCTGTGAGCTTATTGTTGGCAGATTGCCTTCTTTGAGTGCTTCTCTATAAATCAAAGGAGCACTGGTCAGTGAGTGGGGATTTGAGATTTGTGAATATGAATGAACCAGCCCCTATTAAGGCTTGGGGGGATTTAGGGGAGTGCACAAGCTGGAATGCTGTGCCTATCTCAACTGGCCTTCATCTAGACATAGGGGTTATTACCCCTCCCCCTTCTCACCTACCCCTATGAGAAGGATGATTAAGGGATCCTATAGGAGTTGGTGCTCCCATTATCAGGAACCTATTCAGATAGAAGAATAAGAATAAAGTAAGCTATTTTTTAACCCCTCTGAAGTTGTCTTCTTGTCCTTCCAGCTGCCCAGATCAAGAATGAACCTATTAGAGGCTGGAGTCCAAAAACTCCAATGGCTCCTGTGTAACAAATATAAATGTTAAATATTACTGACGAGCATTTATGAAGTGTTTATTACATAGTAGTAGGCATTGTTCTTAAAGCTAGAGATACAAAAAACAAATGTGAAACACTTCCTGCCTACAAGGACCTTACATTCTAATGTGGAGAACAACTTTTACACATGTAAATATATACATAATACATTCAAAATTAATTCAAGTGATTTTGGCAGGGAATGTACTAGCAGCTGGGATTGTCAGAAAAGGCCACATATAGAAGGTATCATTAGAACTGAGTCTTAATGGAAATCAAGGTTTTTGAGAAGCAGAGGTGAGAAGGGCATGCATTTTAAGATAGGAGATGACATATCATGTCAGAATATCAGGTGGGTCACTATGGCTAAGATCATAAATACATGGATATGTTGAGAGAAGTAAACTGTTAGAAAACTAGAAATATAGGAGGGGCCCCATTGTGAAAGGCTTTTAAATGTCAAAAAGACACCATATGTTTGATCCTGGGGGCATCAGGGAGTCATTGGAATGCCTCAGACTATCTGGGTTAGATGGATTAGAGTGGGAACACTTTGAGAGAGTCTTGAGGTAGACAAATCAAATAGGGCACTATTGCAATAGCAGAGGTGAGAAATATTGCCAACATGACTCAGGATATTGCTTATGTAAGTTGATAAAAGCTGGGGGGGGTGTATGTGACAAATGTGATGGTATAAACAGTAATATCTGGCAAGTGATTTGGCAGGTGAAATAAGTGAGAATGAGGAGTCAAGGATGACATCAAGATTGCCAACCTTGGTAACTGGAAAGATGCTGGTAACTTCCACAGTACTAGGGAATCTCAGAATAGCAATGGACTTGGAGGGGAAAGAAAAGTTCTGTTTTGATCATGTTGAGTTTAAGATGTCTATGGGGCATCCACTATAAAATGTCTAATAAATACCTAGTGATATAGGTACTGGGACTAAGGAGCGAGATTAAGGCTGAATACATAGATCTGGAATTCATTAACGTAGAGTAGGAAATTGAACCCTTGAGAGCCAGTGAAGTCACCAAGTGAGAAAGAGTGGAGAAAAAAGGAAAGGGGGCCTAGGATACCACCTTAGAGTATATCTACAGTTAGGGAGATTGATGTGGATCTTGAATGAACAAATGTGATTGAGGAGAGAGGTAAAAAGAAAACCTAAAGAAAACAATGTCACAAAAATAAAGAGAAGAAAGAATATCCAAGAGCCAAGAAGTCTCAAATGCTGCAGAATGATCCAGAAGGATAAGGATTAAGAAGTGGCCATTTGATTTGGTAATTGAGAGGATGGATAAAGATAAATTAGCAGGGAGTGAAAGAATGTCCTTGCTGCAGTGAGAGCCAGGTTGTTAGCAGATAATATAAATTCATAGTGAACCCAGTCATCCTGGTTATGTGGATTGCTCTAGCTATCTTCAACAGCATATGACTAGGAGTTGGAAATTGTGGGAATAATTTAAGATTAGGACTTGGCAAGATATGAACAGTAATAGTACAAGAGAGCAAGGGAATAAGGGAGCAGTGGAGAGTTGAGCTGGCTAATGAAGGACTTAAGACTGAGAAGGCAGGAAAGTGAAGTAAGATGAAGGTATCCTAGCACAATAATGATAGAGATGGAAGAGTAGCAGGCCAGGGTGAAGACAAAGAACATGTTCAGGAGAAAGGAATAGAAAGCCATGGAATGATAGAAAATAGTGATAAGACAAAGGAATTTCAGCATTCTTGATCATGGAAGTTGCTAATCAGCACCAGCTATAGCCAGTACCAGCAAAAGGTCCCCTGTCATCTCTTTCTGACTCCCTTATTTTCTCAGGACTGAGAACTCCCAAAGCTGCTTCTACTGCTGCTGCTGTTGCTGCCTCAAAGGTCTGTTACTAGTGTTGCTGCTGCATGTATGCCCTCTGGACAGGCCTCCATCCCTGTGTCATACATTTCTCCTGCTGATTTCCTAAGCTGTCTTAAGCTGGAAAAAATATCTCACCGTGGCCTTTCATTGGCTCTGCCGCTGCAAAATTCCATTTGAGGCATTATTTTAAAGTTGTTTGAGGGAAAATATTGGGAGAATTCAAATGGGTTGGTTGTGGCCTGTATTACACTATTTTGACTCGACCCCTTATATTAAGTTTAAACAGGTCTCTGTTCCACTCATAGCTTCCTCTCACTACCCATTGGTTCTAATTCTGCCCATTGGAGAAGAGTAGAATAATGCCTTCTTCAGTCATAACCCTAACTTCTTATGCAATTATATGCATGTGTCTTTCATTTATTTTTGTTTCTTTTTTCATTTTTATTTTTGATTGGGCATGTGATATATCAACATAGGGAACTCCCTCTGCCAATAGAGTTTAGTACCTGCTTGGCAACTTCTAGTCTCAGAAAAATAGTCAACATTTCTCAGGTGCAGGACTTGAACCCAGTATTTCTTGACTCAGAGACCATAACTCGATTATTATTCTGGCGGTTCTCATTTTTTTTTTTGCTGTTTTGTTCCATGAAGTCCTTTTAACAATGACAACAAAAATTATTGTGAATCTCCATGTTAACTTAATACACTACTCATAATTTTTTGTATTTATTTGCTGCTTAAGGTACCATGAAATATTTTTTTTTGTGGACTCCTGAGACTAACTTCCCAAACCCTCAAACTCTGAAAGAGATTGAAAAGCACTTAATGGGAACCAGTCTATCATGCCATGCTACTGCTCTTCCTTTTATAATGATACCTACTGCCACCTCAGTCCTCCATATCCACCTATACCAGGGCTTCACATCGTACTGGTTGGGAAACAATGATATAATAACATTAAATAGCATAGACTACATAATGGCCCATGCAACACCCTGGAGATAAGGAGCTGGGAGCTTTTGTGGTTTTTAGAATTGTATTCCAGTTTAGAATTGCACTTCACCCAGTTCTAATAAAACAACAGGAGAAGAAGACTCAGCAAGAGTCATCACACTAATCAACTTGCATGGACTGCCTAAGTCACAGGGCAGTGACTATCCCTCTGCATTGGGTTGAGCACATTAAAATGCAAATGTACTTTCTGGAATTGTTGCTCTAGAGTCTTTGATTTATTTGGGGCTGCTAGTCAAGAGGCAACATAAAACTCCTCACACTGTGGAAAGTGAAGTGAATAAGACATCAAGGGGTCATTGGGCCCCTAGTCTTTGCCAGTTCCTGACAGCTTCTTATAATTCATCAACTGTACTTTTCCTCAACCAGGTGGGTCTGTCTCCAGTTAAAGGGGTGGTGGTAGTGGTGAACAGTTCATCCAGTTAGATGACTCCTCTACAACCTAATAAAATCCCCAGTCCAAAAAAGATGTTCCTGACGTCCCTCTTTAATATCTATTTTTCATGTGTCTCTTTCTTGAGTTCTTTTTGTTTGTTTATATGTTTGCCTGTTTTCTTAGATTGTCTTTCACTGAGCCCAACCATCTGTATTTTCCTCTATTTCTTCACTTTCCAAAGACTAAGACTACAACAGGACTGCCTGATTGTGATGGAGTGTGCCAGGGCTGGCTGGAGTGACCAGGGAGATGAGGTAAGGACAGAATACTAAGGGGTCTGGGAGAATGAAGTAAGTATTCCAGCCTAGATGATTTTCTTTCTTCCTTCCTTTTCACAGGGATTTGCAATTAGAGGAATAAGCAAGTTTGAGATAAAAATGACTGAATAAATCAAGCAGATTTTTACCCTCTCTGGGTGGGACTATCTTCTCTGATTCACCTTTTGGTATTTGGTCTACATTGAAGGTACCCCATGGAGAGAATTCCTTGGGAGAGCATTTCTTAGTCATTTTAAATACTCTTTTAGGAAGATCGACATATACATATATGTGTGTATATATGTATATATGTGTGTGCATGTGTATATATATATTATATGGAGAGAGGGTAACAGACACAGAGAGAGACAGAGAGAAAAAGAGAAAGATGGAGACAGAGACAGAGGGAGAAGAAGAGGGGTAGGGGTGGGGAAGGAAGTTATGACATTAAGTGATGTGACCAAGTTCACAGAGCTAGTATAGATGTTCATATATATGTTGTATGCATGTGTATTTTTATTAATAAGAATGCTTAGAGGAAAGGGGAATTTGAGTTAATGACTTTATGCTTATCTAAAGGAGAACTAGGAAAAAACACTTTTTGTTTCAACCCGTTTTATGAAAAATCTCTCCAAAATTTGAAATCTATTATTTTCCTGTTTTAGCAAAGAGACTAGTAGACATAATCGAAACTTCCTAAGAGGAATGAATATCCTTCTCCCTCTAGGATTGTCATTCTGAACTTTGATCTGAATTAAATGAGAATCTATTAAGAGTCTATTGTGTACGGTTCTTATCGTTTAGTACTGTATTCTGCAAAAGCTCCCGCTCACTATGAAACATCCCTCAGCAAGGCCTAACCACCTTCTCCAGTTGGTCACTTCCTCCTCAAGCCTCCATTTTGTGGAGAGACCCAGGCTGGCCTGTCTTTATCCCTCTCAGTGCTCTGTGTCTGACTTCTTCTGTGCTTCAAAACCATGCCCCATGCTCCCTAAACTGGTACCTTCACTCCCCATGCCCCTTTAGCTCTCTTTTATGTGTTGTATTACATTAAAATGTAAACTTCCCTTTTTGCCTGTATTTGTATACTTAGTGCCTAATACATAATATATACTTAATAAATCCTTCCTTCCTTCCTTCCTTCCTTGCTTCCTTCTTTCCTTCTCCCAATGTATGAGAATGCAAGGCATTTGAGGACTCAGAAAATTGTGAGTTTGGTTAATATGGAGAATGTAGAAGAGGTCATGATGACATAAGACTGGAGAGGTAGACTAACCACTGATTAAGGAGGGCCTTGAACACCAGGCAAAGAAGTTAGAATTTTAGACTAAAGAATAAGAACTATTCAAAAGAGGAATGAGCTGTCTCAGGAAATCTCATTGGAGATATCCAAGCAAAGGTCCAATGACTTGTGAAACCTTGGCACTTTCCCTCAATGTGCTTCAGTTTCTTTTTCTGTAAAATGAGGGGGCTAAACTAGATGGCCTCTGAAGTCCCTTTCAGTTCTAGATATATGGTCCTATTTTCCTTTGTTCTTCTAGGCTGTAATCTTGTTCAGGTACGATTAGACGAGATAACCTGACAGCCCTAGCAATTCCGAATTTTGTGATCTTAAAGTTCTAAGAATACTGAATATGCATTGGCCGAGAACATCCTTGGATGGCTTTTCAATTATTATTATTAAATATTACTCAATTCAATGCAACAAGTGTTTATTAAGCATCTACCATGTAGAAAAGGAGAGGAAACCTGGTAAAGTGGATGTAAAGTCAGCCTTCAAGTCCAGAAGACTTCGGTGCAAGATCTGCCTCTGATACTAACGGGCTGTGTGACTACAGACCAATTACTTATCCATTCAGAGCCATAGGCAACTTTCTTAAGTCATGAATACCTAATCTGCAACAGTTGTGGGAATTTCCACACAGGGAATTCCCTCTTACCACGAAATTATGGTTCTGGGCTTTTCTTCTCCCCGGCACCCAAATAAGGAAGACACTATACTTGCCTCTGGGGACAAAAAGACTTATAAAAAGATAAATGATTGTCTATTTGTGTATCAGAGGACTATAGGAAGAGTGAGAAATGGAGAGGAAATCCAGGCATTTAATGTTTTCAGTAACTTGTATTCCATTTAACCAACATTTCACTCTCATTTTCTCTCTCTCTTTCTCCTTCTTTTCTCTGCCCAGTCCCCTCTCAATCTTCATTAGTCACTACTTAACCCAAGACACATTTGATATCCCTCAGAATTTAGTGCCTACCTTCCCTAACTCATTTTTCCACATCTTGTTCTGTAGACAGTTTTCAATCCATCTTCATCTTTCAGGCATAAAGTACCTCTGCACTGAACTCGGTAGCTTCCCTTTGTCTAAAACTGAGGCATTTTGGTTTAAGGATATTGTAGCATTTTGACTGGAACACTGGGTTGTCAAGTAAATGAGAATTTATGAATTATCTATTGTGCCCAGTGTTGTGCCCAGAACTGTAACTGTGCCAGGGAAGACACTGTATCTGCCATCAAATGAGTTTCCAAACCATTGATCAATCAATACTTAATTATTAGTTACCTACTATATACCAGACACTGTGCTAGGTACTGCTTAATTATGTTGGGAAGAGGATGCTTGTCATATTTGAAACAATGAGAGGGCAATATAAGAAAGCAAATTATCGAATAACCTGTCAGCTGACACTGCCTGTCAGGAGTTTCAAAGGTAAGGAAAGGAAGAGATCAAATGTGAGCTAAGAGCTAAGAGCTAGCATTTACATATAGCATTAAATTATATAAAGCAAATCATTTTACACATATTACTTCTTACACATGATCCTCACAGCAACCCTGTTGAGGTAGGTGCTATTGTAACCCCATTTTTCAGATTTAAAAACTGAGCTTGATAGAAGTTAAATTACTTTCCCAGGGTTACACAGCTAGTCAATGTCTCAGGAAGACAAACTAAAATCTTCCTGACATATTTTCCACTAGGCTCAGAGAATGTTTCATGAATGAGGCAAAAATTCAAATGTACTTTCAAGAATTTGGGCTGTGTAATGAAGGATAGAAGAGGTTATGTAAGGCAAAAAGGTGGGAATTGGTATGACATATGAAAATAGTAAGGATTATATGATTTTGAAATAGAAGAGACTTTAGATGTTATCTAGTTTAGCCTGCGTGAATTATCTAGATATGCCAAGGTCACCCTATATTTGCATAGTTTATTTTCTAGGATTTAAAATTTATCCCCAGTAAACTTCATCTTACTAGATTCAGTCAACCATTTTAAGTTCTGAAATCTTTTTTTGGGGGGGTCCTAACTATGTCATCCAATGTGTACATCCCTCCTAGATCTAAAAATGTATCAAGCATGCCATCTATGTCATGGATTAAATAATACAAGATCAAGCTCCCATCATTGCCTTGCTCAGCAAAAAACCTCCTTCAGGTTATCTATTAACAACTGCTAATTATGTCCAACAATGGAATTGACTTCCTAACTTCTCACTTCTCTTTGTCCATAAAGATGAGAAACTTTATCAAATGTTTGTTGAAATCTGAGCATTCCATATCTATGACAGCCATGCAAAACTATTGACTATTGATTGAACAAATTATCCCTGGTAGTTATGGAATTATTGTAAGGCATACAATCCTATTATATGTTTTGTTAAAAAAAATCAATAATGCAACCATAACCATGCGGGAAAATGGTGGTAACAATGATCTATGGCATTTCTATTGTTTATCAATGTAACTGTCAAATATGGAAACATGTTTAACCTGACATGACCTATTCTTGATGATTACTGTTTCCTAAGCACTCATGAATCATCCCTTTAATGATACATTCTAAAAGTTTTCTAGGAAGTTAAAATCTTTGGCTTTTGCTTTGAAGACTCCACACTATTCTCTTTTTTAGAAAGCAGGGTAGCACCAGGTTATTTCCATTCTTATATCACTTCTCCCATTCTTTATCGTCTTTTAAAGATCACTGACAGTAGGTTACCAACCACGTCTAAGACTCCAACATCCTGGGATATCATTCATCTGATCCTAATCACCTGAATTCATCAAGGGCATTTAGATAATCTTGACATCTTCTGAGTTAATTTAGATTTAGATTTTGCATTTAACATTTTTATTCTGTCTTCATTTGGAAGATCATTTTCCTTGGAAGACAAAATAGAAGAAAAATAAAACTTGATCAAGTCTTCCTTCTCTTAATTTTCCATCATCATAATCTCATTTACCATAGGTAATAATCACAGTCATTATTTGTTCTTTCTCTCGTTCCAATGTATCATTAGTGGTATGATCCAGAGACAGAAATACCCTCACACTTCACATGCTCTTCATTTTTGATACTTTGAAACTTTGCCAAAACATATCAATCCATCTGGTAGTTTCTTGTGTTGAAGATATTCCTTCCCTTGACTCCTGTTGGGGAATATCCCTGAGCAAAAGAAATTGGAGTGTTAGCCTGGACCATTTGGTCACCTAGCTCAATGCACACCTGAGTAGGCATTCCTTGTGTAATATCCTGATAAGTGGTCATTCGACCTCTGATTGATAAGCTCAGTGAATCTTCTACTTCCTGAAGAGATACATACCAGTTTTAGAAAATTCACATGGCTAGGAAGTTGAGTTGTTGAATATTTTTTGTTTTCCTTCTTGTTATTGTAGTATTCATATTTATCTCTTGCTAATTTGTGCACATTACTATTAGTTTTGCCTCCTGAGAACAATAATAAGCAGAATAATTCCTTTTCCTTGTGATAGCTCTGGGGTTTCAAAACTAGGATATGGTGAGTCCCTACTACCTAGGACTTGACATTCTTTTGGGGTGAAGGGATGTGATATATCATGAATACTGATAATACAAGATATGGAGTGAAAGGGGTAGAAGAAAAGTGCAAAAGTTGAAGGAAAAAAAAACTTTCTGGTGGCACAGGAAGTAGAGTGGTGAGGGGAGAGTTAGAATAAGGGAGCATATCCTAAAGATGGAAGATAGTCTGTGCTGTCACACTGGCAGACAGGATTAGACAGTGGAGAGGGCGATAATTCATTTGGGCTAAAACATACATTTGTGAAGAGGAATAAAACAAGATTAGGGGCTCAGGTTGGAACTAGATTATGGAAGGGATCTATACTGGGGGCCCAGGATGTTTTATTTTTTTGCCTAATCTTACAGGCTTCTGTCACAAACTTGGCCACAGACATCCATCCACTTCATTTTCTTATATTCGTCATTGTGTAGATTTCTATCACCAGCTTCTACCTCCAGTTGCAGCAGTGAGAAAAATAAATCATGTTCTATTTGCTGATTTCCATTCTGTGGGAATGGTGTCCAGGAAGGACAATGGGTAAGAGGCTAGAACCTATGATTTCCCCCGAAGTTTGGAAGTTCTAGACATAGTAGTTCAGCCTTGAAACCTAGGTTGAGGTTGTTTGGAAGTGTAATCTGTATTGCTGGGTTCTGGGGAAGCAAATAGGAAAAGAGGGACCATTAAAGAAGAACCAATGGAAAGCTCTTTGAATAAAGTTCATCTAATTAGCTTTTCCTCATGTTATCTGATATACCCAGGGCCATAAGAAAGCCCATCCAATCTTTCCATGGGTGGGTTATCACCCTGAGTGTACCTAAATAATATTAAATGATTTCTTCAATTTCAGTTGATTTGTCACAGTCTATCAAGCTGAGCTACACACATTACTTGACAAATAGACATTATCATCAGTGATCTGAATGCTAATTAATTTAAGCCAAAATACACCCGTTTACCTCCCCAATCATATCTGCAAGGAGTTGGTCCATACATTCTGGAGTTTCTCTAAGTGCAGAGTCTTAATATAGACTGCTAATATTTACCCTCAGATTAATTTTAGAGGAGAATAGGAGATTTTCTCTGGAATGGTGAGGGTGGGGAAATCAGGGCTTTATAAGGGACTTCTTGTACATGTTAGTTGATACATAGGGGAAGGGAAAGAAAAACACACTTATTAAGGGTTTACTATGTACCAAGCACTGTCACATTTTATAAATATTATCTCATTTGATCCTCATGACAACCTTGGGAAGTAGGTGCTATTGTAATCCTCATTTTACAGTTGAGAAACTGAGGAAGGCAGAGGTTAAGTGACTAGCTAGAAAGGGTCCAAGGTCAGATTTGAACTCAGGTCTTCCTAACTCCAGGTCCAGAACTCCATCCACTGCACCACTTGCTGCCATTTATAGATGTCTGCTAATTGCATTCAAGGTAGGATCCTCATTTCAGCCTCTTGGCTTTCACTCACGAAGTTCATCTCTCCTAAAACAGCCACTCCTTTTCCCTTTTCCTATGGAATTTTTATGCATTTTTTAAGACCTAGTGCAAGTCACAGATCTTCTATGCAGCCTTCACTGAGTACTTTCTCCTCCAGATCCTTAGGATATGTCTGGTCACAACTGCAGAATATTATTCATTCATTTGATTAATGGTTCATTTAATTTGTTTTGGTGCTAATATATACAAGTGACTGTACTAGGTGATGGATATATTTTTTTTAATTTTTTGATGTTGAGTGACACATAGAAGAGATGAAAAAAAAATACTTACCTCCCTTCCTTGCAGAGCTGGGGGATTATGGGTGCATCAAACTGTTGGTGTATTAGTTAGTTTTACTGCATCATTTCTTTTTCTTTCTTTTTTTATTCTTTGATATAAGGAATGGCTTTGAGTACAGGAAGGGATATATTCAGAAATGGAGGTGATGTTAAAAATAGCAAGACTAATTCCCCCCTCAAAATTTAAAGTTCAAGGAACCTTAGAGATCTTATACTTCAACCCATTTATTTTACAGAGGAAAAACAGAAGTGCAAAACAGGGAAGGAAATCACCCAAGGCAGCCACAAAATTAATTAGTAGCAGAACCAGAATTAGAAGACAGGACTGCTGCCTCCTAGTCTAAGGCTCTTTTCACTACTCTTTTCACACTATTTCTTAGTGGGACTTTATGTCACATAATTAGTACTTTTATAGGGAAAGTATGCTAAACTTGCAGTCAGAGGACCTGAGTTCAAATTCTAGTTCTACCACTTACCTGTGGGATGTAGACCAATCATTTAACCTCTCTTGCCCTCCATTTCCCACATCTGGAAACTGAGGGATTTGAATTAGGTAATCTCTAAGGTCCTTTCCAATGTTAGATTCTATGATCCTATGCTCCCTTTCAGCTCTATTATTTTGTATTATTTTATATATTATTTCAATTGCTTCTTATTATCACAATTATATTCAACTGTTTCTTGAAGGCAAGGATTATGTCCTAAAATTCTTTGATATCTCTGGACAATTCAAGATAGTATAGGATATATGTGTGTGTGTACATATATGTATGTATATGTGTATATATTGATTATGTAATATACAGTAGTATATAATATATGATACAAAGCAACATAACATAACACAATAATGTAACAACAATCTAATATAATATATTACATATATATAATTGAACATATGTATGTATAAATATATGTGTGTGTCCTTCAGTGGCTCTCAATTGTCTCTACTATTTATCTGTATTTAATGGATTGATTAAGAAATGTGACAGAACAAGTGAATTCAACTCTATATGGAAGACAAGTAGCTTTGACTAGTGAACATCAGAATTTTCAGATGCATGACTGTCTTCTAAGACAAGCAAACAGTATGAAATGTCACCCCATTAACAACAAAATCTCCATGTTTATATATGAAAGATGAGCTGAATTTTCTTGCCTGGGATTCTGAAGATAAGCACTCAATTCCAGTTAAAGTTGTGGAACTGGAATCCTTATTTCTGATCAAGGAATAATACTTACTAATCAAACAATCAAAAGAAATTTCCTAAGTGCTTACTATCTGTCAGGAGCTGTGGTAGAAGAAAAAATTTCAGGGCCTGAGTCAGAGCCTTTAAAAGGAGCAAAGGGTTTGACTGTGAAATCGGTATACTGAGTCTCCCGAAGGAGATGTTAGATCACCCTCATCTCCTTGAATGTAAAGACTTCATACCCAACACTCTGAAAGGATCCTAGAGGAGAGCCTTCTTCCAGGCCTAGGCTGAGTGTTGTTGCTCTTGTTGAAAAGAGCATTGGGATACCCCAGCTTAAAAGAACGTTATAGTACCCAATAAAGTCTGAGGCTGGAGGTGGTGAAGATTGTGGTTATCCATTGAAAACTGAGTCCAGCAGAGAAACGCACTCTGCAGAGAGTCCAGTGGCTGAGTATTCTGTCTGTCCCAGCTTACATGACAGCCAAGGGATTGAAAGACCTTGATCAGGACAGCCAAATCTGCAGCCAAGCCCAGTAAACTTACTTACAAACTAAAACTTACAAACCACTAACTTAGCAGTGGAGTGACCCCTCCCAGGAGAGGATTGATCCACCCAGCAGAGATGACACAAGCTCCACTGAGCCATTGATCCAATACACATATATACCACACACCCTGCTGGGGGCTAACCCAGTTATATATGGCATTATAAATTCTCTATCAACAGCATCATCACCCCACTCCTTAGTGAACTTCATGAGGACTCTCCAATACTGTGAGTTGCCTTGGCTACATATGCTCCCTACAGATGTACTTCACCAACATTGTATTTTAAAGTACGTGGCCACTCTTCTCCCTACATACTTTGTGTGTATTTGTGGGATGAAATACCTCAGGCTTTTTTTTTAATGCTTTGTAATTGCTGTTTCCACTTTGCCTCTCCAGTAAATGTCTTCCCTAAAAAGCGAATTGAGTGATTGGCTAATTACTAAAGGGAATCATACTGGTAAGGGCTTGTGAGCTACATTATTAGAAGGATAACCACCCAGATGGTTACCTCTCTAACCTAAAGTATCAGTTGGCCTTCCGGGGAATCCAACCTACCAAGGCTAGTGTGAGTTGGAGGAGGCAGAAGTGATCCTGGAAGAAATGCTACAGTAGTATTCTTTGTCTTCTTGGCTGGCCAACATGTAGCTCTCACAGAATCAATTAATAAGTTAATAACATTAAGTGTTTATCATGTTCCAGGTATAGGTAGCTTGAGGCTGGGAGCAGGGTGGGAGAGAAGAGAGCTTGGAAGACTACAGAGAGTAAGGCTTTCCTCACCTGGAGACAAAGGGAGGGCAAAGGAAAGAATTCTTTATGTCTCTGGCCATTGAGTCTAAGGCTGAAATAAGACACTGACCTGGACAGAATACGTATAAAAGGGTTCACCACAAGGCCTACCCTAGGACCTGAGTGTTGAGTGAATCAAATTCTATGTAGTTGAGGGAGAGAGTAATCAAGAATTAATAGCAGACTACGATTATCAGAGGAACTGTGGTGGAGTGGTAGAAGAAAAGTAAGAATATTCACCAGGGATTGAGAGCTATGGGCACCCATCAGCACCACAGAATTAGAGTTCTAATTTTCCCTGAAGCCATTTTTCTTTTTCTCCTTCAGTGAATGGCTCTTAAGACTAGCATACTTCTTATTCGATGTGGAATTATTTTTAGACTCCTTAAGGAACCAAGAGCCCATTAGATTTTCTCTCCTATAGAAAAAGAATGAATACAAATGTGACCTTCCTGTGTGACTCCCACAGCTAGCACTGAGTTTCCAAAGTGCTGAAATAATGGCATGAAATACTGAAATACTATATGCCAGGCACAGTACTAAGAGCTTTACAAATATCACCTCACTTGATTCTCCTGACAACCTTGGGAGGTGGGTGCTATTATTATCCCCATTTTACCATTGAAACTGGGGCAAACAGAGATAAAGGACTTGCCCAGGGTTACACAACTTGTTTCAGGGACCAGATTTGAACTCAGGTCTTTTTGATGCCAGGCCTAGCACTCTATCCACTGTGCCAATATACAGTCTGCATTGGCTATATTTGGGCCTCTAACTTTCTTACTTTGAACACTTTCTCTCTCTCTCTGGATACACTTTCCAATATTTCCAGACCCCCTGTGTTTTGCTTCTCATTTACTTAGGCTCTTAATCTTCGTTTACTCTTACATTCACTATTAATACTGAGGTCCTAAGGAGATTAGCACTCTCCTTTCTGATCTTATTTAATACCTAACAGAGGTGGTGAATAGAGTTGTTGGCTAAGGAAGAACACATGGCACCCCTCTCTTCAGTCTCCAACTCTGTGTAGGCAGAGCCACTCTTTCCCAGATTCTCCCTTTAAGTTAACCCTGGGTAGAACTATTCTCTTGGTCACTGCTTTGTCCCAACTCAGTTCATGAATGTGTGGAGGCAAAAGAAGGTAATGAGACTCTTTCACTTGCTTATGAAGAGAAAAATGAAGAGGAGAGTTGACTGAAGTGACTGCCAGAGCAGGACATTCCCTGCTCTCTGCTCACCAAGCCTCCTCCTACCATAGCACTACTGGCTCCTTTTGGGTCTAGATAAGTCTGGATTCTTTTGCTCTTTTCCTTACTTTGAGGGAGTTATAATAATAAGTATCAACAAAAATAGGGCTTTTTTCCTTGAGGCTCTATTTGGTAAAAAAAAAATAATAAAAACACCAATAATAAGAAAAATAATCTTTTTCTTTCTCTCTGTGTCCCAATGGGACCATAGCCTCTTAATTCCCTGCTTCTTAAAATCCACTCCCTTCCCCCAGGACACATATAGTCAATGAACCACCTCTTAGAGAAGCCTGTTTCTTTCAAGAATACATGGCCAATGCAGAAAGTAAAAGTTTAAAAAGAAGAAAAATAAATTAAAAAATGGGATATAGTCTTAGTGAGAGAGAGCAAAGTAAGAGATGGAGAGGTAAGAGGTTCATCAGTGTCATTCTAACATTGATATCACAGTTACGTCGTCATTACAGCAAACAATATATCACTTTCATTGTTATTCAAGGTGAACTGGAACATTTGAAATCTCTTCCCACCATGACCACTCTGCTGGTATTCATCCCTTTCTCAGTTTTCCCCTGTGGTTGAAACTGTTTCACATGATTGGATGCAAAGGTGATGGCAGGGACCAGCAGCAGCGCCCCTTGCCTCCATGAAACATCATGTCTCTGCTCTTCTCTCCTCTCCTTTTCTTTTCTTTTCTCTTCTCTCCTTTCCTCTTCCTCTCTTCTTCTCTCCTATTGCTGTCTCTGTCTCTGACTCTCTGTTTCTATTTTCCTCTCCTTCTGCCACTCTGTCTCTTTCTGCTTCTCTGTCTCTCTGTGTCTCTGATTCTCTCCCTGTCTATGAGTCTGTCTCTATCTCTGTCTATCCCTATCTGTCTCTCCTTTCTTTTTCCCCCCTTCTCTTCTCTTTTCCACTCTCTCTGCTATGAGTCTCTCTATGTCTCTGACTCTCTGTCTCTCCTTCTGTCCCTCTGTCTCTCTCTGTCTCTGACTCTCTGTGTCTGTTTTTGTCTCTCTGTCTCTGCCTCTCTGTCTCTGTCTTCCTGTGTGTATGTGTGTGTGTGTGTGTGTGTGTGTGTGTGTGTGTGTGAGATTATATAGGAACCAGCCAAACTGCCTTGAGGAAAATTTCTGCCAATGTAGTTCTCTACCCCTGCCAATCTAAAAGAGTCTCCTGGGCTTCTGAGAGGAGCCTTATTTTGTTGTGGGGCATGTATCTCTGAATCAGAGGCAGCACAAGAACTCTTCATTCTCATGCTGACTCTATGATGCTCAGTTCTGTATTTCTAGTGGTCTCTATCTTTTAAAATCACCTTGGATTTACTTTGCATGTATTTTACATTCTGTTATTTCTCATATGCTGTATTTTTCCAGGACAATGTGAGCTCTTTGAGGAAAGGAGGTATTTCACTCTTGGCTTTGTATCCCCAGTGCCTAACACATTATTTGGCACACAACAGGTGCTCAATAAATGTCTGGTGAATTAATGAATTAATCCGTTCATTAATGAATGGATGGAAACTATGGAATCCTACATATCACTTGGGGGTATAAATTTATAGTCATGGGAACCTCTGAGATGACTCAATCAAGAAAAAATTATCAATCTGTCAGTTAACATGCATTTATTAAGCACTTACTATGTGCCAAGCACCATTTTAAGTGCTGGGAGTACAAATATAAAAAGAAAGAGAGGGTCCCTGCCCTTAAAAAGCTTACATTCTAATGAGGGAAGAAAACCCATAAAAGGAAGCTAAGGGGAAGGAGGCAGGGAGTCAAAGGTACCAGTGAGGAGGTATCATAGAGAAAGTCCAGAGTGCAGCCTGGTGAATGAAGAGCAAAAGATGGTTGACCGGTTGCCTTACTGGGCTCTGGGTGGAATCATCCAATCAAAGGGAGAGCATTTAGGGGAGGAGGCTACTTCCAATGTGTGAATCCCAGGATGGAGGAGATTCCAAGATGAAGGGTATTCTGAGGAATCATAGGGGAAGTCTGGAATGAAGCTTAGCCATAGCACATAAGGATACTGAATAAGGAGAGTCATTGAAGATACTTAAAGCTAATTCAGCTCTATTTTGTGACAGGTACTGGGCTAGGTGTTGGGGACCCACAGACAAGAGTGAAATAGTCCCTGCTCTCATGGAGCTTATATTCTACCAGAGGAGACCAACAGAAATATATAAAAGTATGTACAAGATACACACACATATCTATGTATCTATCTAGATCTATGTAGTGATGACCTCACTCCCTCAGAACAAGGCTGGCTACTCTTCTCCCTCAGGGTTCTAGGTTACTCCTATGTTTCTTTAATGCTATTGGCTCAGTCACAATACCAGTTTTTCTCCCCTGTTGGTCTCCAGTTGTTTGTGTCCCAGTTCCCTTTAACCAATTAACATTGATTAGCTTTTACAAAGTGATATTTAATTCACAGATATAGAAAGAACAGAAACACAAACCTGTCAACACTTGGGGGACAGACTTGATCCTATACCACCTCTACTAAGAGGAGAATGGATTCAGACTTGACTCAATTTCTCCATAACATTTGCCCCATCAAGTTCACCTTCAAACACAAAATAGCCAATTACTAAATGAAATGAGTCTGCCTTTTTGCTATTCAAATCCTGGGGTCTCCAGTTCCTCAGCTTCTGGTAGCTTCCTTTCCTAACATTTCAAAACTTAAAAGTTCAGTCATCTCCAACCTTTTTCATTTAAAATGGAAATAATAAGCACTGAAGCAAATAGCAGAAGCCCATATTCATGGGCTGCATGCTGGCCTTGAATGGAGGGCACAAGGCCTCTTCCATTATGTAATTTCTTTCCTACCAGAACAGCAACTAGAGAGGAAAAAGACTGAACAAGAGTCCCTGGATGATCAGTGTCTTTTGAATGGACTCTCGATCCAGTTAGATAGCAAATCAACAGTCTGTATTCTCATCATTTGGTTAGAAGACCAGAACCAGTTTCAAAATGTCTGCTCATGTTCAAAATCAGGAAGTAGTGTGCTTCCCTTATATATCCCCATGCTTTTTCAGAAGAAGCAATCTCTTCAGCCTCTTCCATGTGGAAGATTGTATCACTCTGCTCCACACTAAATAAACATAAGGTAATTATGAGTGCAGGGAAGCATAAGCACCTATGGAACTCAGGATAGACTTTGTCTAGAAAGTGGTAGTTGAGCTGACTTTTGGGATATCATACACATAGGCCTCTTTTTTGCCTCTCTGGAAGGATGTTCTGACCATGTGATGTGCAAATATTGTTGGGGCAACTGTAAATTATGAAAAGAGATGTTGTGTGAGTCAGTTTGCTTTAGATAGGGCCCTTATTCTGCTGAGACACAAACTTTTAAAGTAGAAAACAATTTAAATAAGCTTCTCCTTCCCTCTCCTCCTTTCCAGCTCCCCCTAATCTTTTGAAGAAATGTGAAAAAAAAAAGTGTGTCACTGTACCTACTCTCAGAAACAGGACTGGTAGGAACAGCTCTCTACCCTCCTGAAATTGCTTTGTATGATTTTGCTCATCACATCTCTTCTAGCTTGTCAAACAGACAGGTCTCACAATTGTGGAAGCAAGGAATATAGCCCAGAGTAGCACTTTCTCTGTGAAACATTTAAAAAATTACCTTGATCCCCAAACAATGTGAATATGCCTGATCTCTTCACAGTATGAGTGCCATTTTTTTTCTTTCTTTAGGAAAGAAAATGTCAAGCTAGAAACATTCATTGGGCATCCACTGTGTGTAGAGCTTCTAGATTAGATAATATCTATGGTCCCTTCCAACCATAAAGCCTATGTATGTCCTATGTACTAGTGAAGAGATCTAAAGGAAACAGAAGGTAAGATTTCTTCCCTCAAGAAACTTATGCTGTAGTAGGGAAGACAGAACAGACACTCATATAGAAAAACAACAACAACAACAATAAAACTTAGGCAGTTTGGTATAGTGGAAAGGGTATCAGACAGTAGAAATTACTTCTAGTCCTGACAGAACCACTAGCAAGCTCCGTGACTGTGGGCAAGCCCTTTAACCTCTCTGTTCCTTGGTTTGAGGGATTAGGGTGAGAGGCAGAGGGAGACACAAGTTGGACAAAATCATCTACATTGGTGAGGCCATTAATCTGTCTATCAGGATCCCTGTAAGGCTGTATATTGACTTAGAAAACTACACACTAACATTATATATGTTTTATTGTATTTGTATTTATTTTGTTAAAAATGTTCCAATTATATTGTAATCAGGAGTATTACAAGAGGCATTTAACACCTCTGTCCTACAAAGTCCCTTATAGCTCTCATGTATGAGACCTGAGGGAAACTAGAAAATTGTGACCTTGAGAAAAGAGCATAGGATAGGAGTCATAAGACTTGGGAGGAGTTCCTAGGTGGTCAAAAACAGTGTATTCAGCTAGTAGAAAAGGCTTTAGATTTGGAATTGGAGCATTTGGTTCCTTTGCTTCTTTTTCCCCATGTGATCCTTGGCAAGTCATTTGCATAGATCTCACTTTCCTCTTCTATAAAATGAGGGGTTCATAGATAAAGAGCTAGAAAGGACCTCAAAAGTTACCTAGTCTAACCTCATCTGATAGATGATAAAATGAAACCTAGAGAGATTGAATGACTTGATCAAGGTCATATAGGCTAATAAAAGATCTTGGATTCAACTCAGATTGTTGGATTTTAAATCAGTGCTTTCCACCTAATCACATTAGATTGAGTTTAGAAAAACTGTAAGACCATTCCTAACCCTAAGTCCTATGATTCTGGAACTAACTGGTGCTAACTACTTTTGTGACTTTGCTAAATCATTTTCCTTCTCTATATCTCAGTTTTTGAACTGATAAAATGAAGAGATTGACTGGATGACCTACAAAGTCACTTTTTCAGTTGTAAAATCCTATGAATCTATGGATAGGTCATAGAACTGTGATTTTATTGGTATGACGAAACTTCCTCTATCATTACAGGGCAGAACATTCTGGAACACCCCTCCACCATGCTGGTCCCTTCTCCTACAGGTGAGTTCCTCTTGGGGCCTTTATCTTGGAGAGGGGTCCAGGAGGGCCAACCTTCATTTCCCCCCTGGCTTTACTTCTGACTTTCCAGACTGCCAACATGTCCTTACATGAGTACTCAAACTCACCATCCCCAGGTTCCTTTCATGTGTTGCCTCCCCCCTATTAGCCTGAAAGCTTCTGGAGTGCTAGGCTATCTTTTGCCATCTTATTTTATCCCCAGAGTACCTGGCAAACAATAGGCATTTAATAAATGTATGTTGATTAATTGATCTGTGCTTTAAGGGACTAACAAGATAGAGGAGTAGATAGTTTCTTTGATCCTCACAACCTCTCAAACCACTCCAAAATAGGAATTAGGTACAAGAAATAAAGCAATTTCAGCTATTTCCATGGTTCTAGGACACCAAGAACTCTAACAAAATACAAAATTTCTTGTACTGAAAGCAGAGAAAACTAATCCTTGAATCCTAATGCACTCACTCACTATCCCCACTGACCATCATAGAAGGGCTAGCAAAGCTATAAGTGTAGATATGGAAGGGGTATTCAAATGCCGCTCACACACCACCTCTTCCTCCATCTCCCTCACCCTAATTACACAGAAAGCCAAAAAACAGAATCTTGCTTTGGTTGGGACTACGTTGTGTCAGTCCTTTGTCATAAAGCAGTACTCAGCTAAAGAAGTGAGGAACAGGGGGAATTAGGGCAATTTGCATCTGACTGAGGCCAATTCTCTCTTTCACCTCTCCCCTACCCCAAATAACTTGGATCAGAGACAGAAGCCAGGGAAATTGAAATTCTCCAGTGTAGGAGGAGGCTAATGGAGCTTTGGGGTCCAGCCCCCAGAAAATCCTTAATCAAAGAAAGAGGTATCAGAAAGTAAGCAATAGGGAAATACAAGGGGAAAAAAGATTGAAACTACCAAAGATCACAGATAGATGAAAACTTAATTAAAAAATTCTGAAGATGTTCATAACAGAAGGTAACATAGCCTCCAGATCAGCTACAAGAGTCCAAACATCTATGAATAAACATTGTACAAACAAGAAAAATAAATCAATACCTGACAAAGTCTCTGTAGATTTGCAAAAGAACTTGAGACCATAGCAGGATGTTCCCAAATGGTTTAAAAGAAAAAGAAGAATTATGAAAGAATTACAATCTGAACATAAATGGCAGAATGGAAAACTTGAAACCTCACTAAAGATACAAAAGAGAGAAGAACTGTTTGGGAATGCAAATGCACAGAAATGAAGGATAAACTGGAAGATGAGAAGCAAATAGCAATGACATTAAAAGAAAATACAATCTCCATAGAAGCAAAACATATTAATCCTAAAGAAAAAATGCATAGAGATATTTCAGGATCATAGGTCTCCTGGAAAATATAACAAATGAAAACAAAAACAAACAAAAAAAAACTGAACTCCATAATGCAAGAAATAATACAATAAAAGTGCCCAGGATTTCTTAACACAGAAAGCAAATTACCAATTAAAAAAATCAACCAATCATCTCTATGACAACAAAATAACAACAGAAAATAACAATAAAACTATACTGCAAACTCCAAGACACACATCGCTTAAATTCAACAATTCCAATGATAAGCAACAGATTCTGCAAGTGAGAGAGACCTTCAACTACACTGAGAGAACAGGAGGAAGAACTTCAAATACAATTAAAAAGAAATTCAAATAACCTAAGATTGTTCTGCATGATTGCTCTGCAGAAGAAAATAATGTGTTCCAAAGAGTAAAGGAGCTCAAAATGCAACACAAGGTCACATACCCTGCTAAATTGAACCTAACCATTAATGAAAAATGTTGTAAGATACACACACTCACACAACCATATATAATTTAATTTGGAGAATCAATACAAAGAAAACCGACCTGAGCAAATGATTTGCTGTTCAAATATTCCAGACAACAGAAATACATAAAAGGTAAACAAATACAACTAAGGATAATAACAAAAAAAAAACTAACAGAGAAACCATTAAGAAACATCTTTTTAGAAGTACACAAAGAGGCTGGGATGAAAACAGAAGTCAAATATAAGTTGGCAAAGAAAGCATGGACTATACCTGACAACTCCATGCCAACAGGTTAATCAATATTTTTGTGGAACTAGATTGCAGAATGGGAAGGTATATAAAACGGGAGAGGAAAGTAAAGCAATAGAGGGAAATATGTGATGTACTATTATCAAGTAAAAAATTACCAATGAAGAAAAAAACAACAACTCCCATAGTCTCTCAGGAAGAGGGCTTACAAGAGATGAGGCAAAAGGAGAGATTGAAATAGGAGAAAAGAAAGGGGGAAGTCTTGTTTCAATGGTGAGAGGGAGGTCTGACTGAAGAATCCTTCTGTGAGAGAAGACAGATATACTATAAAAGAAGATGGGGACCTTACAATAGATATAATCTGCAGGAATTTGGTTCTTAGAAAGATCATTCACCCCACCTCTGGAGAAGGAGTAACAGAGATCTTGGGGACAACTGATACCTAAAAGTATGGGAGAGTATGTACCCAGCAAGATGATTTCATGGCAAATGAAGAAAATTATCATGTGAAGAGAAAAAAGAAAATGGATTATACAAGAAAGGAAGTGGGAAATTTTATACCATAGAGTGATGCTTCTATCCTTTTTATAGCCTGCAGAAATTGTTATCTCTCAGAGTGAGGCACAAGAGAAAAAAAAGGTCAGGGGCAAGATCTCCAAGGCAATAATAAAGAAACTTTTTAGAAGAGGGAACACAAAATAGGTAATTTAAAAGCTTTAATTCCATCAGGAATAGAGTAACTGAAGACAGACTAAATAAGTATATGGACCATGAATTGAAGAAAAATGTCTACAATAGATAGAAAGGAAAGAAAAATAATGAAGAGAACAGAACAAAGAAATTCTTTTTAGAAATAAGGGCAGAAAATGAATATTTAAAACTAACAAAATGAATTGAAGGGAAGGGGAAGATGATGTTTATCTGGCTACTTATCTGAAAAGAAAAGAAGGGAAGAAGTAGATAAGTAGCTAAAATAAAAAATAAAAAGGAGCTAATAAATTAAGCAAAGCTCCAAACATAGAGAAAAGGATTTTTCTTCTAAAAAGTAAGAAGTTATCTGAACTTGATTCCCCTAAGAGCTGGCAGTAGTGGTGCAGTAGGTAGAGAACTGGGCCTGAAGTGAGGAAAACATGAGTTCAAATCTGTTTTCAGGCATTTAATGTTCTCTGCCTCAGTTTCTTCAACTGTAAAATGAGGATAATAGCACCTACCTCATAGGGTTGTTGTAAGGTTCAAATGAAATAACATAGTAAAGCTCTTAGCAAAGTCCCTGCCACATTAAAAATTATTAATTCCCTCCCCTTCCCCTCAACAAAGTAAGGAGTGGGGAGAAAAAGGAATTTAGGAGAAAAAGGAAAAGAGCCAGTGGAAATAAGTTTACCTTAAAGTAGCTAAAGAAATCACAACAACAACAAAAATATTAGAGAAAAGTGGAGGAAAATAAAAATCTAACTAAAAAATCATTAAACTTTAAATGTGAGTGTTTTATTCCAATAAAAATTTTAAAAAGTGACAGATGGGATAAGAAAACAAAATTGTACAATTGTTTCCTTACAAAAAACAAGACTAAACAATAAAAGCATACATAGAAAATAAATCAGAGACCAGAACAAAATTTACTATGCTTCAGCTAAATCCAAAAAAAGTAAGAGTTGTAATCATTATATCAGAAAAAAATGCAACCATAACATACAATGAGACAAAATGAGATAAACAAGAAAAACATATTATACTAAAAAGAACCATAGAGAACAACACAATTTCAATGTTTAACTTATATGTTCCAAGTGCCTTAGCATTGTAATTTCAAAAAAGGTAAAAAACCAAACCAAACCAAAACAAAACCCTGAATTACCAGGAGGTATAGATATAATAGTGGCAGGAAATTTCAATGTCCATCTGTATGTTTTGGATAAATTTGACATAAAGATAAGCAAAAGGGGAAATATAAAATTAAATAAATTACTGGAGAAACTAAAAAAAATTCTGTGGCCTTTTTTTTTTTCAATGAGGCAATTAGGGTTAAGTGACTTGCCCAGGATCATACAGTCAGTTAGTGTCATGTGTCTGAGGCTGGATTTGAGCTCAGGTTCTCCTGACTCCAAGGCTGGAGCTCTATCTACTGTGCCACCTAGATGCCCCTCTGTGGCCTCTTCTTAATGGGACTGATCAAGAACACACATACACATATATATTTCTCAACATCACATGGAGCTTTTACAAAAATTAACCATATGTTAAGGAACAGAAATATTGTAAATAAATATAAAAAGAGAAATGGCAAACACATCCTTTACAGACTATAGTGTTATAAAAATACTAATCAGTTCAGGAAGTACAAAAAAAGATACATACCCAAATGAAGACTAACAATAATACACTGAATAATAAGTAAGTCAAAGTATAAATCAAAGTAACAATAAATATGTAAAACTTATAATTATGAAACAAAACATCAAAATTTCTTGGGTAGCTATAGGGCAGGGGAATGAGAGGGAATAAACACATTCAGTTCCTATTATGTGCCAGGGACATAATAAGAGCTAAGAGCTTTATTATATTGTTTTATTTGATTCTCACACCAACTATGGGAGGTAGGTGCTGTTATTTTCCCCATTTTACAGTTGAAGAAACTGAGTCAGACAACTAGTAAATGCCTGAGATCAGATCTGAATTTGAGTTTTCCTGACTCCAGGGCCAGTATTCTACCTCCTGTACCACTAGTTTCCAGCATAAAAAACAAATCCTTACAAGCACACATTGATAATATAGAAAAGTAAAGAGCCAAGATGGCAGAGAAAAGGCAGAGACTTGCTTGGATTCTCTCTAAAAACCCTTCAAAAACTTTAAATACTGGCTAAAAACAAATTCTGCTGTGGCAGAACCCATAAAAGGACAAGGTGAAACAATTTTGCAGCCAAAGACAATTTAGAAGGTTGGCAGGAGAGGTCTGTTGCACTGGGGTGAGAATGGTGCACAGTCCAGTGAAGGCCACACTCCAGCAAACCAGCAGTAGGCCTTGGAGGCATTATTTTTGTTTTTTTCTTCATTCTCAAAGAAGACCATGACACCAGGGAGGTGATGGCATGACATGCAAGTGAATTGGATTTAAGTAAGGTAAAGCTGTGCAAAGTCACCAGCCTCATTTTCTCTTCTAGAGCAGAGCTATCTGGGTCCAGTGGCAAAATATAGATCAGGATTACTGCAGAAGGCCTTGGAGGCTACTGAATTAGTGGTAGTAGAGGTGCTTTCCAGATGTCTCAATCCACATATAGTAAGGAAGTCAGACAACTGGTCAGAAGGAGATTAAAAGGGTCCCTTTGATAGCAGCAGGGACAGGATTCTGTTGCATTGCCCATATTTGGATATGAGTCTCAGTCCGAGGACAAGAAGGAGCACTAGCATATCAGAGCTTGCAGCCACAAGGGAGCTGAGACTCTGGTCTTATTTCAAGGATAGAAAAGAGTGCATGTGGTTGCTCTTAGACCAGAACACAGACCAGGAGAGTAGTAAACACACCTCTACCTAGATCATACCATCTTGGAAGAACCAAAAACTTACAGGTCGCTAGAACTGTCTCTGAAACAGCCATGGGACAATGCCCTCTCCATTCAGGAAGCAGAGCCCCACTTTAGCATAAAGGTTTTTTTCATTTGTTTGTTTTTGTTTTTGTTTTTGCTTAATGTTAAAAGTCAAGAAATAGGCTGGAAAAATAAGCAAATAGCAGAAAAAGACCCTGACTGCAGAAAGTTACTATGGTGACAAGGAAGATCAAAACAGAAACTCAGAAGAAGACAACAAAGTTAAATTTGCTACATCCAAAGTCTCAAAGAAGAAAAAAATATGAATTCATCTCAGGCCAGAGAAGAGCTCAAAATATCAGGTAAGAGAGGTAGAGGGAAAATTGGGAAGAAAAATGAGGGTGATGTAAGAAAATCATGAAAAAAAAAGAACCAACAGCTTGATAAAGGAGGCACAAAAAACACTGAAGAAAATAACATTTTAAAAAATAGAAGAGGCCAGATGGTAAAATGAGAGACAAAAATCCAGACAGGAAAAAATTGCCTTGAAAAGAAGAATTGGCCAAATGGAAAAGGAGGCACAAAAGTTCACTGAAGAAAATAATTCCTTAAAAATTAGAATTGGGCAAGTGGAAGCTAATGACTTTATGAGACATCGAGAAACAATAAAACAGAATCAAGAGGTTGAAAAATAGAAGAAAATGTGAAATATCTCATGGGAAAAACAATGAACTTGGAAAATAGATCTGGGACAGATGATTTAAGAATCATTGAACAACCTGAAAGTCATGATTTTAAAAAAAAGAGAGACTAGACATCATCTCAAGAAAGGAAAACTGATTTGATATTCTAGAACCAGAAGCTAAAATATAAAATGAAAGAACCTGCTGGTCACCTTCTAAAACAGCTCCCAAAATGAAAACTCCCGGGAATATTACAGTCAGAATATTCTAAAATATTGCAGAGCTCCCAGGTCAAGGAGAAAATATTACCAGCAGCCAAAAAGAAACAATTCAAGTATCCTGGAGCCACAGTCAGAATAACACAAAATTTAGCAGGGTCTACATTAAAGGATTGAAGAGGTTGAAATGTGACATCCTGGACAGCAAAAGAATTAGGATTACAACCAAGAATCAACTATCAAGCAACACTGAGTATATCCTTCAGGGGAAAAAATGGACATTCAATGAAATAGAGGACTTTCAAGCAATACTGATGAAAAGATCAGAGCTGAATAGGAAATTTGATTTTCAAATACAATATTCAAGAGAAGCATAAAAAGGTGAACAGGAAAGAGAGATCACAAATGATTCAATAAGGTTAAACCATTTAAATTCCTTCATGGGAAAATGATACTTGTAACTCCTAAAATCTTTCTTATTTTTAGGACATTAGAAGAAATATACATGGACAAAGAGCCTGGTTGTGAGTTGAATACAATGTTTTGATTATCTAAAAAAAAATAAAAGTAAGGGAATAGAAAGAAGGAATGTACTGGGAGAAGGAGAAAGGGAGAGGTAGAATAGGGTAAATTTTCTGACATAGAAAGAGGTGCAAAAGAATGTTTATAGTGGAGGGTAAGGTGGGGGAAGTAATGGGGAACATGTGAACCTTACTCTCATCACAATTGGCTCAAAGAGGGAATAACAAATGCATTCAGTTCAGTGTATAAATGTATCTTACCTTACAGGAAAGTGGGAGGGAAGTTTTAAAAGAAAGGGAGGGAGTGATAGAAGGAAGGGAAGATTGAGGGAAGTAAAAGTGAGAAGCAAAACACTTCTGAGAATAGATAGGATGAAAGGAAAGAGTGGGATAAATAGGGAAAATGGGATGGAAGGAAATAAATAGCCATCATAATGGTGAAAAAAATTACAAGTTTCTCTGATAAAGACCTCATTTCTCAAATATATAAAGAATTGAGTCAAATTTGTAGAAATAAGAGCCATTGCTCAATTGATAAATGGTCAAAGGATAAAAACAGACAGTTTTCAGACAAAGTAATCAAAGCTAGCTATAATCATATGAAAAAAAATGCTCCAAATCACTACTTTTTAGGGAAATGTAAATTAAAACAACTAATACCTATCAGATAGGCTAATATGACAGAAAAGGAAAATGACAAATGTTGGAAAGGATTTGGGAGAATTGAGACACTAATGCATTATTGGTGAAGTGGTATACTGATTCAATCATTCTGGGGAACAATTTGGAACTATGACCAAAGGGCTATAAAATATGGAACTATGCCCAAAGAGCTATAAAACTTATTGACAAAGTAATATTATTATGTCTGTATCCCAAAGAGATAAAAAACAAAAAAGGAAAGGAATCTATATGTACAAAAATATTTGCAGCAGCTCTTTTCATGGTGGCAAAGAATTTGAAATTGAGGAAATATCTGTCAATTGGGGAAAGACTGAATAAGTTGCATATGATTGTGTTGTAATCTATTGTGCTTTAAGAAATGACTAAAAGAACCCTGAAAGACTTACATGAACTGATACAAAGTGAAATGAGCAGAAACAGGAGGACATTGCATATAGCAATAGCAATAATGATCAACTGTGAATGACTTATCCATTCTCAGCAATACAATGATCCAAAATAATTCTGAATGACTTATGACTAAAAATGTTATCCATCTTCAGAAAAAGAACTGAGGGAGTTTGAATGCAAATAGAAGCATACTATTCCCTTATTTTTCTTGTTTTTTTTGTCTATGTTTTCTTTCTTAACATGACTAACATGGAAATATGTTTTGCATGACTGCACACGTCTAACCAATATCAAATTGCTTGTCTTCTCAATTGGGAGGGGGAGGAAAAGACAGGAGGGAGAGAATTTTGAAGTCAAAATTTTTAAAAAATAAATGATAAAAATTATTTTTACATGTAATTGGGGAAAATAAAATATGAAATTATCGTAAAAAAAGAAAAGTAAAAGATTAATGAACTGAATATATGTATATATGTATATGTCTATACATATATTTGAATAAATGTATATATTTAAATGTATTAATATATACACATTTTATATACATACAAATATACATATACACATATGTGTATATATACAAATATATCATACATGTATATTTGAAAATTAGAAAGCCAACAAGTAAACAAACCTAAAATAAGAATAAAAGAGGAAATATTAAAAATTAAAGGAGAAATAAATGAACTGGGAGTGAAAAAATAATAACAAAAATGATAAAACTAAAAACTTTCTTTGAAAAGACTAATAAAAATGATAAACATTTAGTGAATCTAATTAAAAAGAAGAGGTAAAAATCAAATCAACAAAATGACAAATATTTAAGGTTAAATCATAAAACCTGAAAAAAATAAGAAGAATTGTCTGGACCTACCATGCATGTCTGTCCAGAGGAAAGGGACCAGATACCTACATTTGGAGTCTTAGAATTATAGGGTCTTAGACCCAAAAGAGACCTTAAGATTAATATTCTCTCATCTCTCTTACAATAAAGAAATCTGCAACATCTTGACTAGATGATTAAGGAGATTCTGTTTGAACATTTCTAATGATTGAGACATTACCTAATAAGGCCATCCATTCATAGAATCTTAAAATTGGACAGAATTTTTCACAAATCTACCATCTCATTAATCAGCATTTTCATTAATTTATTTAGTGTATGTCTTATTGACTTATGTTCACATAACAGCTATGTATGGAAAGAAAAGCCTTCCAGATTGAATCTTTCTTTATAAAAAAGGGAAAACAAATAAAATCACCCAAAAGAGTGGCCACAGCTGACAATCCATCTAACATTCTATCTTATTTCTGTCTTCTCTCTTTTCCATAAAGAGAGTCATGCTTCATCATCTGTTCTCTTGTGACTCTCATTGGTTGTAAAGGATCATACTTTAGAGATCATGAAGGATTACTTTATAAACTATGAAAGGATTCTTTTCTTTTTTTTAAACATTTTTATTTAAAATTTTGAGTTCCAAATTCAATCCCTCCTTCCCTTCCAACCCTCTGCCCTCCCTGAGATGGTAAGCAATCAGATATAGGTTTTATATACATATATATGTATATATATGTATATATATATGCAATTATGTAAAACATTTCCATATTAGTCATTTTGTACAAGAAGATTTGAATAAAAGAAAAAAGTGAAAAATAGCATGCTTTGGTCTGTGTTCAAATAAGACAGTTCAGGATAGTCTTGGATAATTGTATTGCTAAGAATGTCTAAGTTCATCATCAAACAATACTATTGTTACTGTGTATGACATTCTCCTGGTTTTGTTCACTTCACTATGCATCAGTTCATGTAAGCTTTTATATGTTTTTTTCCCAAAATCATTCTGCTTGTCATTTCTTATGGCATAATAATATTCCATTGCAGTCATGAACCACAGTTGATTAAACCATTCCCCAATGATGGGTATCCCTTCAATGTCTAAATCTCAGCCACCATGAAAAGAGCTATTACAAATATTTATGTACAAATAGGTCTTTTCACTTTTTTCAAATGTCTTTGAGATATAAACCTAACAGTGGTATTGCTAGATCAAAGAGTATGCAGTTTTATAACCCTTTGGGCATAATTCCAAATTGCTTTCCAGAATGGTTCAATCAGTTCACAACTCAACCAACAGTTCATTAGTGTCCCAGTTTTTCAATATCCTCCAACATCCAACATATTACTTCTTTGTCATATTGGTCAATCTGATAGGTGTGGGATGAGCCTTCAGTTATTTTAATTTTAATTTTAATTTTCTAATCAATAGTAATTTAGAGCATTTTTTCATATGATTATAGATAACTTTGATTTCTTTATCTGAAAACTTCCTGTTCATATCCTTTGACCACTTATCAATTGGGGAATGACTTCTATTCTTATGAATTTGACTCAATTCTCTATGCATTTGAGAAATGAGGTCTTTATCAGAGATAATTGTTGCAAAATTTCCCCATTTTCTGCTTTTCTTATAATTGTATTTGCATTGGTTTTATTTGTGCAAAATCTTTTTAATTTTATATGATCAAAATTATCTATTTCACATTTTGCAGTGCTCTATATGTCTTCTTTGGTCTTAAATTCTTCCGTTATCTATAATTCTGACAGATAAACTATTTCATGCTCTCTTAATTTGCCTATTGTTATCACCCTTTATGTGTAACTCATGTACCCACATTGACCTTATCTTAATATATGGTATGAGATGTTGGTCTATAGACCTAATTTCTGCCATGCTGTTTTCCAGTTTTCCCATCAGTTTTTGTCAAATAATGAGTTTTTGTTCCAAAAGCTTGAATCTTTGGGTTTATTATATACTAGATTACCATGACCTTTTAATACAATGTAACTTGTACTTAATATATTCCATGGATTTGCTACTCTATTTCTTAGCCAGTACCAGATTGTTTTGATCATTATAGCTTTGTAAGTTTGAGATCTGGTATGGCTAGACCACCTTCTTTTGCATTTTTTATTTGATTCCCATGATATCTTTGAGCATTTGTTCTTCCAGAAAAATTTTGTTATTATTTTTCTGTCTCTTTAAAATCTTTTTTGATACTTTAATCAGAATGGCATTCAATAAATATATTAATTTAGAGAGAATTGTCATTTTTATTATATTGGCTCAGCCTACCCATGACCAATTAATATTTTTTCCAATTGTTTAGATCTGACTTTATTTGTGTGAAAAGTATTTACAGTTGTTGTTGTTTTTTTTTTAATATGGTTCCTGGGTTTGCCTTGACAGGTAAACTCCCAAATAGTTCATATTGTCTACAGTTATTTTAAATGGAATTTCTCTTTCTATCTCTTGCTGCTGGGCTTTGTTGGTAATATATAGAAATACTGATGATTTATGTGGGTTTGTTCTGTATCCTGCAACTGTGCTAAAGTTGTTAATAATTTCAAGTAGTTTTTACTTGACTTTCTAAGATTTTTAAAGTATAACATCATATTATCTGCAAAGAGTGATAGTTTTGTTTCCTCGTTGCCTATTCTAATTACTCTAATTTCTTTTTCTTCTCTTATTGCTATACCAAACATTTCTAGTACAATATTAAATAATAGAGGTGATAATGGGCATTCTTGCTTCCATTTTGATTGTATCTGGAAGGTTTCTAGCTTATCCTCATTACAGATAATATTTGCTGATGGTTTTAGATAAATATTATTTATCATTTAGAGTAAGCTCCATTTATTCCTATGCTGTCTGGTATTTTTAAGAGGAATTGGTGTTGTATTTCATCAAAGGCTTTTTCTGCATCTATTGACATAACCATATGATTTCTGTTGGTTTTGTTATTGATATGGTAAATTATGCTGATAGTTTTCCTAATATTGAACCAGCTCTACATTCCTGGTATAAATCCCACCTGGTCATTGTGTATGATTCTTGTGACATATTGCTGTAATCTCTTTGCTAGTATCTCATTTAAAATTTTTGCATCAATATTCATTAGGGAAATTGGTCTATAATTTTTATTTTGGCTCTTCCTGGTTTAGGTATCAGCACCATAAAAGGAACAAAAGGGATTTGGTAAGGCTACTTCTTTGCCTATTTTTCCAAATAATTTATATAGTATTTGGGATTAATTTTTCTTTAAATGTTTGGTTGAATTCACTTGTGAATACATCTGGTCCTGGGGATTTTTCTTAGGAAGTTCATTGATGGCTCATTCTATTTCTTTTTCTAAGATTGGGTTAGGTATTTTATTTCTTTTTCTGTTAATCTAGGTAATTTATATTTTTGTAGATATTCATCCATATCATTTAGACTGTCAAATTTATTGGCATATAATTCGGCAAAATACCTCCTAACAATTGCCTTAATTTCCTCTTCATTGGTGGTGAATGCACCCCTTTCATTTTAATACTAGTAATTTGGTTCTCTTCTTTCCTTTTTTGTTAAATCAAATTAACCAATGATTTACCTATTTTATTGGTTTTTCCAATGAAACAGCCTCTGGTTTTATTTATTAGGTCAGTAGTTTTTGTACTTTGATTTTCAGGATTTCTAATTTGGCATTTGGGGATTTTTAATTTGTTCTTTTTCTAGTCTTTTTTTAAGTTGCATGCCCAATACATTGATTTACCTTTTCTCTATTCTATTGATGTAAGCAATTAGAAATATAAATTTTCTACTAAGTACCATTTTGGCTGCATTGCATAAATTTTGGTATGTTGTCTCATTGTCATCATTTTCTTTAATGAAATTATCACTTGTTTCTATTATTTATTCTTTGACCCACTTATTTTTTAGGATTAGATTATTTAATTTCAAATTAATTCTTAATCTCTCTTTCTATTGTCAATTATTGAATGCAATTTTTATTGCACTATAATTTGAAAGAGATAAATTTGGTTGTGAGGTTTTTATGTCCTAATACATGGTCAATTTTTGTGTATATGTCATGTTCTGCTGAGAAAAAGACATAGTCCTTTCTATTCCCATTCAATTTTCTCCAGAAATCTATCATGTCTCACTTTTCCAGAATTTTATTCAACTCCTTAACTTCTTTCTTGCTTATTTTTGGTTATATTTATCTAGTTTTGAGAGGAGAAAGATGAGGTCCCCCACCAGTATAATTTTATTATCTATTTCCTCTTATACCTTATTCAACTTCTCCTTCAAAAATTTGGATGTTATACCATTTGGTGCATATATGTTTAGTATTGATATGACATCATTGTCTATGGTATCTTTCAGCAAGATATAGTTTCCTTCCTTATTTCTTTTAATTAGATCTATTTTTGTTTTTGCTTTGTCTGTGATCAAGATTGCTACCCCTGCATTCTTTGTTTCACCTGAAGCATAATAAATTCTGCTCCAGCCCCTTACCTTTACTCTGTGTGTATCTCTCTGATTCAAATGTATTTCTTGTAAACAACATATTGTAGGCTTTTGGCTTTTAATCCATTCTGCTATCCACTTCCTCTTTATGGGTGTTTATCTCATTCATGTTTATACTTATGACAACTGTGTATTTCCCTCCATGCTATTTTTCCCTTGTTTACCCCCTTCTCTCACTCCTCACCTTTTCCCTCCTCACAAGTGTTTTACTTTTGATTACAACCTTCACCAACCTACCCTCCCTTTTATCGGTCTTCCTTATGCCTTTTGTTATCCCCATCCCTTTTTACTTCCCTATAGAGTAAGATAGACTTTTATATCCAATTGAGTGTGTATGGTATTCCTTCTTCAAGCCAATTTGTTGAAAGTAAGGTTTAAACCAGGGATGGGAAATATGTGGCCCTCTAGGTCCTCCATTGTAACCCTTTGAATCCAAGCTTCACAGAACAAATCCCCTTAATAAAAGGATTTGTTCTGTGAAGTTTGGATTCAGTCAAAGGGCCACACTAGAGGGCCACATGTGGCCTTGAGGCTGCAGCTTCCCCATCGCTGTTTAAATTTTACCTGCCAGCACCACCTCACTTCCCTTCCATTATAATAACTCTTTCATGGCTCTTTTATATAGGATAATTTACCCCATTCAATCTCCCCCCTCCTTCCTCTTCCAGTCCAATTTCCTTTCTCACCCCTTTTTTTTGGAGGGTATCATCCCATTAAAGTCATCTTATATCCACACCCTCTGTTTATATATACTCCTTCTAATTGCTCTTTTAGTAATAAAGTTCTTAAAAGTTGCAAATATTAATTTGCCATATAGAAATATGAACAGTTTAACCTTATTGAATTTCTTAATGCTTTCTCTTTCTTGTTTCTTTTTTACCTTTTTATATTTCTCTTGAGTCTTATATTTGGAGGTCAATTTTTTTTTATTCAGCTCTGGTCTTTTAATTAGGAAAGCTCTAGTCTTCTATTTTGTTAAATATACATTTTTTTTCCATCAAAGATTTTATTTGATTTTGCTGGGTAGATGATCCTTGGTTGTAATCCTAACTTTTTTGCTTTCTGGCATACATATTCCAACCCCTCTGGTCCTTTAATGTGGAAGCTGCCAAATCCTGTGTAATCCTGACTAAAGCTCCATGATATTTGAATTGTTCCCTTTTGGCTGCTTTCAGTACTTTCTCCTTGATGTATGAGCTTTGGAATTTGGCTATGATGTTCCTTGGAGTTTTCCTTTTGGGATCTCTTTCAGGTGGTGTTTGGTGGATTCTTTCAATTTCTATTTTGCCCTCTGGTTCTAATATATCAGGGCAGTTTTCTTTGGTAATTTCTTGAAAGATTTGTCCAGGATTTTTTTTTTATCATGACTTTCTGGTAGTCCAACAATTCTTATATAATCTTTCCTGAATCTATTTTCTGGGTCAGTTGTTTTTCCAATGGGAAATTTCAGATTTTCTTCTATTTTTTTTCTTTTGTTTTATTGTACCTTGATGTGTCATAGAGTCAGTAGCTTCCACTTGCTCAATTCTAATTTTTAAGGAATTATTTTCTTTGGTTAGTTTCTGTATTTCCTTTTCCATTTGGCTAATTCTATTTTTTAGGGAGTTTTTTCCTTAGCAATTTAAGTATATATATATATATATATATATATATATATATGTATATATATATATATTTCCCATGCTATTGACTTTTTTCATTATTTTCTTGCATTATTCTCATTTCTTTTCCCAATTTTTCTTCTACTTTTCTAATTTGCCTTTTAAAATCCCTTTTTAAGCTCTTCCAGGAATTCTTCTTGGGCCTGAGAACAAATTACGTTGTTCTTTGAGTCTTCACATGTAGCCATTTTGAAACTATTATGCTCCTCTAACTTTATGCCTTGATTCTCCCTGTCACCATAGTAACTTTCTAGAGTCAATTTTTTTTGTTTGTTTGTTTCGGTTTGTTTTTTTTTGCTAACTTCTTTCTGCCTATTTTGTTACTTGGTATTTTCATGTGAGAGTTGTGCTCTGGTCTACATTGTCCCAAGCTTTTTGTGCTAGGTCTCAGGATCTTACTGTTGGCTTTTACTGGGCTTCAGGGCTTAGCTGTTTGCTTTCATTGGAGGGTAGGCTATCCTGGTTTCTGCTGGGGGGTGGGGCCTCCTTGTTGGCCTCCCTTTGGTGTTTCTTCTGCATTGCTATGGTAACAGAATCTTTTTGGTGGCTGGGTATGGAGGAGGGATCTTGTTGTTGGTCTTTCCCAGGGTTAGGGCCCTGCTGCTTGGTGCTATGGAAACAGGGTTTCTCCGTTGGCAGGCTCTAGGGGCATGGTCTCATTGTTGGCTAGCCCTGGGACAGGGCTTCACCACTAGTCAGCAGTAGAATCAAAGCCTTGCTGGTGGCTAGTGCTGGGGGTGGGATCCCTGGGGTGGGACATTGTCCTGCTGAACAGACTGCTCTTTTGCCTAGAGGACTACTGGTTTGCAGCTGGGTAGGGCCTCACTGGTAGAATGCCCCAGGCTTGAAGCCTTGTTGCAGGCCCCCTGCGATGAGGCTGGCTGCTGCTACTGCTGTTGGACCTTGCTCCCCTCTCACCTCAGTGAGACAGACCTTTCCTGCCAGGCTGGTAATCTGCTTCCATGCTCCTAGATCAATTCTGAGGTGATTTTCTAGTTGTTTGGAGAGAAGTTTTGTAGGGCTTCAGAGGTTTCCTTTCTTACTTCACCATCTTGGCACCAGTAGTGAAGGATTCTTTTCTATACAACCCTCCAGTCGTCAATCAGTTTCCACTTCAGCATGTACAGTGACTAAGGATATCATTACCTCACCAGGCAGCCCTTACAATTAGTTGACATTTCTAATTTTGATAACAATACCAATAATAAAAATATTAACCTTACTAATAATTATATTAAACATTACTACTAATGATGATATTAAATTTGATAATAACAATGACACAAGACCAAACATCTTTAGTCCCAATTGATTCTTATTAATAACTTTTGTGAGGGACTGGTATGACAAAGCACATGTTGACCCAACCTATTTACATAACTGGAAGCCTAGTCATTGGTGGATCCTAAGCAAATCTTTATTTATTTATAGCATTCCTTCTATCTTTTCTCTCGAGATGAAGAGAGATTTTTAAATTGCTTTTAACTGATAATTAGCAGCTTTCTGCCAAAAGCCCAAGGCACTTGATTAACTAGACTATGGTCTTCATTGGAAAGAAATCATTTACTAAGCACTGAATTGTGCATGATACTATTTTAGGTAGGTTAGACAAAGAATACCTCATTTGAGTATCATTTAGAATAAGGAATGCTTAACCCATTGAGGAGAAGAATGGGTTGAGAAGATTGAAAGCTTTTGTTTTTGAATATTTGAAGTATTGTCACATGGAGGAGAGAGTAGCCTTATTCAGTATGGATTCTAAGTGCATAACTAGGATTAAGAGGTGGAAAATTTATAGGCAAATAGACAAACTCAATATATAAGAAATGGCTTAGGAAAGGGAGCTAGGTGGCACAGTGGACAGAATTTTGGAGCTGGAATCAGGAAGACCTGATTCAAATCCTGCCTCATGCATTTACTATGTGGTCCTGGAAAGATATTTAACCCCTGTCTGCCTCAGTTTCTTTATCTATACAACGAGAATAATAATAACACCTATGTCCCAGAGTTTTTGTAAGCAAAAACTGAGATATTTGTAACATGCTCTAAAGGTGCTAAATGAATGCTAGTATTTTTTCATTAGTATTACCTACCTTATTATTATCATTATCATTATTTTTACTTTGATTAAAACTCTAGGTAAATATGACAAGAATTCCAAGGGTCTATGGCACAAAATAAAGTGAAGGTGCTAGACTTTCTGAAGAGCAAGTAGTAACTCGCACTCCAAAGAATAATGATGTGAATCCACAGATGGCACTGGGAAAGGAATCAACCAGGAAGAGTCAGAGGAAAAAGTGATGAGCTGGTAGGTTTGGTGATTTCCTTCTGATTGTGTTAAAATAGTCTTTTGTTGATCTAACAGTAACAATGGAGAGGTCTGATCTGTTTCTGGGGAATACAGAATGTGGGAGAAAGATACCTAAGACTTGTCAAATCTTACAACCACTACTCATTCTCAGTAATTCTTATAAGGATAAATAGTTTTGGAAAGAATCGACAGCACATTGCTAAGGTTATGAAGGCCTTAGTAAGAAATTGAAGACATTAAGGGAAGATGTGTTGTTTTTTTTCTCTGCTATTAATTGAAGGCAGCAACCTCATGCAGGAAAGTTAGCTGGCGCCTATTAAAAAGACTGTCTCTGACAACAGGATTTAGATATCCAAATCACTGCTTAAAATATAGGATGGGCTCTTGGGCAATGATATAATGCACCTTACAAGGACTAGCCTATAAGGCAGATGCTGTAATCATTCTCATTTTGCACATGAGGAAACTGAGGCTAAGTGATTGAGTGACTTGCCCAGGATGACACAGCTAGGAAATACATGAGGCAGCATTAGGTCTTCCTATCTCTCAGTTCAGTTTTTTTATCCACTACATCTTCTATATGAAAATCCACAAAAGGAAACAAGCAAATCTAGCCTGTAGAAGAAATGTAAGGGAGACATGATAGCTGCTATTTGAAGGGCTATTATATGAAAATGGTATTAGATTTATTTTTTTAAAGCAGGATGATATTAATTAAATTTGTTTATTTATTTTTAGTTTTCAACATTCACTTTTGTAAGATTTTGAGTTCTAAATCCCCCCCACCTTCCCAAGATGGCATGCAATCTGATATAGGCTATGCACATATAATATTACTAAACATAATTAGTCATGTTGTGAAAGAAGGATCAGAACAAAAGGGAAAAACCATGATGAAGAAAAAAACAAAATTAAAAAGATGAGAAAATAGTATGCTTCAATCTGCATGCAGACTCCATAGTTCTTTCTCTGGATGTGGATAGCTTTTCCATCATGAATCTTCTGGAGTTGTCTTAGATCATTGTATTGATGGAAAGAGCTAAGTCTAACAAAGCTGGTCATTGCACAATGTTGCTGTTACTGTGTACAATATTCTCCTGGTTCTGCTCATTTCACTCAGCATCAGTTCATGCACGTCTTTCTAGGTTTTTCTGAGATCCGCCGGCTCACCATTTCTTATGGAACAATAATATTCTATTACATTCATATACTACAACTTGTTCAGCCATTCCCCAATTGATGGACATCCCTTCAATTTCTAATTCTTGGCCACCACAAAAAGAGATGCTATAAATATTTTTGTACACGTGGGGCCTTTTCCCTTTTTTATAATCTCTTTGGGATACAGACCTAGTAGTGGTATTGCTAGATTAAAAGGTATGCACAGCTCTATAGTCCCTTGGATATAGTTCCAAATTGCTTTCTGGAATGGTGGGATCAATTAACAACTCCATCAGCAATCCATTAGTGTTCCAATTTTCACACATCTATTTTTTTTTTTTAGTGTGGCAATTGGGGTTAAGTGACTTGCCCAGAATCACACAACTAAGAAGTATTATGTGTCTGAGGCCGGATTTGAACTCAAGTCCTCCTGACTCCAGGACCAGTGCTCTATCCGCTGAGCCACCTAGCTGCCCCCTCCCACATCTTCTCTGAAACATTTATCATTTTCCTGAAAAAACTTTCTAACAATTAGAATTATTTAAAAATGGAATGATTGCTCTTTGAGGCAATATGTACCTGTCACCAGAGGTCTTCAAGCTAAAGGTGGGGTGAGGAGGGGATTATAGAGCATATTTTAGATAGAGATTGAACATGATGGCCTTCCAACACAGATCCTATAATTCAATGTATTTGTTTGGTGATCATTTGCATGATAAGTCACTGAACTACTCAGCCTCAGTTTCCTCATTTGTAAAATGGGGATAATGATACATTCTCAATCTCATGAGCTTATCATGTGTAAAACTGAAAACTTTAATTCATTATATTAATATTTTAAATAGAAACAAGAAGAAGAATGATGATGATAACCAATGACCAATAATGGAAATATGTCATTGTGACATTTGGTATTATTTTTCATGTTTCTCTGTATAGGATTATCTCTGGATGAATTTTGTTGTTACCTAACTTTTCAGGAGTCTCTCTCCCAGCTCTTCTGTCTCCCAATCTCCCCAGCTTCTCAGAATCTTTAATTCTGCAGCCCCACTCAGTCAGTCAGTCAATGAGTCAATGAGCATTTATTAAATGTCTGTTAGGTGCCAGACATATACTAAACTGGAATTACAAAGAGAGTCAAAAATATGTTCCCTTTCCTCAAAGAGCTTACTTTCTAATTGTTAGCTGAGGTTAACCAGAAAGAAGAATGAATTTGGCCAAGCCAATTAATATTCTCAGTCTTTGTCTAGCCCTAAATCTGTGCTTTTATGATTACTTTCATGGAACCAGGGATTTGGACTAGGTGATCTCTCAGGTCCCTTCAAGAGATATAGGTGGCCCAGTGGACAGAACACTGACCCTGGAATCAGGAAGGTCGGATTGGTTGTTTCAGTCTTGTCCAACTCTCCATGACCCCATTTGGGGTTTTCTTGGCAAAGATACTAGAGTAGTTTACCACTTTCTTCTCCAGATCATCTTACAGATGAGGAAACTGAGGCAAACAGGGTTAAGTGACTTGCCCAGGGTCACACAGCTAGTAATTATCTGAGGCTAGATTTGAACTCAGGGAGATGAGTCTTCTTGACTTCAGGGCCAGCACTCTAGTCACTGTGCCATATAGCTGCCCCTGGAATCAGGAAGACCTGAGTTCAAATATGATGTCAGACATTAGCTACCTGACTTTCAGCAAGTCACTTACCTCCTGTCTGCCTCATTTTCCTCAGCTATAAAGTGAAGATAATAAAAGCTCCTACCTCCTAGGGATTTTAGGAGTCTCAAATGAGATATTTGTAAAGTACTTAACACAGGACCTAGCACATGGTAGCCCTATAATAAATGTTTGTTTCTTTCCTTTCTAGAAACTTCTGAACTTTTTGTCTCCTCAAAAACTTCCCTCACCCTGAACACCTTCAAAATAAAATTGTATTGTGTCCTATTTCCTCTCAGCTATCTGTGCCACTGAAAGTAATCTAATATTCTAATTCCTGCTTATGTCATTAATCATTTATAATCAATGTGTTAATCCTCTAGGACACAACTAGTCCCCAACCAATGAATAGTTTTTGTTCCAGAAGTTTGTTTGTAAGTTGATTGTTTAGAACTCAGAATTCATTTCCCCATGGAAACAGCATTATAAATATTGGTTAGGTTCCCAGATTGGCCCATAAAATCTAGATAATAATGGAACTGTAATCTTGTACATTCACAATCAGAAGATACACACATATACAAGCACACGCACATACATATACACACATATACATATGAGTGTCTCTCTATATATGTATATATGTGTACACATACATATGTATAAACACAGATGTACATGTACACACATACCCCTTCCCTTATAAAATACATAATATTTTACATATGTGTGTGTGTGTGTGTGTGTGTGTGTGAAAACGGAAGGCCATTAGGTAGCTCAGTGGATACGATATTGGCCCTGGAATCAGGAAGACCTAAGTTCAAATCTGACCTCAGACACTTACTAGCTGTATGACCTCAGGCAAGTCACTAAACCTCCGTTTGCTTTAATCCACTAGAGAAAGAAATGGCAAATCACTCCAGTAATTTTGCCAAGAAAATTGCATGGACAGTATTGGCATGCTATGGTCCACAGAGTCATAAAGAGTTGCACATGACTGAAGGACTCAACAACAGCAACAAATACAAATAGTGCTGTTGCAACAGTAGCAGTGAAATAGTAATACTGGATGAGAAATAGGGAGTGTAATAGTTTTTGTTTCTTTTTTGTTGTTGTTTTATCCTGAAAGTTGGTACTTAAGAAAAAAAAATAGTTTGCTTAGAGGAGCATGGGGCTATAGTTGGAGCCTTCTATGAAGATGCTTCAGGGAACTTATTGGCATTTTCCAAAATTTTAGAAGCTTATGATCCTGTACCATGTCCAAGTTCACTTCAATGCCAATTTTTTTCTCATGACGCAATTTTATGACTGGCACTATTCTTAGGGTTTATTGGCCTTGATTAAAGTCATTTTGGTCTCACAAATACGATGAAGGAAGAGCAAAGAGGGAAAAAGAGGAGAGGGTGAGAGATGTTCTGAGGAGTGGAGAAAATGGTGTGTGAAAGGAGTAAAAGGGTTAAAGGGCATGGAATTTATACTCAAGAAAATGGATTGCTGCTTAATAAAGAATTAAGTAAGTCTTGAGGAAGGGTGCAAGATAAAACAAAGTGGGAAACTTACAGGGTCCCCCTGATGGGAATAGAGGAGGTAATAGAAGAATTAGATGACTAGGCCTCTACACCTGCCACCAAAATAAGATTTTGTCCTTCTGAGGTGAAAAAAGGAAATTGTAGAAAAAAGCTATTGGATCAGATGATTCCTCATACCCACCGTGGGAAGGTGCCTTCTGTTACGAGGTACACACAGCTTTTCAAAGCTGCCAATTATTTTCCAGGCCTACTTAAGAAGCATCCCTACTTAACCTTAACAATGGTATTAGGTGTTGTTTAAGAAACTGACACTGGGGTGTAAAAGACATTTAATTCTATTATTTTGTGCAGGAAAAAATGAGTTTCCAAGGAGAAGGATTGAGCAGAAAGTTGGGTTTGGAGAAAGGAGGAGTTATTTCTTTTTTCAGTAGAGAAGGAGTAAGTTGAGACCGTATTTTTAATTCAAGAGGGAATATAAAGAACCAGGAGCCAGCAAGGGATAGTGAAAAATAATTATGGTCTTGGAGTTAGGAAAGCCAGGTTTAAGTTTCACCTCTGATACTTACTAGCTGTTTAAACACACTTTAGTTCTTTAGGCCTCGCTTTCCCCTATAAAATGGGAAAGTTGCATTTGATGCCCCCTAAGATCTCTAACTGTAAATCTATAATTTACAAGTATATGAGATTTGAGAAGCAGTATAGTATGCATGATGGAGAAAACACAGAACCTGGTATCAGTAGAGATCAAAGGATATGCCCTCCACTTAGTAGTTGTATGACCATGGACAAGTCAAAACCTTTCTGAGATTTGATTTTCTCATCTATAAAATGGGATTCAAAACAGCTATTGTATTTTACCTCACAGAATGTTTTAAGGATCTAATGAGATTATATATATACATATGTATAAATATATGTATGAAAACTTCTAACAATCTTCAAAGTGTTATGTTAATGTTTTACTTATAGTTGTTATTTGTGAGAACTATAACGTGATCAAAAGAATCAGTATATATTAAAACTGAGAGCTTACTTCAAATGTGAATGCCATGGTCCATGTTATTTCCTACACCTGTAATTTCCTTCCCATCTTCCTCAGCCTGTCCAGTTCCTATTCATCCTTTAAAACCTAACTAAAATCACACCAGCCTCCATCCTCTAATCGGTAGTAACCTTTTCTCCTTCTGAACTCCATAGTGGACTTTTGCTAATGCTTCCTTGATTAATGTACCCTATAAAGGGTTTGTGATTTCCTCAGCTATGGCAATTCTCAGTGTAGTAATTCCTTGTAAAAGCACAGATTCTAGCCCTTCTTTGACTTAATAGGTAAGTCCTAGGGAATCCTCAAAATCATAAAGAAGTTAAGAAAGTTGCTCAGCATCACACAGCTAATCAGTTTCAAAGGTAGCATTTGGGCATTGCTTCTTTTATCAGCCTAGTACTCTGGCTGCCTCTCTTACATTTGTTAGGTCTTATCTGTACTATAGTTATTTGTGTATATGACACATCTCCCAACTGAAATGTAAGTTCCATGAGGGCTGGGGCTGCCTCTTGTCTAAATGACATACATAGTTTAGAGCTTGGTTTAATCTGCTGCAAGTAGTATATTTGACAAATGTTTGGGGAATTGAATTACATTGAATTGAAAAGAGTTCTGTTGAGCATCTAGCATGTTCCTAACATTGTGTTAGGAATAATGATACTGTGCTAAGCAGTGTAAGATATTCCATCTGTTCTAAAAGAACTTACTTTTTAATTTAGGGGCGTAATATTTGCTTATAAAACAAAACAATAAAAATGAGATGATGATGAGAATGAAGAAGATGATACTGATGATAACATTTATATAGTACTTAACACTTTAAGGTTTACAAGAGCTTCAAAATATTATCTTATTTGATCCTTACAAAAAAGTGGGAGATCTTATCTCTATTTACAGATGAGGAAACAGAGGCAGACAGAGCTTAAGTGACTTACCCAGAGTCACACAGCTATTCAGTATCTAAGACTGGATTTGGACTCAGATCTTTCTGATTTCAGGTTCAAAGTTCTATCCACAGGGCAAAGTGGCAAATATTCCAGCATTTTTTGTACTGATTGTCCCCACCCCCCATTCTAGGATTTCATCTCTTTCCTCACCCTTGCGCCTTAAGACACAGATAGAACCCTCTAAAGAGTGATCCCATCTACCTTCCTGAATCTATTCTACTTCTGGGGTGCCCTCTCATAGAAATGGTCTGCTCTGCAAGCCTATCAAAGCCTTCACTAGGGGAAAAATATTTATGGGCTTCCAATTTCCCACCATAAGCCGTCATCCGGGTCCAAGAACCCTATTCACCTCCCTAATATAAAGAGGTTTCTGGATGCTTCACTCAGACAAGCCCTACTGACGCCTTTGGGCCCAATCCTCCAGGCTCTCCAGAAAATCCTCCCCTCTCCTCTACCTCCTCTGTGTCTCGTAGTAAGCTCCCTGACCACCATATATGTCTTCACTTTCACATCACCCACTTTTCCCACTTGCCCACCAAGTTATATTCAATAAAGAGCTGTTATCTCTCTCTCTCTCTCTCTTTCTCTCTCTCTTTCTCTCTCTCTCTCTCTCTCTTTCTCTCTCTCTCACACACATACACACACAAACAAACAAACCCACAACCAACCAAACAAAAAATAACTACTGGTTGTATGTCTGTCTCATACTAGAACAAGCCATAAGCCAGAGACATCATGCCTTTTATAAGTGCCTAGATTCCTTTAAATATCAGCTTAATCTTCTTCAATAATAGGCCTTTCTTAATTCTCCCTGTTATTAATGCATCCCTTATGAAATTACCTTATATTTTACCTTATATTTTGAAATTACCTTATATTGCATTTGATTTGACTGTAATTAGAAGGAAAATTAGTCAATGCCTGGGTAATGATGATAACACTGATGAGCAGGTTCACCTGTGTAGTAGCCAGCTCAAAAGTGGAATTTCAAAGAAAAAGGAGCCCAGCTCCAGGAAGCAGGAGTCCTGGTTCTTAGTTCTAGCAGCGGTATATGCTATCTGTATCACTTGGGCAGGTCTCTTTGCTTCTTAAAGACTTAATTTGTTCATATTTTAAATGAAAGTGTTGGACTAAGTTGTCTTGAAGGTCCCTTCTCATGATGACAAATTTGTGAACTCAGCAACAGGATGGGTTTGAGGCTCATCTCTTCTACCTACTAGGGGATAATAGGCAACATATTACATCTTTATGTAATATGTATGCAAAATATATGTATTATGCAAATATATATATTATATATATATTATGTATGCAAAATATATATATTATATATATTATATATTATATATATGTATGCAAAATGTATGTATATTATATATATATTATGTATGCAAATATATATATTATATATATTATATATGCAAAATATATATATACATACATACACATACATGTACATTCTTTTTCTTCCAATAGAATGTAAGCTCTTAAAGCAGGGACCATTTCATATATGTCTGTTTCTAGTACCTAGAGTATAGAACTTGACATGTAGTAGGTGTTTAATATAAGTTTATTAATTGATTAATTGATTGGAAAAGAAGCATTCCAGAGGTAGGGGATTTTATTCATTTTCTGCATTAGGGGGAAAGGGAGGTGAGGCTCTGAAAAAAAGACCACATAAAGCTTTCTCTGAGTTTGTCTTCATTTTCAGCCAAACAGCCTGCTGAAGGAATTATACAAGTATCAGATAAGAGAATCAAACCAAACTCTCTTTTTAGCATTGACTAGGCTCCAGTTGGCATCAGAACTGAACATTAGCTGCCTTGCTGATGAGTGACACATAATTAGCATGGAAGAGAAAAGTATTCAGTCTTGGCTGTTTTCTGTTTGGTCTGGACCGTGAGCATTTGAGAGCAATGAAAAAAGAATAATACAATTAAAACACACACATACAAAAGAAACCTGTATTAAGTTGATTAGGCAGCAGGAAGGGGAGAAAGTTGGGGCCTGGTAATAAGGGCACATCTGATTTCTGTATTTTCTGCAATTATACCAAACAACAAAAAAAAGCATGTGAATGGGAAATGTGGAAGAAACACAGATTAATGTTTTGAGGTTATTATGAGGATAAAGTCCCAAATTACATTGAAGTGGTGAAAAAGACTTTTATCCATTTCAGGATAATGAAAGTGGGGGACAGGGGCACCAAAACAAATATGTAAAAAGTATCTTTTTGCACATAAAATCAAAATGATGATGGCTAAGGACTATCTGTCCCCAAATTGCATTTGATTTGACTGTAATTAGAAGGAAAATTAGTCAATGCCTGGGTAATGATGATAACACTGATGAGCAGGTTCACCTGTGTAGTAGCCAGCTCAAAAGTGGAATTTCAAAGAAAAAGGAGCCCAGCTCCAGGAAGCAGGAGTCCTGGTTCTTAGTTCTAGCAGCGGTATATGCTATCTGTATCACTTGGGCAGGTCTCTTTGCTTCTTAAAGACTTAATTTGTTCATATTTTAAATGAAAGTGTTGGACTAAGTTGTCTTGAAGGTCCCTTCTCATGATGATAAATTTGTGAACTCAGCAACAGGATGGGTTTGAGGCTCATCTCTTCTACCTACTAGGGGATAATAGGCAACATATTACATCTTTATGAGCCTCAGTCTTCTCATTTATAAATAGGGATGATATTATTTGCATGACTTACCTCATTGGGTTGTGAAGACAAGGATTAATGACTAAACCTGCAATTTCATTAATATAGAAAACTCCCAGATGGTAAAACTTCCTATATGAAGCTTCCTATTCTTGAGAGTTGCCTAGAGAACTGAGAAATGTGACTTGCCCAAGGTCACATAGGCAGGATGTGTCTGGTAAGACTTGTATCCAAGTCTTCTTGTCTCCATGGACAGCTCTCTATTCACAACATCAGATTGACTTTCTTTTGTGAGGTTGTTGCTTTGAAAATTGTAAAGTACTGTAGAAATGTGAGCTATTAATCTTATCCACCACCTCACCAAGGGCTTTGAGTCCCCAGTATACATGTGATCAAACTGAAGCATGGCAGATTGCTCCATGAAGGACCATATCAGCAGTAACCTGGTAATAATGGGCATTTTCATAGTAATTAACCATTCTTGAATGGTTATAGTAGAAAACCTGAGAGCCCATTTCAAGAGCATGGAGTTGATAGTGAAAGATTTCATCTAAACCACTTTTTTTTTTTTAGTGAGGCAATCGAGGTTAAGTGACTTGCCCAAGGTCACACAGCTAGTACGTGTCAAATGTTTGGTCTGAGGCCGGATTTGAACTCAGGTCCTAATGACTTCAGGGCCAGTGCTCTATCCACTGTACTACCTAGCTGCCCCCAAACCACTTTCTAAAGTAGAACATTCAAGACTAATGAACATGAGTTGGGCAGGTGCCACATCTTGTCATCATCTTGGTCTGGGGAATGTTTCAAAAGGAGATGAAACTTCTACTCATTTTATCCCCTGGACCTTAGCCTATCTTTCTCTCCAACCCTTTCATTTTACACATGGGGAAACTGAGGAAGGTGAAGTGTTTGCCCAAGGATATAAAGGAAGTAATTGGAAGAGAAAGAATTTAAATTCAAGCAGGTCCTCTGACTCTACTCAAAGATATTAGATAGAGGGCTGGACTTGGGGTTAAAGAAAACCTAGATATTCAAGTCTCATCTCTGATTTTAGTTGTCTGTCCCTGAGAAGATCATAACCTCTGAATGCCCTCGGTAACCCCAAGACCATAAGTCATGGAGGAGTTAAGAATCTACTTTGATGAAGGGAGTTTCTATACTGGAAGGTCTCCATTGATCAAAGCACAGATCTGAACCAAAAACAAACAACAAAATAAAATCCTGCATAGTGAAGAAAGACTCTACAGAATCATAAAAAGCATAACTGCCTGGAAAAGACTCTGAACAGCAACTCCCTCCAACCAGCATCCCAGCCCCTTTCTCTGGTGCACCTGTATAAGGCAGAGGATGACAGCTGTAATCCTGCCCGGGATGATAGTTTAGCCAACGAATGATTATCCTTCACTGGCAGCACATTAATGAATAACTGAACTGATTGTTCTTCTCTGTTTACAGACATCATCCCTGGCCTTGGTTTTAGTCATTAAATATATGTATGAGTACAAATGGAGAAGAAGATTTATCCCATTGACAACATACTCCACTTAAAAGCTGTGTGGCATGAAACAATACTTAATTTGCATTTTTCATGTCACTTAAGTATATGTTAGGGGCAGTGCATTGTATTGGATAGAGCACTAAACCTGGAGTCAGGAAAACCTGGGTTAGAGTCTCAACCTTTACTACCTGCGAGACTCAGGAGAATTCATTTATTCCCTCTGATCCTCAGTTTCCTCATCTGTAAAATGGAGGTAATAATACCCGTGTTGTTGTTGTTCAGTTGTTTCAGTTATGTTTGACTCTTCACAATCCCATTTAGGGTTTTTTTTTGGCAAAGATACTGGAAAGGTTCACCATTTCCTTCTCCAGATCATTTCACGGATGAAGAAATCGAGGCAAATAAGGTAAAATGACTTGCCTAGGGCCATACAGCTAGTCAGTGTCTGAGGCCAGATTTGAATTCAGGGAGATGACTCTTCCTGACTTCAGGTCCAGCATTCTATCTACTACACCACCTGCAGTAACTGTTATAATGTTTGTAAAACACTTAGCAGACTACCTGGCCCATAGTAGTTACTCAATAAATACCTATTCTCTTCCCTTCCCCCTTCCTCACAAAGATGTGAAGGTCAAATGACATAATGTATGCAAAGAGCTTTGCAAAACTTAAGGCACTTTACATATAAACTTTATTATTAGTTATTATTTATGGCTTTATATCTTATAATATAACATGATATTTATCCAGTGCCTTGAGTTTGACAGAGCTCTTTGCATGCATTATCTCATTTGATATTCACAACAACTTTGTGAGGTTGATATTACAGGTGTTTTTATGAGGTACAATGTTGTGTGGTCAATAGAGGGCCAGTCTCAAAGTAAGAAAGACATAGATGAAAGTTCCTCCGAAACGTAGTGGTTGTGTGACCCTGAGCAGGTCCCGAGATCTCTCAGTGCCCTCAGGCAACTCTCTAAGGTTGTCAATAGCAAAGAACCCATAAAAATGCAGCAGGAGGGAATTACCTCATTAGGGAATTCTCCACCCCAGTGAAATCACATGTCTTGGCTGGTTCCTATGTGGCATTATCATTTATGTTATGTTTATATTATAACACATACTCAGGATTTGATCTTTTTGGGAATGAAACTTTACTGGGATTGCTGGTTCTGGCCTCAATTTCACAGGATAAATTACCTCCTGTCCAATTGGAAAATATTTCCCTGCATTTCTAAATAAGCAAGGTGAACTTCTGCAAGTCTCCATGCCTTTCAAGCACAGAGGTATATGGTTAATAGAAAGATTAGTGGGAAGATTGGTGGGTTGAAGTTAGAGTACTTCCATCCTAATTCTGGATTTGTCGCAACCTGTGTGACTGTGAAAAGTTATTTAACCTCCTTAATCTTCCATTCCTCATCTGCAAAATGGGTTGATATACCTGATTATCACTATGTTCCCTTCTTACTAACTGTTTTGTTTGAATAGGTCTGCTCATATCACCCCCTTCTTTAAAGCTCTGTAACATACAAATTCCTTAGCTTGGCATTTAAAGTCCTCCACCATCTGGCTCCAACATAGTTTCCAGACTTCACCTTATTCTTCTTTGAGCACTCTACAGTTAAGCCAAACTAGCCTGCTTGCCTTTCTCTAACTTGGCCTGCCATCTCCCTCCTCCTTGTCCCTGCAAAGTTGGTCCCCAGACATGGAATGTATTCTCTTCTCCCCTCAACCTCTCAGAAGATCTAGCATTCTTCATCAGCTCAGTTGCCATTTCCTACATAAATGAAACCTTTCCTAGTCATTAGTGGTCTCTTGTCTCTTCAGTTTTTGTTGTATTCCACTTATCTAACTGTCAGTTGTCTCATCTTCTCCTTCTCCAAATAGTACAAAAACTCTTTCAGGGGAGGGACTTTTTGATTTGTAACCCCAGCACCTACTACAATACCTTGCACATAGTAGATGCATAAAATTGTTTTAGTAGTTGGATGGAGTTCCATCAGACACTTTCACATTTGTGTTGCTTAGTACTCTTCTTTCAGTGAGCTGATTTTCCATTGGTTTTGAATAAGCTCATAATAATGTGTCTCTTATTGGACAGAGATGATTGACTCAATTTCAAAGAGACCACTTTTTGCTTTGTACCCTCATCTCTCTGGGCATCAGTGTCTCATCAATAAAATGAGGAGATTGGACTAGAATGACTTCTAAGGTCCTTTCCAGCTTTGTATCTATGATCCTGTGATCTCTAGCTGCCTAGCTTCTTTACTTGTATGTCTCACCAGCATTTCCACTTGAACATGTCTAATGTCAAGATAATTCTCTTTCCCCTCATGTTTGACATTGCTGTTTCTCTACTTTCCAAGTTTAGGACCTTGTGGTTGTCTTTTCTTTTTTCCTTTTCCTCACCTCACATATTCAGTTGGTTCCTGAGTCCTACTGACTGCCTCCTTTGCATGATCTATAACAACTTTCCCCTCTTCTCCACGTCCACTGTCCCCTATTATAGGCCTTCCTTATCACCTACTTAGACTAGGAGGCCTTGGAACAAATTTTTCTCATCTGCTCATTCTGCCGGGGGAAACCTGCACCTGGGCGGGGTAGATACCCTCTCCTCCCTAAAAACAAATAGATAGATAGAAGTTGTATAAAGGATGTCATAAAAAATGTGTCCCTGGTGGGAAAAAAAGTTTGATCATCTGGTGATACTAAAAGAGAGCCCTTATTGTTCATAGATATACACACAATGTTAAGAGAACTTGAGGAATTCTTTCCAGCACCTTGGGTGGACCTACTCTGTTGAATTTATGAGAAAATATGATCCAGAGCTGCCCATGTTGGGAAGGCATAGATGAGTTGCAATATGCCTCCATCTTTGGAGGGAATGCTAACATAGATGAGATCAGAGATCTACTGGAGCACTGGAGTGTGTGTATATGGATGTAGTGGTTTAATTGAAGCAACACTAAAATTCATCTCAGGAGACCTAGATTCTAGCCCTGGTTCTGCCATTTTCTACTTTTATGACCTTGGGCAAGTCACAAGCTCTTTGGGCATCAATTTCCTCATCTGCATAATGAGATAGTTGGAGTAAAATGATTACGATGGTGCCTTCCAGCTCTAACAGTCTATTACCACATGCTTCATAAACTTATATGTAAAATCTACTTATAAGAATTCCCACCCCACCCCCACCTCCTGAAACAAGAACTCAGAATGTGGGTCAACTAATTGTCTCTGTCTGGCTGAACTGTGTGAAATCACTAGGGTATGTGGTACAAAGGAGTGAGCAGCTATAATTTTTTATTTATAAAGAACACATATTTCTCAAATTTCCTTTGTGAACCACACTAGTGCAGATTCCCTATGGGTGAAATATGCTATCTAAATGAAAGCCATTACCAGAATACTCTTTGTTCTTCAGGAAAAGCTTATTTATGTACTGAAACTCAATATTCCATCTTCCCTATCAGCTGCTGGCGTGGGATTTTAAATTTAAATTACCTTGGAATCTAAATGTTTATATTTGTCAAGCTGAGAAGAATAAGTTGTTAAAACAGTACACTCATGGGCTGGTTAGGAGATGACATCAACTTTGTACATGTGTGGTCTTGGGCTAGGATTAATGCAGTTACATTTAGGATGAGTGAAGGCAACGGATTTTGCTTGCTCGGTAGGTTATAGTTTTGTTAGAGAATTGGATTGTCTTAAAAAAGAGCCCAGAATCAAAGTTCTGATTTCATTCTGCAGGATTTAATATGCACAGTAAACAACAAAGATTGAAGACACAATTGCATTCCCTTTCAATTTATTTAAAACCCCAGCAGACAGGATTTGCTGTAACCAACTTTTACTTGAACATAAATAAATTGAGTGTGCCGTGTTCTGGTTTTGAGGAAGTCAGACTCTCCCTACCTTGGGCTAGAAGTAGCTCTATCAGATGTCTTTGCAAGGTCAATAAAAAGCCCCTGTTTCCAATTCATTTGCAAGCCTCAGGAAATAGAATATCACTTAAAACTTGCAGCATTACAGCAATTGGGCAAGGATTTCTGGGAGAGGTCATCTCTATAGGGATTAGATCACACATACCAAGGAAATTCTCCCTCGATTGAATTTAAGATTACTAACTTCAGAAAATGCAATTTTAGAAGGCTACTCTAGGATGGCGTATATTTCTCCCAAATGTATAATGCAACATAGGAAGGAAGGTTTGTTTGAAATTCAGCAGGTATCATTTGGCTTGGAAATGTCATCTGAATTAGTCAATGGTAGGCAATATAGCTGTGTGTTATATAGTAAAGGAGAGACATCATAAACTGTATCAGGAGGTATTATCCTTTATGCAGTAAATTCAGAATTCTGAAGGAGGGAATGTTGTAATGCCTTGACTGCTGTTTATCATACTAAAATAATCAAATCTATTCCTTAGGGGAGTCATAGGATTTAGAGATGAAAGGGGCTTTAGAGATTATTGAGTTCAAGTTCTCAAAGTGGTCCTTAGGCCTCTGGGATTCCCTAAGGCCCTTTTAGGAGTCCACAGGGTCAAAACTATTTTCATAATAACAATAAGATATAATTTAGCTATTAAAATGCTCCTCCTTTTCCCAGATATGCATATACATGTAAGGACAGATTTTCTTTATATACTTCAAGCAAAATAACATATTCCAATAGAATGAATACAGAAGCAGATATGAGAATATAGCTATGTTCTATTAAGCCAGATATTAGATTTGCAAAAATATATATATAAAACAATACCACCCTTCTTACTAATTTTTTTTGAAAATTCAATTATTTTTCATAAAAATAAATTATTTGTGTTAATATGTAATGGGTTTGTTATCCTAAATAAATAAATAGGTAAATATTAAATTTTATTAATTTTTGATATGGTCAATATTGATGAATATCCAGAAGTGTGCTAGAACCAGCTTGTACCAGCTCTAGCCAATTGTTAAATTTTCAGTCTGAACATTTATATCTCAGAAATCATCAAAGCCTACAAATCAGGCTTTGATTTATTATTCTGTTGATTGTCTGGACTTAAGAAAGTAATTGAGAAAATGTTTAATAAAAGTGTGTCCCTGACTACTTATTTTTTTTCTGGAGAGCCAGTTGTTCAACATTTACCAGCATCCTCCTGGATGTGACCCCCCTAAACCCTTTTTTGGGGTCCTCGATAATTTTTAAACATGTAGAACAAAACATTTGGGGACCACTGATCTAGTCAAACTACCTCATTTTTCATATGAGGACGTTAAAACCAAGAGAAGGAAAATGATTTGTCTAGTGTCATGCAGCTACTAAATGGCAAAATTGAGGTTCTTACTCCATATCCACTGATCTCCCCACTCTCACCTCTACCCTACTCTCTGATCTGCTATATGAAGACCAGCAAGGGGAGAACATTTATATAGCACCTATAATGTGTTAGGCACCATTCATTATCTCACTTGATATTTTATAGATGAGGACACTGAGGTAAACAGTGTCTTGCCCAAGGTCACACAACTAGTAAGTGGCTAAGGCCGGATTTGAACTCAGTTCTTCCTGATTCCAGGCCTGGTGTTCTATCTGGGTGCCAGGGAGAACAATGATGTCTTAGAACTAAGAAAGGAATAAGTGAAATGGACTCTGTCTTGGTCTGCATGTCTGAAAGTCATCAAGGGTGAGGCCTCCATTTAACTAGATAGCTCTAAAACAGAGGTGGAGAACCTGTGGCCTCAAGGCCACCGGTGGTGCCAGCTGCTTTAAACAGTCTGAGAACTTGGACTTAACATATTATTCTGGCTTGATCAGGATGATTCTACTTATCCACTGTCAGTAGGACTTATACTTTGAACCATTTTTAATATTATACTTTTATATAGAATAAAAGGATTCTCAGAGCATTTTTTTTGTATCCTGCAATATTACTGTCAAAATTAGTTAAGGGTATATAAGGCAGGTACTATTATCCTCATTGACAGATGAGTACACTAAAACTCAGGGAGGCAAAAAGCTTAGGGGTCTGGTAGGTTGCTGTAACTCAGGGATCTCAGTGAGATCCTAATCCCTGGAAAGTTTTTGAGTTTATATCAATGGAAGGTAATCTCCTTGAAGCAAGGACATTTTCTCTTCTGACTTTGTATCTCTAGAGTCTAGCACAGGACCTGGTTGATAGCAGGCACTTCATAAAGGCTTATTGATTGATTGACAATCTGCTCAGGACAGAAGACTCAGAAAGTAGCCTCCATCCAGAGTTGCCTCAGCAAAATACCTTAATCTGAAATGTGGAACAAGAGATTATTTTTGCCAATTGCTCCTTGGACATGGGCATGGACATTTGTACCATCCCTGCCTTCTCCAAGATACACCATGGACCCATTGCCCATCTTACCACTTGGCATAAATCAATCAATAAACATTTATTAAGTACCAACTAAGTGCCAGGCATCTTGCCAGTGCTTAACACTGTTCCTGCACATAGTAGGTACTTAATGAATGCTTGTTTACTTGACTTGACCTATAAGCCTGGTAACCCATATTCCCTTAACTTTTTATCCTCCATCCATCTTTGCATTGGCTGATGACATCATCTGAAATGCTCTAGTTGTCTACATGCTGTCTCCCTCTTATAATTTAAGGTTTCAAGGACGGGGCAGTATTTTTGCCTTCTGTTGTACCCTTAGCACCTTGGACAGTACCTGGCACATAGTAAGTTCTTAACAAATCCTCCTGGACTTCACTCTTCTCTTGGTTCTCTGACATCATCTCTCAACAGGTCCTCTCAACTAAGCCTCTGGAAAAAAGAAGTAATGTGTACATATGAAGACCGTTTCCTAGGCCCTCACTCTGCCTCCTAAGGGATGTTTTAGAGCAGAGTGCAGTCCTTTGACTGAATCCATCTGTGTTTGGATTCAGTCAAAGTACCGCACTTGAGGACCTAGAGGCCACAGGTTCTCCACCTCTGTTTTAGAGCTATCTAGTTAAATGGAGGCCTCACCCTTGATGACTTTCAGACATGCAGACCAAGACAGAGACCATCTCACTTCTTCCTTTCTTAGTTCTAAGACATCGTTGTTCTCCCTGTTGTTACTTAAGCCCTTGTTGCAGTGGCCGTACTAGAAGCTTAAGAGTGGTCCTAATTCATTTGGGCCTAACCTCTCAGAAAGGTTCAAGGAACTCCCTGCCCTACCGGAAACAACGACTCTAACCTAAGCCAGGTGAGTGATAACCAGCCCACTGTAAGAAGACTAAACTTAGTGTCACAGGATCTGGGTTTGAATCCTGCCTTTGTTACTCACTATCTCTATGACTTTGGGCAAATAATTGTATTTTTTCTAGTCTCCTCATCTCCAAAATAAGAGTGTTGGACTAGATTACCTTAAAAGTCCCTCTCTGCTCAAATGTGTGATTGTATGACTTCCTAGCACCATAATCTTGTAGCAAAGTCCCCATTGATCCCTTCTATAGTACTCTTCTAGGACCCTGTTAGAAATTATTAGTCACAAAGCTAATAAGTGTCTGTGTCAGGATTTTAAGTCTTCCCAATTCCATCATTCTACTTAATCTACCACACTGTGTTGCCACATGTTTCACATGCTCAAAAAAGTTTCTGTGGCTCCCTATTGCCATTAGGATAAAACATAAACTCTTCTGTTGAGCAATTAAAGCTTTTCATAGTTTGATAACTACCTGTCTTCCCAAACTACAGTCATCTTGTTATCCACTTTGCCTCCTGGATAAGAAACCACATCCCAGAGGACTTCGTCTTTCCAACTCTGGAAACTCCTGCTCTGAGGCCCTGCTGTACCAATTGCCAGTTGCCTCAGTTGACAACTATGTCTGTGCTTGGGCCCCACCATGCTTCACTTCAGTCCCTAGTCATCTTTTCACCAGCCATTCTTTTTTTATTTTTAGCATTATTTCTTTTTAATTTTGAGTTTCAAATCCTCTTTCTCTCATCTCTCTCCCACCCATTGAGAAGACAAGCAATATGATATCAATTATAAATGTGAAGTCACACAAAGCATATTTTCATATTAGCCACATTGTGAAAAAAGAGGAAAATAAAGTGAAAAAATATACTTCGGTCTGCACTCAGAGTCCATCAGTGCTCTCTCTCTGGAAGTGGATAGCATTTCTCAGTATAAATTCTTTGGAATTGTTTTTCACCAGCCATTCTGAGATGAATGTGTACCCTTCTCCCCTACCTCTATCTCCCTTCCAGTCCTCAAACTACTCAAATCAATGTTTCCATTGCTACTGGAAAGGGTGTGCCAATCTATTTCCCTGTGGGCAATTCCCCTATTCCCCATCCTACAGTTTCCTGTATCAAAACACCCCATTCCTGGTCACTACTCCCCTAAAGGTGTTGTTTCCCCCTACTACTTTCTAAGATCAAGGACTGTCTTCACTTTTGTATTTGTATCTCTAGCACTTGGCATATAGGGAATACATAATAAATGTGTGTTGACTATCTTACTGACATTATTTGAACTGATGCAGAATACTGTAAGAGGAACCAAATGAACAATATACAGAATCACAACAATGTAAATGAAAAAAAATCACTTATTAAAGGTGAACTATGAGTTATTAATGATGGTCCCAGAGAACAGATAAAGAAACATCCATATCTCCTCCTCACAGCAGCAATCCAAGGGAATAATGGAACAAAATATATGCTCTGTCATATGGAGTCACTATATTGCATATTTTTACTTTTTTTGTTGTTGTCGCAAGAGAGGTTTCAATGGAAGATGGTATGGAGTCTTCCTCCAGAAATGACTGATTAAAGGCAAGACAATAAAATACACTGTTTTTAAATGTAATTCCTGTGCTTTGATGGACTTGTAATCTGTGGCTATTCCCTCCACAGGTATATACATCATACATACATACATATATATGCATATATATATATAATCATAATCCCAATATACCTTCTCATCCCATGTCCATCTTGTTTATACCTTTCTGTAAATCATCTAAAGATGATCTAGCCAACATGTAGAGAATCTTCCTGTGTTTTTTTGAGAAATATACTGCTCTACAGAACATCAATTTGTGTTTATGTAGCATAATAAGATTTTTAATATGCTTTCTTTCCAATAAACTTGTGAATTGGAAATGTCAAGGTTATCCAAAATTGCAATAGGTGACCTGGGAGATCTTTAGGCAGGGCTGGATGATCACTTAATGGGGATACCATTTAAGGCATTCTTTTCTAGGTATAAGTTGACCTCCTCTCCCCTCTGATTGAAAAACTGGATGTTATAGTCCCAAACTCCTTCCAACATGTTTCTTTTATAGAGCACAGAAATTGGATCTCTACCCACTCCACTTTGCTTTAAACTCCATAGAACAAGATGTCCCTATGACAGGTACCCTCTGGTGTCTTCATAGTAAATGCTTCATATAAACTTAATGATCTATTGACTACTACTATATGTTACTGCCTACTTATACCCACCCTACTTCTTTTCCTTGTTCTACTTACCACCTACAATTTCCACTCTTCTCAGATTGTGATGACCTATTAAATACATACATAAAAAAACATGTGTTGGAATCAGGCAGATGTGAGTAACATTCTCAACTAAAAGAAAAATAGTAGTGGTTAGGGAGTCAAGAGTTTTGAGAACTTTGGTTCTATCTTTGACATGTACTAGCTGTATGACTTGTGATGAGTCAATTCACCTCTTGGGGCCTTAGTATACTTGTCTGTATTTTTATTAATAGTAGTACTAAAAGTGGTAAAAAAATAAACTTTATAGCTTCATATAAGTGTCAATAATTAAATTATATGAACTGACAGAGAGCATTTTTCTTTTTTTAAAAATGCTATTTTTTATTTTTAATATTTTTCTCTTTACATTTTAAGTTCCAAATTCTCTTCAAAGAAATTGAGGCCTAAAGAGGCAGATTTATTTGTCCAGAGTGATATAACTAGTGTGAACCAAAGGCAGAGCTAGATTTTTTAGAACTCCTGACTCTTTGCCTACCAGTCTTTCTACTAGACTATACAGGTACTCATAACTTTATGATTTTAAGAAAAGGAGTATTTTTTAATATTGGGAAGTAGTTATACTAATAACTAACATTTACATAGAGTTTTCAAGTTTGCAAAGTATTTTACATATATTAACTCATTTTTACCTCACAATGATTCTATGAGATAGGAATTTTTTTGGAGAAGAGGGAAAAGTAGACTGTTATTTCATTCAGGGAAGGAACACCCACTTATGTGGCCCATATATCATATATTATTTTTAATCCTAAAGAGTTGCCTAGGACACTGAAAGATTAAGTGACTTGTCCATGGTCACACAATCAATTTATCAGAAGCAGGACTTAAACCTAGGTCTTCTTGATTTAAGACCAGTCAACCTACCTTCCTTTATAGCATCTCACTTCTCACAAGGTAGGTACTACGGGTACTATCTCCCTTTTATTGTTTTATTTTCTTTTATGGGAAAATGAGACTCAGAACAGTTTCATGGTTTCTTGTAGTCTCATAGCTAGTATCAGATCTAAGTACAAACAAATGGACCACAAATGAGTCAAGTTCATCTCAAGCATCTCACTTTCTAAAACTAAGTGGGTACCCAGTTCAAAAGAAAACTATCTCCTAGCCCTTGTGTCAATTCATCACCAACTATACAGAAGAACTGTAAGCTCAAACTAAATCTGCTTGATGAACCAATATAAATCACAGTGAGGAACAACAAAGAAAGCAGGAGGGAAAAAAGATTTGGACACAAGGGGAATGTGTTGGAAGTGAGGAGAGAAATGATAATAACTGGAATGTGTAAAGCACTTTAATGCCAAAGAATACATGGGAATGCATCTATATTGGGCTAGATTCACACCCTCCCTCTTTATTTGAGAGTCTGTCCACAGAAATGGAACAAGTTAGACAACTGTTATGCCACAATGAGGAAAATGAAGAATAAAAAGGAGAATGAGAAATGAGAAATTCTGACCAAAATTTGTGAGGTGGAATGACCCGGCTGCTAATCTCTGCCTTGTGTATTTACAGAAACCCATTTTTTTCAGTAGCAAATATCCAGGAGGTTGGAAGTCAGATGAGATTAGAAATTAATTTCTATTGATTTTCAAAACACTGAGATCCTTCCACAGAAAAGGGGGTACCTAATCTAAAAGCCAGCTTCTCCTGGATTCAGATAAAATATGCATTAAAGATAATAATACATCCCAGCTTATTGCATGTATTGGGTATGCAGCTAAAAACCTGTAAGAATGTAAGGTATTAGAAACAGGGTATTTCAATGCTGCTTTTAACTGAAATATGATGTCTAAGATTTTTTTTCATTGTAGTTTTCAGGTATCCCAATAATTTTTAAATTATCTCTCCTCAGTCTATTTTCCAAGTGAATTTTTTTTTCTGATGAGGTTTTTCATATTTTCTTCTATTTTACCATTCTTTTGACTTTGTTTTATTGTTTCTTGAAGTCTCATGGTATTATTAGCTTCCATTTATCCAATTCTAATTTTTAAGGAATTTTTTTTCAGCGAACTTTTGAATCTCATTTTCTATTTGGCCAATTCTGTTTTTAAGGAGTTATTTTCATCAGTGAATTTTTGTGCTTCTTTTACTATTTAGCTCATTTTGTTTTATAAGGTGTTATTTTCTTTGGAATTTTTGCCTTTTTTTACCAAGGTATTTTTTTTCTTTTTATAAATTTTTTACATCTTTCTCATTTCTTTTTTCCAATTGTCCTCTATCACCTTTATTTGGTTATTCATTCATTCATTCAGTTATTTATTTAGTTAGTTTTTATTTATTTGTTTGTTTATTTGTTTATTCATTCATTCATTTATCTATTCATTCATTCATCCATCCATCCATCCATCCATCCATCCATCCATCCATTCATCCATTCATTCATTAATTAATTAATTTATTTATATGTTTATCTATCTATCTATTTATTTATTTATTTATTCATTGCTGTTTCTTTAGCTCTTCCAGGAATTCTTTTTGGGTTTGTGCCCAATTTACATTTATCTTTGAGGCTTTGCTTATAGATGTTTTGACATTATTGTCTTCTAAATTTGCATCATGGTCTTCCCTGTCACCATAGTAGCCTTTATTGTCAGGTTTTTGTTTTGTTGTTGTTGCTGTTTGCTCAATTTTTTCTTTCTTGACTTTCCTTGACTTTTCTTTTCTAGACTTTTTCTTGACTTTTAACTTTACGTTAAAGTTGGACTCTACTCACCTTGGGTTGGTGGGGTACTGCTTCAAGCTTCAAGTTTTTATACACTTATATTTTCATAGCTAATTCTGGGGATCTGTAAGTTTTTGGTTCTTCCAAAGTGGTGTGATCCAGAGAGACATATGATCGCTACTCTCCAGGTTCTTTTGCAAGAAGAATCCCTGCTACCTTATAGCTACAACCATTATCAATCTTGTCTGCCCCAGAACTGCTTCAAGGGCCCCTGCTCCTTGCAACTGCACTCATTCTTCTTTGTCCTGGAACTGTGACCTGGAACTACATATGGGAAAAGAAGCATCTAAACAGTCTCATCCTGTGTCCAGTGCCTATCCAGGGTTCCTTTATAATCTGTTTCTGACCAAATGTCCAATACCCTTATTGTCTCCATGTTTAGAGCTCCCAAAGTTGCTGCTACATATAGCTGGTGTTGCAGCCACTTGCACTCAGGGCCAGCCACCACCCCTGTGTCATAGACTTCTCATTCCAATCTCCTAAGTTGTCTTTGGCTGGAAAAATGTTTCACCTTCACCTTTTGTTGGCTGTGCCACTCCAGAATTTGATTTGGGGTATTATTTTAAAGTTGTTTGGAGGGCAATGTTGGAAAAGTTGGGCTGTATTGCTTCTCTAGTTTGCCAACATGGCTCTGCCTGCCAGGAGCTTACATTCTAATGGAGACGACTTATAAATGACTAGATACAAGGAAGATACATACAAAAGAGATGGGAAGAAATCTCAGAAGGGAAGACCTGCTGCAGATGGTAGAATTTGAACTGAGACTTAAAGGCAGGAAAACTAGGGTTATAGGTGGGGAGGGAGAGTATTCCGGGCATGGGAACAACCAGTGAAAAGACATAGAGATGTAAGATAGAGTGTGTTGTGTGAGGAATCGTACTTGAATCATAGAATGTGTGAAGGAAAGTACAGCAAAAGAAAAATGGGAACAGTAGGAAGGAGCTAAGTTACAATGAACTTTAAGTGCTAAGGGTATTTCTTGTTGATCCCAGAGGTAATAAGGAGCCAATGGAGTTTATTAAGTAGGGGATGATATGGTTAGGCTTATGCTTTAGAAAATCACTTAGGAAGTTGAGTAAAAGATGGATTAGAGTGAGGAGAAATTTAGGATAGGGACACCAAACAGCAAATTATTGCAACAGTTCAGCAGACAGGTGATAAGGACCTGAACTAGGGTACTGGCTGTGTGAATGGAGAAAAAGAGGCATATATTCCTCCCTCCCTTCCTTCCTCAGAGAATCACACCTTGTAACAAAGAAGAAAAAGAGACAGAGACAAAGAGATAGAGAGAAGCAGTTCAGCAAAACTAACCAACATGCCAACTGAGTCTCTCTCTCTCTCTCTCTCTCCATACACACACATACACACACACACACAGAGTATATATACATGTATATGTATATAAATACATATACATATACATGTATATGTATATATATACATAATGCATACATAAATATATTTATATATAAATAATATATACATACAATATACACATTAGGATATTATATATACTATATGTATATAATACATGTTATATATATAAAATATATACATACAATATATATAATATATGCATGTATACATAATGCATATGTAAATATATGAATGTATATTAATGTGTAATGTATACATGTACATGTATATGTATTTGTATAAGTGTATGTACATGTGTATGTATGTATCTGTTTATGCATGTGTATATATGCATATGTATGTATATATTATATATATACATAATATATTTCTATATGCATTTTTCTTCAGCTTGTAAAGAAGAGTGGGAAGGTCATTTTGTCCTCTCTTCTTCAAGGACAAGATTAATCATTACATTTACACAATATTCTGATTTTTTTGCCTCCACTGTCCACCCCTACAGAGGCAAAGTTATATTACCTCTCTGGCATTTGGCTTTTCTCACTTTTAAAAAAGGGGCAAGAATACATATGGTACCAACATGATAGGTTTATTGTGAAGTCTCAGTGAGATAACATATGTAAAACACTTTTCTGTTGATAAAGTTATTTAGTTAGTATTATCCTTAATTATTCTCATTATGAGTGCTCTCTTCTACTAAAGTCCCAGATCATTTGTTGTCTATACAAACCATTTAACACTTAGATTCAGGGGCAGCTAGGTGGCACAGTGGTTGGAGCACCAACCCTGGATTCAGAAGTACCTGAGTTCAAAACCAGCCTCAAACACATAGCATTTACTAGCTGTGTGACCCTGGGCAAGTCACTTAACCCACATTGCCCAACCAAAAAAAAAAAAACCACTTAGATTCAGACATTGTTCAAACTGGAATAGACCTTTGAGAATATCTAGTTCTGGGGTTAAAGAATCTCACCATTAGAAGGCACCTCAGAAGCCCAACTCATACTTGAACAACATTTTCTTCCAGAAGATTATTCATAATTTATCAAGTAGCCTTTACTTGAAGACTTCCAGTGAAGAAAAACTGCATCATAAAACAGCTCATTCTACAATATCTGAAAGTTTTCTTGCCCCAAATCTCTTTGCAATGCTCATTTACTGCTCTTAATTCTTTCCTCTAGAGACAAATAGAGCAAGCACTTAATCCCCTTTTCACATAACAGTCTTATAAAAAACTTCAAGACATCTCCAAATGTTGTCTTTGACCTCTTAACCAAGCTAAATATCCAAAATTCCTTAACTGGTCTTTGTATAATTACAGATCCATTAGTTGCCCTCTTCTGATCACTCCTCAGCTCACTAATAACAAATTATGGGTAATCTAGGACATTGTATAGGTTGTCCCAAAAGTCTTAGTGCAGTTTTAAACTATTAAAGCTCCAAAAAAAACCTAAGACTTATAAAAATTTTAAGGCTCTTGATAACTAAAACCTTTGGAACACCATATATTAATTGTAGTCAGCAGCTATCCTCCTACCTTGGTCCAGGTTCTTTTAGTCTAGAACTAGAGTTTTTTTTGTTTGTTTTTTGTTTTTTGTTAATGTAATATGTCATAAACTTATCAGTCTTTGCTCTCACCTGGAATTTGCTCAAGAAAAAAATTCCAGGAATAGCTTAGGTATAGTTTGTGTCTCATTTCCCACTGAGATTACTAACCTGACTCTTTGTGACCCAAAAGAAAACACACTCACATTATGATTTTAAATACATTTACTACATACAATAGAAAGACAATAAAACATCATCTTGAGACTCCCCAAGGGGCTACTTAAGACTCAGTTAGAAGGGTCAGGCATCTCCATGTTCAGCACCACTCATAATTCCTTAATGACTGAGATCACACATTTATTTCCCCCAAGGGAACTTCTGAAGCTGTTGGCAGAGGAGAGCTATCATTCGTTTCCCTCCAGTCCCATAGAGTGGTGGAAATATATTGTCTCGACATGACATCTCAGCTTCTCCTTTGTCTGGCTCTGGAATTTTGCAGCTCTCATTCCAGCAACCTGGGAGGCTGAAGCCTCTGATTCCCAGATGCATGAGAAACAAGGAGTCCTCTCTCAGGCAACATAACCAACATGTGGTGGTCTCTGTCTCCTAGTTGTCTAGACATTTATGATGATCTATTATGACTATGGTATGTTACCTCCCGACAGTCCAGAATGTCTGTTTAAAGAGCTCTCATTGATCAACATGGCAATTGTCTGGTATTCCCATTAGTTTCAGTTCTGTACTATTCTTCAAAATTCTCAGGTGTGGTCAGAAAATAGAGACGTGTTGAAAAGATCTATGCTTCTCTTTTTAAAATTATTTTGCTTCTTTTTATTTTTAAAGTTAATGCGCATTTATTGTCTTCTTCTCCCACCTCCCCCACTGAAAGAAAAGCAAAATCCTTGAATCATATACTTATTCAAGGAAAACAAATCCCCAAAGAGATCTCTCTTTTTTGTAAGAGCTTTACTCACAAGCCACCATTTTAATGATCTATTTTATCTGAAATGGTGGGCAAGTCAGTGGCCCATTGTTTGCTGATTCATGATTGCTCTCTATATGCCTACAATCCCCTGTGCCTTGATGACATCCCCTTAAATAGTTACCAATCTATTTTAACCCAAGTCAAACATTTTGCAGATTCACCTCTTCAGCAATGACTTTTCTTCCACCCCAATTCCTACCCATTACCCCTCAATTCACATAGAACTTTATTCCTTTTTTATGGACTCATACGTTAGTTTGTTTTATAGTGATTTAGGTATATGTCATAATTGGTCAACCCCCAGTATATCAGGAGATTTCTGAAGCAGAAACAGGTATCTTATCCAAAGTTTGTATCTCCTCCAGTGGCTAACATAGTGCTCTGCACAGAGATGTTTAAAATTTCTTAGTTTAATTGTTCAAATTCCACCCTCTCCCTTTTTTGAAAACTGAAGAATTGGCCATTTTTCTTCAATACATCTTCTCCACAGTCTTTCAAAGATCACTAAAGGCAGCTCAGTGATCACATCTACCCAGTAACTTGGGAAGTACAGCTTGTGTGGGCCTAGTGACCTGAACTCATTGAGGTCAGCTAGTTTCTCTCTTATCATCCTCCCACCTGTTTCTCTTAGTATTAAACTGTACATTAACCATTTTCATTTTATCCTTTGCATTCTGAAGAGAAAGACAGAGAAAACAAAACTGAAATAAAAGATCATCCCTTTTGCCTTTTTTTTCTTTCTCATCTTACATCACCTTCCAATTCTCCTTTTTCTTCTTTGATTCTCCTCTTGTCCCCAACATGGCTAAAAAGGATCGTTTATTACTTACCTTTAGCCCAAGATCCTCACTTGAGAGATAATGTAAGTGAGATTCAAAGAGAAGAAGCAGCCAATTAGTGGCAGGGCCAGGCCTTGTACTCAGTCAAGTCCAGTGCTCTTTGTATTATATTTCCACTGCTTTTTCTTACTTTTGAGTCATTTTTATATATACCTTTTCTTTTCAGTGCTATCATGGACTCTTATTGGAAGAAATTATGTGTTGTACTTCCTTGTATCCCTCACCACATCTAGTATAATCACTGACACATGGTAAGGAATTAGTTATATTAATCACCAAATAGATCTTCCCATCTCTCTTCTCCCTCTAATCTGTCTTTTACATAGCTTGAAAACGAATCTTCTTTGTTCATAGATCTGATAATGTGTACCTGGCCAAAATATTCAATGGCTTCTTATTGCATACCATGTAAAGTTCAAATTATTTTGCCAGGCATTTGAGGTCTTCTGCAATCCAATGCCAACCTACTTTTCAAGCCTTATATCATATTACTTCACTCTCCATACCTATTCTGTATTACAGCTAAATCATGCCACCCTTTGTTTCCTGAGGAAACTGTTTTCCTGCCCTGGAACTTTTGTTCTTGATATTCACTAAGGCTATAATGTTCTCCTTCTCCCTTTTAAATGATCCACCCATCTTTTAAATTCCAACTCAAAAGGCAGCTGCTCTATGAAGCACTCCCTGATCCTCCCAGTTGATAATAATCATTTGTTCCTCCATTTTACCTCACTAAACACAATTTTGCTTCTATCTTTTCAACATACTTTTAGTGTATCACCTAAGCGCACATTCCCATTCCCCATTTGCAGGGAAGACCCTAAATAAAAGGCTACCATAGGTTCAGTGAACTCTGTAGGTCTATACCTACTCAAAAACATAGCTCTTGAGCCCACAACAACATGTTTACCTTTAATGTGTTCAGTTGTTTTTCAGCCATGTCTGACTCTTCCTGATCCCATTCAGAATTTTCTTAGGAAAGATATTGGAGTGTTTTGCCATTTCCTTCTCCAGCTCATTTTACAGAGGAAACTGAGGCAAACAGGTTTGAGTGACTTACCCAATGTTATACAGCTGGTAAGTGTCTGATGCCAGATTTGAATTCAGGAGGAAGAGCCTTCCTGACTCCAGGACCAACACTCTAGCAATTGTGCCACCTAGCTGCCCATTTTACCTTTGATAGTCAGATAGAAATACAATTACTTCAAAGCAAAGGCATTACTGAAATAATATAGAAAGAAAATTAAAAATAAAATATTTTCCACAGAAGCCTGGAGAACACTCTTATAAATATGCTTACTAATAGTAGGAAGAATGATCACATGTAGGACACAAGTATAGAGAGCTACAACGGCAGGGAGCATACCTAGCTCAGGTACATACATGGAGGGGCACATACAGATGAAGGGGCAAATTCATCTCTCTACTGCAGCAGGGAGGCTGATATCTCCTGAGAATGTCGTCTGGCTGCTCCTGCCAGACCTTTTCTCCTTTTACCTTTCACCAGGATGTATAGGCTATTGATATGTGTGGTCTCTTCTAAATAAATTTCTGACAGTAGCATTCCCACTAGTCCTATGGCCATTAGTGGCTGTCCCAAGGACTAAGGCCATTGGACACAAAGTTGTAGAGTTTTTTTCCTTCTTCTAACATTTGATTTCAACTGTAGTTCTTAAGTAGAGTGCTCTCTTCTCATTAGAAGAGTGGCCTCTGTCATGCTTTTTTAGTTCAATGACCTAAGGATTCCACTTTTAACTGGTTTTATCCTACTTCTCTATCAAATCATTTGACTGGGGTGGGGAAGGTACTAGTAGATAAACTTTCTAGCTTTTTATTCCTCAAGGAGAAGTCAGGATCTTCCTTTCAAAGTCTTAGCTAGAACAGATTTTTCATATCCCATTGGAGATTCTTTGTTCTGGGCATCAGGCTCTCAAGAAGATAGATAAGGATCGTGTCTAGCTAAATAGCTAATGCTCTTAGACTCAAGTTTATCTTTTGAGCTGACATTTCCTGTACCTCTCTATTTGTCTCTGATGGCTAGACTAGACCAAATCACACTCTGTAAGACTTTTTGGCTGCCCTCCTAACAAACTGAGAAGGTTCTGGGGTTTGGTACCATATTCTCCCAATTCCAAAACTCCTTCCACTTTTCCATTGAGAGCAGGAGAGCAATATCTATAGCAGTTGGAGAGTGGAGAGGCATAGAAATAAAGCCAAGCTCCAGCATCAGAGTAATTGTGTCTCCCCCTCCTCATCACATTTGTTTTATTTTTTTGCTTGTGTGGCCAGCACAACATAAAACCTTTTCAAGCTTTCAACTTTTTTTAATTGAATATTGTTTTGTATTCTATTCATCTGTGTCTGTGCCTTAGTAGAAACAAAAAACAAAAAGCTGTTGTATTTGGACTCCAGGTGACCCATGTGCAGATCCCAGTTTTAGGATGAGCTACTCACTTTGGATGAATCACATAATCTCTTTAGGCTTCAGCTAACTCATCTGGAAAATACAGGAACTGGATTGGATAACCTCTAAATTCTCTTCTGGCTCTAATTGATAATCTAAGATCCTCATCTTAGACTGAAAACTCCATAAGAACAGACATTGTGTCCTCTTTAAACTTTCTATTTCTACCAGTGCCTAGAATATTGTATTGCACACAACAGGTGCTTAATATGAGTGTTTGACTAAATTTAAATCTTGGAATATCATGCTTTAATAAGTATACATTTTATTATTTGCTTCAAGAAGTAAACATTTTCTTAAATGCTTAAATGCCCAATACTAGGCATGGAGTGAGATTAAAAATTGAATTAAGGGGCTCCATCTCCTTCTTTAAAGAGCTTATAGATTAATAAAATGTATATAAGCAAACCTTCAGCTACAAAGTTTAGGAAATAAACTCTGAGTGCATTAGTACAGAGAACTTCTAGGTGAGGAAGCCCCCTTGACCAATACAGGTTGACATCTTTTAATAAATAGCTAGCATTTACATAGCATTTTAAGATTTATAAAATACTTTACAAATATCTCATTTTGTCCTCACAACCCTGGGAGGTACATGCTGCTATCCTTCCCATTTTACAGATAAGGAAACTGAATCTGAAAAGGGTAAAGTGAGTTACGCAGAGTCACATAGCTAATTAGTGTCTGAAGCTGGATTTGAACTCAGGTCTTCCTGATTTCAGACTCAGAACTCTATCCACTGTCCCAACTAGTTTATAGTCTTAGAGAATTTTGTAGAGTATTAAGATGTTAAGTGACTTGCCTAGGGTAATACAGTCAGTATACATCAAAAGCAGGACTTGAACATAGATCCTCCTGGTTCCAAGTCTAGCTTTCTATCCACTACTCTATGCCTGCCTCTCAGATACAAAAAAGGACTTAATGCATGTTTGTTGAATTAAAGGCATAATTACCAGGATGTCCATGGCACTTTTATCTTAAAGAGCTTATACACATTTATCCATGCTATGTTCTGTCTCCCCCGTAGTCCTTCCCTAAGATGGGAATAAATTTGACAGCTACTCTCCAGTAATGAAGAAAATGAAATATAAAAGTAATAGTGAGAATTACTGAATAGCTCATACCAAAACTTGTCCGATGATCTGCATTACTAATTACTTCCTTGCAGTTTTCTTGAAAACTGGTTACTATAATTTGTATAGAAAACCTACAAGACTATGAGAACCTGGAGAGAGAAGCCCTTAATGATCAAGTAATAGGGATAATCTGAGGTCTAGGAATGATGGAGAATGAGATCAGAGGTGCTTATTATACTTTGAAATCCTGCCTCCAGGAAATCTTTGTTCCAATTGATTTTGTACATGAGTTAAAAAGCAAGGGTGAGGAGAGGAAGGAAAGTGTGCAGGCTTTTCTGAAGTATTAAAAGATTACTTGTTGCATCCCCAAGAGAATGGGAGAGAGGGACTTAGCACATGTCCTGCTCTGGAGGCTGTCCCCTTTCTCAATAACTTCGTGTGTCTGTGTGTGTGTGTGGGTGTGTACGTGCTCTAGGAAATACTCTTCTTTCAGCCCCAACAAACCATGGAATCCATAAGGAAGTGTGGATACCTCTGGCCTTCCAGAATATGTACTGAAATATGAAATTAGACAACAATAACTTGGCCTCTATTTTAGTTTGATTATTCTTGCACCCTGGTGGTTTTCATGAAATTATCTGGAGTCTTTTTGTATCACCCCCTATTAATACTTCCTCAATAACTTCCTACGTCTAGTAATATTGATTAGGACTATGAGGAGTCCATCCAACATTCATTCTCAGACAGTGATGACTTTTTAGATCTTAACTAGTCTAGCTTCTTCACCTAAAAATGTTTAGACAGATGTTTCATTATCTACATAGAGAGACCTCCATATTGTTTGCCTAGATAGAGTGTTTTCTGTTGCTTGGTGTCTAATGCTGAGGGAACTGAGAAGATTAGAACTGCAGGTGACAGTGGGAATTGGGAGAACCACACTGATTCTATCTTGTGACTCAATTTGGAGCTAGCTCAGTTCCCTTTCTATTCAATTATGGGTCTAGTCCAATTTCTATCTTGTAAGGAAACTTTATCCAATTATGGGAATTATAAGAAAACTTTGTTTCATTGTTTGAACCTCACCCGGTGTAGCTGAGAAGCTGAACCACCTCTGCTTGCTGCTTAGAAACCCTTAACTAAGGACCCAGGTTATGCTGACCAGAAACCCAATCATATGCAAAGATGGAAGGAGTTTTCTGACAATTTACATTTCAAGAAACCCATACATCTTTCTGACAACTGGCCCTGTACTGATCAATCAATTATAATTTCCATGTTCCTTTGATTGAGTACAGTCACTTGAGGGGAGTGAGACACTTCTTTTTCTGATGTCATGGATTTATACCTGTTTGCTCTCCCCCTCCCAACTTGGACAGTCCCTAATCTTTCCTCCAATAAGAAATCATATTATCCAATTTTGTATCCAGGGTAATTTTTTTTATTAATTGGTCTTATTTGATTAATTGATTTTAATGCATAAAAATCTGTCTCCCTCTATATTTGGGGTCCAGCCCTAAGCTGAGGAGATCTGGCCCCACTCTATTAGGCAATTGACATGCATTGCTTAATAAATTGATGTGCTTGGAAGATCGAACCTTTGTTTCCCCAGTCATTTTGTTTTTCACTTGCCACACTACCAAGGAAGTAAAAGTTATGTATTTGATGTCCACAAGGGTCACTTGGTTCTGATGTGCACTCTAAATCTCTGATACTCATTTCTCAAATGTATGCCATTGGTCATAAATGGGATTGGCTAAGATTCTGGGGGTGTTTGGTATAAAATCCCATCTATAGGGTGAAAAACCCCAAATATGTGCCCTAGTAATGATGGGTGGGAGAAAAAAGGAACAGCAGATAGAGTACTGTACTTGGGGTGAGGAACACCCGAGTTCAAATGTCACCTCTGACATCTACTAGATGTGTGACCATCAGCAAGTCACTTCACTTCTATAAGCCTTGATTTTCTTACTTATATAAGTGCTAATAATGAAAACTAGATGACCTCCAAGATCCCTTTCAGCTCAAAAATCTATGATTTGTTGATTCTAACTGTGAAGTTTATGTCTAGCCATGATAATTTCAACTCTACTCAATTGAATTGAGTTGAGTCTCCAATTCAGTAAGCATGTATTATATGTGAACTCTGTAGAGAGTGCTATGCTAGGAACTGGGAAAGATCAGTTTTAGATAAGGCAGAGTCCCTTCCCTCATGGAAATAATAATTGACCAGAGAAAGTTGACATATACATAGATAATTGTAATACACAAGGGCATTGGAAGTGCAAACCAAAGAGAAGAGCACTGGGCTTCTGGAGTTGGTACTGAAAGAATTCAGATAGTTTGAAAGCTAAGAGATGGGATTGGGGGAGTCTGTGTGCCAGAGTAGAGGTAACATTCAGGATCTGAAATGCCCAAATGCAAGCTGGGTTGGGTTCAGATTGGTGGAACAATAATTGCCAACAGAATAACATGGAAGAAGCTGGATAGAAACTAGCATTCTCTTGATAAAGAATTAGTGAAGAACAATACCAGGAAGGAGACAGGTTGTTGTCCATAGCTCTAATGCCTCTTCATGGCTTTCTTGTTCATAACTGTAGTCACTATAACAATCATGCTCCCATCTTGCCATTTTTTTTTTTAGAATTGGATAAATAATAATATGTAATATGGGCTAGACCTCCCTTGGTAGAATTGTAGGAATTTTTTAAAAAGTATTTCTAAGTGCAATAAGAGAAAGGGAAAGTGTGAAGCTGATGAGACATTCTTTCAAATGACATTAATGATGACTCCAAAATGGTTGATATTCTGAACACATTTTAAAAATCTGTCTTTGACAAAGAAAATAAATTGGAATAATTAGAAAATTATATATATATATATATATACATCACATATATTTTAAATTATTTTTAAAATTTTTTTATTTTGAATTAATCTGGAATGTGAGAGTGTGTAGACCTGTATGGATGTAAACAAGGCTAGGCTGGGGTGTAGGTGACCTAATAACATTCACAACAATTGGCCTTTACATAGTCTTATAAGGTATGTGTCATAAGGTATGATTTCCATATAAACTCTCCCTTCCAAACATATAAGGTAGGCATGGTAAGTAGCATTACTCTACTTTTATAGTTGTAGAAACTGAGGTTCAGATAAGGCAAGTGACTTGCCCATGATCACATATTGAGAAAGTGTCATAACTGGTTCCTTTCATGATCTAATTTGAGAGGGACTAAAAAGCTTTCCACTCCCCCTTACCTTAGGCATGCAGTCCTAGAGGGTTCTACTTATAAGATTTCTTAAGAATTGCTGCCTGGTACTCCATTAATGGTGAGTAGTTCTTTCCTTAGGTCCAAGCCTTTCCCCAGTAGTAGTAGTCCCCGGCTCAAATGCAAATATGGCTAGAGGGCTAATACACTCAAAATTTTCCAGGTATTAATCCCAAAATAGGCTATTTCTTCAAATTGCTTTACAGTAAAGCGGGAACTTCTCTTCCTTTTCCTCCTCTTCCTTCCTTTTCTTCTTCTGCCCCTGAAAAAAACCTTTAACCTGAGACTCTCTTCTCTTGATTGGTGACTGTCTTCCAAGACTACTATTTCAGAAGGGGTTTCAGTCATGCTGCCCTTCATTTATGACCAAACTATTTGGATTTTTTTTTAATTCTCCTCCCCCTTCTCACCAATGGTCTTTCCCCCTTACAAGTGTCCTCCTCCCCTTTTCCAACTCCTTTTTATATGTTGTCTTTCAGTATTAGAATGTAAGTCCTTGAGGGTAGAGATTGTCTTGCTTGCTTGTGTTTTCACTCCCAACACTTAGTACAGTGCCTGATTTGTAGTAAAAACATAAGAAATGTGCTATCACTTCCCCCCTTCTTTCTTCCCCCCTCCATCTCTCTCTCCATTCTGTCTCTACTATCTAGCTCCATTTATCTTTCTATCTATCATTTATCTATTAAAGAAGAGACATAGAAAAGTTTTTTTTTAAAATAAGGATAAGATCTCTAACATGAAGTATTAGAATGAGTAGTAAAAAGGCAAATGTAGAACAACAGAATGGCAGCAGAGGAATGGCCAGCCATATGAGCAGCATGAAGGTACTGGATGGCTATTTGGTGAAAAGGAGGAGAACAAGATAATAGGCAAGGACAGTTTCAGAAATAGAAGATGCTGAAAAATGAAACACTGTGATGTAATAGAAGAGTACTGGCCAAGTCAAGAGAGGCCTGGGCTCCAATCCTACCTGACAGACTTATCAGTTGGATGGCCATGGGCAAATCATTTAACATCTCTGAGCCCCAAGTTCCTCATCAGGTAAATGGAGATCATAAATAATTCGAGTATAATAGACCTTCAATCAACAAACTTGTATTAAGGATCTACAATATGCCAGGTACTGGAATAGGTAATTTTACCTTCATATATCTTATAGATTGAGAAGAAACATACCATCTCTTAGTGTTTGAAATAAATCAATTTAGCAGATATTGAGCATCTACTATCTTCAAGGCCCTGTGTTCTGTACTTGGGAGGATGTAATTATGAACAAGACAAGATCCTTGCTTTGAAGAAGCTAACAATCTAGCAGATAAGGTAAAATAAGTAGGCAAATAACATTGGTATAAGTCAGACTGTGATTTGTACTATATGAGACATAAGTCAAGTTCCCAGAGGAAAGTGAAATCTTCTAGCTTTTCAATGAATACATAAAGGTTTGTAGGAAAAGTTGCATTTGAGGTGGGTCTTGAAAGTTATTTAAGACTTTTAAAAGGCACAGATGGGAGAAAGTCTCAGTGGAAGGAGAATCACAGGGGAAATCCATCATGATGTCAAAATGTTGTAGGCCAGCACTATCTTTAGAATTTCTGTATTTGGGTGAAAAAGAGGTCTTACATGAGCCACCACAGTGCATAGAAGAGACAAAAGTGCATAGCAGCACACTTTATATTGGGCCTTCACCATGGTCTAGAGGAAGCCAGAAAGAAAACAAAGCAAAAGATATACCTATCTTCAGAATAGGTAAGAGAAATAAAGGCAATTAAATTAACTTTTACCAAGTCCCATTTCAATTGTTAGCCTAGTAATTGAATAAATATTAAAAGAAGTCATCTAAAGGATAATGAGATAATTAGGAATGGATGTTCTGGGACTAAGAACAGCAAATTGTGCCAGGTGAATCTTATCATTGTTAGAAAGACCCACTAAATTAGTACAGGACCCATAAAGGCAGACTAGATGGTCTCAAGAAATTTTCTTTGAAAAAATGTGTATATATATATATATATATATATACACATACATATATATATACACATATATATGTGTGTATATATACATATATGTGTGTGTTTATATATGTATATATATATATACATATTTCTTTTCCTTAGGCCACAAGCAATGTCACTGTTAGAGGTGATGGAAAAAGCTTTGACTCTGGAGTCAGAGAACCTAGGATCAAATTCTACTTCTGATGCTTCCTTCCAGAATGACCTTAGAAGAATCACTTTATCACCTTGGGCCTTAGTTTTCAACACATGAAATAATGGGGATTGGACTAGATGCCCTTTGAGGTACCTTCCAATTCTGTATTTATGACTCCAGGTAACAATGGGTGAACACCACAGGGCTCTAACCTTGAGGTGCTTGGGGCCTTATTCCCACTGGCATCAGAACATCAAGTCCTTGCCTTCATCAATTTACTTGACCAATATTTTCTAATTTCATAATTTACACTGAGCACCATATTGTATATAACAATTTGCATATATTTGATGGTCCCTGATCTCCCTAATAGCACTCAAAGACATTAATAATAAGAGTATCTCACATTTATATCAAACAATTAATACTTTATCTTATTGTGTTTTATTAAACCTATGAAGTGAATGCTATTGTTAACACCATTTTAAAGATGAGGCAATTGAGATTTCAGGGAATTAAATGATTTGGCCGGGGTGACACTGGTACTAAGTTTCAGAGGTAGGATTTGAAATCAGGTCGATTTTGACTCACAACTCCTCACGTCTTTGTAAAAATTTAGTGAGAAGCTTGAACATTAGACAGATGGTAATGTGGAAAGATCCTCGAATATGGAATTAGAAGACCTGGTGTGAAATTCCAGGAATAAAAGACGTCAACTAGGATACACATGAGAGAAATGTAGTTGGGCCAATCACATAACGGGAGACAACAGATGGATAACCCCAGCAATATATTGGTACCTTTGAGAGGAGGGCTTCTAGCTGGTAAAGAATGAACCAGAGTTCCACTGGAGGTGATATTGTGGAAACTACATCAGTGGAGAAGATACTCACACAGATGAAATCATAAATTCCCCCGAATAACATATACCATGGAAAATCTAATAATTGAAATTGTCACAGAACTGAATCTTTTCCCTTAAGCCATACCTATTTTTCTCAAAATCTGAAAGGTTTGACCTCTCAAAGGTCTGCTACTGTTTGTCTAAATCTTTAAATTGCATATAATTAAAACAATCACTAGATATTTCTGATATCTGTTTATTTTCCACTGAGAATTAAAACCAGAAATTAAATTTGGGTGAGTTTGGAGAATCTATTTCTATAAAGTAGACATCTATGTCCTATATATTTTATAATACCACCATCTCTCTTTCACAAAAGAAACTGCTCCTTAAAGGAGCCATATTTGGCTACCACATACATTCTGAATGCAAGCTTTTTTTCTGTTTTGAGTGATTCCAGTTCTTTAGGTATTTTCTAGAGGTGAGTGATGTGCCCATCCATAACTTGGCTACAGTGGAGTCTATAGCATTTTTCTACCATTTTTATTTTTTTCATGTTTTTGTGTGTGCAATTGTGTATTCTTTTAAGTATAGCACTATTAATAGTTCTAGGTACAATGAAATTCCATTTATCCAGGGTGATTTGATTATTGATCTAAGGTGAAAAGGGACCTCATAGACCATCATGTTCAAGGCCCCCATTTTACAGATAAGCAAATTGAGACCCAGGAAAAGTTAAGTAACTTGCCCTGTGTCACACAGCTAATAAGTAACAGGGGGAAGATTTAAACCTAGGTCTTCTGACTCCACAGCAGGTGCTCTGATTATTGTATCATCATGCTGCCTCTCCTTTATTTTACAAATGATTAAACTGAGGTTGAAGGAGGTAAAATGTTTTCCTAAATATTCTGAGAGCATCTCTCTCTCTCTCTCTGTTTCTCTCTCTCCATATATATATATGTACATACATACATATGTGTGTGCATATGACATGAATATATATGGAGGCAAAGGTATAGGTATGGATAAATGGATATAGATACAGACAGATACACAGAAATACATAGACACATGCATATACATGTACCATATACTTCTGAGTCAATGGTTTGCAACATTTTTTGATAAAACACTAAATGTGCCATTGCATGTTGAAGTTGGGCCTTAAAATGTATATAGTTCAATCCATATCCAATTTTTAAGCCTGTCAATTGCAACCCCAAAAGTGACAACCCAAGCTTTATTTATATGCCGCTAGTGGTGAAAAATTCATTATTCAATGAAAACCTAGCTTATTGTTGAAGAGTTCCAATTATTCTGAAATTTTGCCTTATATTGAGTCAAAATCTGTCTCCCTATAACTTCTACCCATTGGACCAAGCTCTCCCTTACAAAAATATATCTTTAAAAAATAAAATATAATACATTAAATTTGATGTCAATCAGTAAATCACAAAGCATTTATCATACATGTACTATTTGCTGGGCACTCTGATAGACCCTCAGACTATAATGACAAAAATGAAATGGTTCTTGCCTTCAAGGAGTGTACATTCCATTGCACAAGTCCAATTTTAGATTATGATTACATATAGATTAAGTATTATTTGACTGTGATACAAATGGTGATCACTTAAGGGTTCGAAAGGACCCAAAGGAAAATTTGTTTCTGGAGGCCAAGGTTGTGTGCAGATTTCTTCCATCAACCTTTCTGGCATGTCCCTGAAGAAATTATGGAAAGGACTCTGTGCTTAGGAATGGGAATGTCAGTTAAAAGCCACAGTTATGAGGAAAGGGTTGTGAGGACTGGAAAGAAGCATTTCTAAGGGAGAATTTGAAGGAGAGAGAATGATAGAAGGCTTAAAAATAATCTTGCCGGACCTTTGTTCAGTTTGGTATTACTCTATCAGTCTACTCCCCTACCCTTTCCTGAACTCATGTGGGCAATTATATTTCTTGAGATAAATAATAGAAGTCACAATTTCTTTATTACCCTTCACCTTCAACCCACTATGAGAGTAGTTAGAGAAAGACCATCATGAGAATGTGGGACATAGGGCTAATACCAACTACCATTTTGCTTCTTGTAAATAGTATTCCTGTAAATAAATATCTACTGGATTTAATTGGGTTTGGAGTGCTGAATAGAGAAGGAGTGAAAAGCCTTGAGTAACCTATGTTATCAACGTAAAGGTTCAGATCTTTCTGACTCCAGGCCCAAAACTTCAAAATTGTATTATCTTGCTGCCTCACTTGTAAGCTGAACCATCCTTTGTGCCATCCATGCTTTCTACTCCCAATCATATGCGACTACAGGACCATTCTCTACACTACCTTTCATCCAATGAAACCTCTGATCACATCTGCCCCTAGTGTAAGAAAGAATTTCTATTTATGGCTTCAATAGGATGAGACAACTTAAAGAGTCTGGCTGTACAATTCCTTCAAAATCTTACAAGCTCATCAGTTCACTATTATTGATATCAATTATCACTGTACTGGACTAGTGGTTGAATTTTGGGTAAATGAGTATTGACTGATTTTTTTTTTCCTAAGTGCTTGTAGACTACTCCTCTCCATTTCATATAAAAAACCAGTCATTAGGTAATTACTCAATTGTCTCCGACTCCTCCCTCCCCCCACCCCCAGCCCCAGCCAGGCTTAAATTTTAAGAGCAATGATGTAGAATCTCCCCCACCCCCAATAGCCAGCAGGGCCTGTACTGGAGACATTCCCAGTTCAGCAGCTTTTCAAGGAGAGAGAAGTCAGTGCCTCCAAAGCGACCAGCAGATGCTTCTGAGATCCTGAACTATCCTTCCCCAAAAGATCAAACACTGACATAAACAATGATTATAAATGCCCTAAGGAGAAATGGGAACTGAGAGCATCCTAGCCACAGCAGTTTCCCTGTTCAAGGTGCTAGATTTGTGACTTTCAAGCTTCCAGTATATGAACATTGCCTGGAGCTTTCTTTCTTTCTTTCTTTCTTTCTTTCTTTCTTTCTTTCTTTCTTTCTCTTTCTTTCTTTCTTTCTTTCTTTTTTCTTTTTTTTACATTTTTTAAATTAACTTATTTTGATTTATCAACAATGACTTCCATATGCTTTTGAGTTTAAAATTTTTTTTCCCACTTCCTCCCCACCACCCTCCCCAAGACGGCACACAATCTGATACAGGCTATACATATACATTCCTATTAAACATATTTTCAAATTAGTAATGTAAGTAAGAATTAGAACCAATGGGAGGACCCACCAGAAAGAGGAAACAAAACCAAAGAAAAAAAATTGCAAATAGTGTGCTTTGATCTGCATTCAAACTCCATAGTTCTCTCTTCTTTGTGGATAGCATTTTCCATCATGAGGCCTTTGGAGATGTCTTAGATCCTTGTCTTGCTGAGAAGGGTTAAGTCTATCAATATTAGTCATCATACAATGTGGCTGTTACTATGTACAACGTTCTCCTGGTTCTGCTCATTTCACTCAGCATCAGACCATACAAGTCTTTCCAGGTTTTTCTGAAGTTAGCCTGTTCATCATTTCCTATAGCACAATAGTATTCCATTACATTCATATACCACAACTTGTTCAGACATTCCCCAATTGATAGGCATCTCTCAATTTTTAATTCTTTGCCACCACAAAAAGAGCTGCTATGAATATTTTTGTACATGTGGGTCCTTTTCCCATTTGCATGATCTCTTTGGTATATAGGCCTAGAAGTGCTATTGCTGGGTCAAAGGGTATGCACATTTTGATAACCCTTTGGGCATAATTCCAAATTGCTCTCCAAAATGGTTGGATCATTTCATAACTCCACCAACAATGCATTAGTGTTCCAATTTTCCCACATCTCCAATATTTAACATTTTCTTATTTTGTCATCTTGGCAAATCTGATAGGTGTGATGTGGTACCTCAGAGTTGTTTTGATTGGCATTTCTCTAATCAATAGTGATTTAGAGTATTTTTTCATATGACTATAGATGGCTTTAATTTCTTCATCTGAGAACTGCCTGTTCATATCCCTCGACCATTTATCAATTGGGGAATGACTTGTGTTCTTATACATTTGACTTAATTCTCTACATATTTTAGAAATGAGGACCTTATCAGAGAGACTGGTTGTAAAAATTCTTTCCCAATTTTCTACCTTCCTTCTAATCTTGGTTGTATTGGCTTTGTTTGTGAAAAAACTTTTCAATTTAATGTAATCAAAGTTATCCATTTCTCTATCTCCTGTTTGGTCATGAATTCTTCTGTTCTCCATAGATCTGATAGGCAAACTATCCCTTGCTCTCCCAATTTGCTTATAGTATCAGCCTTTATATCTAAATCGTGAACCCATTTTGACTTTATTTTGGTATGTGGTGTGAGATTTTGATCAATGCCTAGTTTCTGCCATACTCTTTTCCAGTTTTCCGAGCAGTTTTTGTCAAAGAGTTAGTTCTTATTCCAGAAACTGGGGTCTTTGGATTTATCAAATAGTAGATTACTATAGCCATTGACTACTGTGTCTTGCATACCTAACCTATTCCACTGATCCAGCCAGTACCAAGTCATTTTGATGATTGCTGCTTTATAACACAATTTAAGATCTGGAATGACTAGGCCACCTTCCCCTGCATTTCTTTTCATTAGTTCCCTTGATATTCTGGACCTTTTGTTACTCCAAATGAATCTTGTTATTATTTTTTCTAACTCCATAAAATAAGTTTTTGGTAGTTTGATTGGTATGGCACTGAATAAGTAAATTAGCTTAGGTAGAATTGTCATTTTTATTATATTAGCTCGGCCTACCCATGAGCAACTGATGTTTTTCCAATTATTTAGATCTGACTTTATTTGTGTGAAAAGTGTTTTGTAATTGTGTTCATATAGTTCCTGGGTTTGTTTCAGGAGGTAGAATCCTAAATATTTTATAATATCTACAGTAAGTTTAAATGGAATTTTTCTTTCTATCTCTTGCTGTTGGGCTTTGTTGGTAACATATATAAATGCTGATGATTTACGAGTGTTTATTTTATAGCCTGTAACTTTGCTAAAGTTGTTTATTATTTCAGGTAGTTTTTTACTTGATTCTCTAGGATACTTTAAGAATATCATCATATCATATGCAAAGAGTGATAGCTTTGTTTCTTCTTTGACTATTCTAATACCTTCAATTTCTTTTTCTTCTCTTATTGCTAAAGCTAATGTTTCCAGTACGATATTGAAAACAGTGGTGATAATGGACATCCTTGTTTCACCCCCGATCTTGATGGAAATGCTTCTAGCTTGTCCCCATTACATATAATGCTTGCTGAAGGTTTTAGGTAGCTGCTATTTATTATTTTAAGGAAGACTCCATTTATACCTATGCTTTCTAGTGCTTTTAATAGGAATGGGTGTTGTATTTTGTCAAAGGCTTTTTCTGCATCTATTTAGATGATTATGTGATTTCCTGGAACTTTCTTATAGACCTGTAGAAAGCTGTAGGGACAGACTGAGTTGAATGTGAGGAGGGAAAGGAAGAAAGGAAACGCATGTGTTAAGTACTTACTGTGTGCCAGGCAGTATGCTAAGCACTTTACAAATATTCTCTCACTTAATCCTTACAATAACCCTGAAATGTAGGTGCTAACATTATCCCCATTTTACAGTTGAGGAAATGGAGGCAGACAGAGGTTAATGACTTGTGTGGGGTCACACAGCTAGTAAGTATCTGAGGCAAGATTTGAACTCAGGACTTCTTTGCTCCAGGCCCATTGTTCTAGCCACTGTTGCAACTGGGGGAGGAAATAGTACACTACTACAGGAACTGGCATGTACCAGGGCAAGACAATGAGAACACATGTAAAGGATAAGTGATACATGATTAGGAAAAAATTGGGTTTTTTCAATGGATTCTATGCTCATTATGAGTCAGTATTATGATCAATCCTCAATCAACAAGCATTCATTAAGTGCCAATTAATGTCAGGAATGCTAGGTGTCACAGATGAAAAATAGAAAAAATGAAACAGTACCTACTGTCGAGGAAATGAAACAGTCCCCATTCTTGAGAAGCCTATATTTTAACAAGAGAGAAATGCATAAATAAGCATATGGATAATAAATACATAATAAATAACAAGTTATTATATACGAGTGAAATAAGGGGAAGGCACAAGCAGTTGAGGGAGTCACCTATGGCTTCATTTAGAAGGTGGTGCTTGAGTTATGTTTTGAAGGAAGATAGAGATTCTACATGGCAGAAGGAAGGAGAGAATGCTTTCCAGGCATGGGGAAGATAACCTGTGCCAAGGTGTGCAGATGGGAAATGGTGATCTTTATAGGGAACAGAGAAGAGGCCAGGACTGCTGCATTGAGTAAGGGTAATAATTTTCAGTCAACCTAGAAAGCTAGGTTGGGACTAGGTTGATTGGAGCTTCAAGAGCATCACAAAGGTATATATATATATTTGATTGTACAGCCAATAAGAAGCCATTGGAATTTATTGAGTAGGGAAGTAACATCATCAAATCTATACTTAGGACAAAAAACTTTGACATCTATGTGAAAAATTCACTGGAGCAGGGACAGACTTGATGTAAGAAAACCAATTCAGGGACTATTATAATAATCTAGGGAAGAACTGATGAGGGCCTGGACTGTGTGAGTAGAGAGAAGAAATCTCATGAAAAAGAAGTGGGTGAGGAGAAGCAAAATTTGCCAACTGATTGGGTTTTGGGGGTAAAGGAAAATTAGGAGTAAAGAATAATGCTAAAGTCTATGATTAAATCTTTCAGTTAATGATGTAAAAAAGGAAGAACTATAAGCAGGCTAGAGGCTGAGCCATGACTTAATTAGGGAATCCACACTAATGTAGAATACATATATGAACCCTTGACTGGCCACTGTCTATCTTATATGGAGCCAAGGTAGAAACACAGTAATTCTTATCATCTGAAAAAACCCCAGAACTGCTTGATTCCCCCCAATTACATGTTAGTATTAGGTTTTGCACATGGCAACTGTGCCTTTATTTAGCACATATATCATTGTCAAAGAATCTAAGATATACCGTTAGATAGGACCTTATAGGCCAATTAGTACAATCCTCCTCTTTTTTTTTTTCAGAGGAGGAAACTGAGACCTGTGGAGAAAAACTGACTTGCCCAAGTTTGTGTAAGTAGATTACACATTAGAAGCATAATTTGAACCCAGGTCCTCTGTCTCCAGAGCCAGTGCTCTTTCTACTCTACTATTCTACTTACTTACTAATTAAGATCACTGCCCATCCCTGTGATATAACAAGCACTTACTAAGCAGCTTGTTGTCTGTAGAGACCTTGGTCAAGTGTGAGGATTGATTTAAAAACTTAGATAAAATGCTATTCCTACCCTTAAAATACCTTTATCTGGATCCTCATCCATATCATGCCTCATCAGTATAAGTGTGTCTAGGGTGTGTTGGTACATGATTAACAACCAACTCTCTTAAAAATGTATGCATAACATACTTCGAAGTTTAATCTGCACTATGAACATTGTCTCTATAGCTTTCTTAAGTCTAGGCAGTCAACCAAACAATAAATCAAGCCCTCATTTTTAGCCTTTAAAGATTTCCAAGTTAAAAATACTCACACTGATATTATAACAATTAGTTCTTTTCAGCTGGCACAAGTTGGATCCAGAACACCCCTGGATGTATCCTAGGCCTTTATTCTCTTGTCTTCTCTCTCTCTCTCTCCCTCTCACTCTCTCTCTCTCTCTCTCTCTCTCTCTCTCTCTCTCTCTCTCTCTCTCTCTCTCTCTATCTATCTATTTGTCTCTCCCCTTCATCCAGCCTCCAGCCATCTATATTGACTCAAATAGATATGTCAGCTGAAATGACTAATGAATTCAGATAAAATCACTGGAGTATGTGGCACAGTGGTAGCTCAAGTACTAGACTTAGAGTCAGGAAGACAAGGTATTAAATCCATCCTCAGACTTTTTCTAGCTGTATGACCTTGGGCACAGTGGATAGAGTGCTGGAGTAAGGAAGACCTGAGTTCAAATCTGACCTCAGATTACTAGTTATGTGACCCTGGGTAAATCACTTAATCTCTGTCTGCCTCAATTTCCTCAACTATAAAATGAGAATGATGATAGTCCCTACTTCTCAGGGCTGTTGTGAGGATCAAATAAAATAAAGGTGCTGAGCACAGTACCTAGCACATATTAGGTGCTTAAAAATGATATTATCATTGTTATTTTAGCATCTCTTCTGTGTATCATTAACTAGAAAACTCATTATTTAAAGGTGATAGTTGTTTGCCTGGGATTCATGCAGTTTAAAGGTAATCAATTTCCATTGTCCTCCTGAGTAGAGACACAATGTGAATAGCAATAATCAGGATTTACTCAGGTCACTCTGAACACCTGGAAGAGCTGACCATTTCCTGGACAGATCTTACATTTTTGTGGCATGTTCTGAATCATGAAAAAATGGAATCTGGAGACAATATTACAGATTGACACATATTCTTTTTTTTAATGGTAATTTTTATTTATTTATTTATTTTTGTTTTCAACGTTTACTTCCACAATATTTTGAGTTCCAAATTTTCACCCCATCATGCCCCTCCACCCACCCCAAGATGGCATGCATTCGAAATAACCCTTCCCCTAGTCTGCCTTTCCTTCTATCTCTTCCCCCCTTCTCTTATCCCCTTCAATTTTCCTGTAGGGCAGGATGGATTTCTGTACCCCATTTCCTGTATTTCTTATTTCCCAGTTGCATGTGAAAACAATTTTTTAAACACATGTTTTTAAACTTTGGGTTCCAAATTTTCTCCCTTCCTCCCTCCCCACCCACCCTCATTGATAAGGCAAGCAACTAAATATAGGTTAAATATGTGCAGTTATGCAAAACACTTCCATAGTAGACATGCCGTGAAAAACTAACTATTTTTCCCTTAATCCTATCCCACCCACCCATTTATTCTATTCTTTCTTTTGACTCTGACCCTCCTCAGAAGTATTTGCTTCTGATCACTCCCTTTCCCAATCTGCCATCCTCTCTATCATTCCCCTACTCTTTTATCCCCTTGCCCCCCTATTTTCCTGTAGGGTAAGACAGATTTCCACACTCAATTGAGTGTGTATGTTATTCCCTCCTTAAGTCAAATCCTATGAGAATAAGATTCACTCATTCCCTCTCACCTTCCCCTGTTTCCCCTCCATTGTAAGAGCCTTTTCTTTTCTTTTTTTTTTTGTGGGATAATTTACCCTGTTCTACCTCTCCCTTTCTCCTTCTCCTAGTGTATTCCTCTCTCATCCCTTAATTTTATTCTCCAGATATGACCCCTTCATTTTTAACTCACCCTGTGCCCTCTATCTATCTATCTATCTATCTATCTATCTATCTATCTATCTATCTATCTATCTATCTATATCTATATACACATACATATAATTTTTTCCCCTCCAACTACCCTAACACTGACAAAGGTCTCATGAGTTACAAATATCATCTTTCCATACAGGAATGTAAACAGTTCAACCTTAATAAGTCTCTTATGATTTTCTCTTTCCTGTTTACCTCTTCATGTTCTACTAGAGTCTTGTATTTGAAAATCAAATTTTCTATTCAACTCTGGTCTTTTCATCAAGAATGCTTGAAAGTCCTCTATTTCACTGAATGACCATTTTTTCCCCTGCAGGATTATACTCAGTTTTGCTGGGTAGGTGATTCTTGGTTGTAATCCTATCTCCTCTGCTCTCCAGAATATTATATTCCATGCCCTGCGGTCCCTTAATGTAGAAGCATCTAAATCTTGTGTTATCCTGATTGTGTTTCCACAATACTTGAATTGTTTCTTTCTATCTGCTTGTAACATTTTCTCCTTGGGAACTCTGGAATTTGGCTACAATATTCCTAGGAGTTTTCCTTTGGGGATCTCTTTCAGGAGGAGATCGGTGGATTCTTTCAATTTCTATTTTGTCCTCTGGTTCTAAAATATCAGGACAGTTTTCCCTGATAATTTCTTGAAAGATGATGTCTAGGCTCTTTTTTTGATCATGGTTTTCAGATAGTCCAATAATTTTTAAATTCTCTCTCCTGGATCTATTTTCCAGGTCAGTTGTTTTTCCAATGAGATATTTCACATTGTTTTCTAATTTTTCATTCTTTTGGATTTGTTTTACAGTGTCTTGATTTCTCATAAAGTCACTAGCTTCCAATTGCTCCATTCTAATTTTTAAGGAAGTATTTTCTTCAGTAAGCTTTTGGACTTCCTTTTCAATTTGGCCAATTTTGCTTTTTAGGGCATTCTTCTCCTCATTGGCTTTTAGGACCTCTTTTGCCATTTGGGTTAGGCTATTTTTTAAGGTATTATTTTCTTCAGTATTTTTTTGGGTCTCCTTTAGCAAGCTGTTGACTTGTTTTTCATGATTTTCTTGCATCTCTCTCAGTTTTTCCTCTACTTCTCTTACTTGCTTCTCAAAATCCCTTTTGAGCTCTTCCAAGGCCTGGGACCGATTCATATTTTTCTTGGAGGGTTTGGATGTAGGAGCTTTGGCTTCATTGTCTTCTTCTGGTTGTATGTTTTGATCTTCTTTGTCACCAAAGTAAGATAATATAGTCTGACTTTTTTTATGAGGTTTGCTCATAATCCCAGTCAATCACTTGAGTTTTAAACTCTTTGTTGAGGTAAGAAGCTGCTTCCAGTGTGGAGAATGCACTGTCCCAAGCTTCGGAGGTTTGTACAGCTGTTTTCAGAGGTACTTCTAGGGACCTGGAAATTTTCAGTTCTTCCAAGGTGGTATGATAAGGGGCGAGGTGTTTCCTCTCCATCAGCACAACAAGCTCCACTGCACCAGCATTCCTCCTCCCGCCAGGTCTGCCCCTCAGAACTGCAACCCAGATCCAAGCACTGGTAAAGCAAGAGATTCCTGCCTCAGCTCTGGCAAAGAGATCCCTGCAATCCCCCTCTGATCAGCCACTCGATTCCCCCTCAGTCTGTGGGTCAGAAGCTCAGGAAACAGCCGTGGCCCCGGTCTGCGCTCAAGACTTGCGGCTGAGACCTAGCTCCTCTCTCACCGCAGTCTCAGATTTTCCCACTGACCTTCTAAGTTGTCTTTGGCATTCAGGGGTTGAGAAGTCTGGAAACCACCACAGCTGCCCACAATTCAGTCTTCTGAGGCCTGCTCCAGGGTCGCTGCGGCCTGCGCACACACACCGCACTGGGCTCCTCTCCCTGCCCAGCGCAATATACCTTTCTGATCGGCCATCCAGGCTGTCTTTGGCTGGGAATTTGTTTCACTCTGTCTTTTTGTGGGTTCTGCTGCTTTAGAATTTGTTTAGAGCCATTTTTATAGGTATTTGGAGGGCTTTGAGAGAGAGCTCAAGACAGTCACTGCTTTCCCTCTGCCATTTTGGCTCCGCCTCCTTCCAAAGATTGACACATATTCTTATGGTTGTGTTCCTCTACCAATACAGACCTGCTTTTTTTGAACTTTCAGGCTGTCATAGAAATTTGAAACTCCTTATCCAGGGATTGAAGTCCCATAACATCTTCTATATATTTTTCCAGTGTTATCTCAAATGTATTCTATGAGAAACTCTAGTTAAACTAAAATACTCAACCTTCTCTGCATTTATCCTACACTTTCCCATTTCCATGCCTTTGGTCACTATAACAATTTGTTTGGACTCAAGGAAATGAAAGATTTTGAGCAGAAGAGTTACATGTCCATGTTTTTGCATAAGGAAATTGGTACTGGTATGGAGAATGGATTGGATTGGGTGAGAAGGGAGAGAGCTCTTTTAGAAGGTTATTATGACAGTTCAAGGTTGCAGTAATGAAGGATTATATTAAGATGATGAGGGATTGATTAAAGAGATATCATAGAGATAGAATTATCAGACTTTGTCTGAAACAGGAAATGTCATCATCAATATATAAAGATAGACAAAGGTATGAAATAATTCAGGAAGACAGGAGTCAACTTAGTGATAGAAGATAAGATTAAGTCAACTAAATAAATAAGGAGACTCATAGAATCTTCAGCCTAGAGAGGACTAGAAATTATCTAGTCCAATTTCCCCAATATATAAGTGAAAAAATCCAATCTAACAAATATTTACTAGCATCTACTACGCTGAAATGATTGCTTTTGGCATTCAGAATATATATATATATATATATATATATATATATATATATATATATATA
>NW_020954751.1:15189384-15233827 GCF_900497805.2 Vombatus ursinus | reverse complement strand
ATATATATATATATATATATATATATATATATATATATATATATATAAACACATGTTACTGAGCCCTAGAGAAGAGAAATTATTTACCTAAGGTCAGACAATTAGTTAGTCCTTGAGATGTAATTAGAAGCCAGGTCCAAGATGGCATTTTTCTTAAAGTATCAGCCGTTCCTCCCCACCCTCCCATTACACCTCCACAGAAACCTTTCCACCATCTCCCTCATCAAGCCCACTAACACACATACTTGATCTCTTCTCTCCAGCATCAACTTCCTTCCCTTAGCTCTTACTCCTTTCCCTATATTGTCATTAAACACAACCCTCCCCTACCCCCACATATACACATGCTTTTACCAACTTTTCATATTTGTCTCTCCAAGGGACTTTAAGACCTGGAGTTTCTTGAGGTCAACAACTTCAATAACTGTAAAATGTCAGATCCTCATTAGATTTAAGCCACTTACATAAATACAACAAGGAAATGAGCTGCAGTCAGAAGTAAAGAAACATCTCTCTGGGACTATTATAGAAAAAAAAAAAGGCAAGCCAGGAGAATGAATGAATGAAAATAAAAGCAGTTAAGAATGTACAATTTGTCAGACACTGCCCAAGGTGCTGGATATGCAAATACAAAACACTATACTATATCACTATATGTACATATATACATATGTATACATATACATGTGTGTTGTTATATGATAGGGCAACGATGTGGTGTAGTGGATAGTGTGCTGAGCCTGAGGTCAAGAGGACCAGAGTTAAAATCCAGCCTTAGACTCTTACTAGCTATGTGACCCTGGGCAAGTCACTTAACCCTATTTGCCTCAGTTTCCTTATTTGTAGAATGAGTTGGAAAAATGGCAAACCACTTCAGTATCTTTGCCAAGAAAACCCAAAATAGGGTCATGAAAAATCAAACATGACTAAACAACAACAACAACAACAACAATAAGATTGAGAGTCAAGGAAGGGAGTTGTGGTTTGAGGCTTGACAGGAATGATGAGTGGAGCCACAAGAAAATTGGTTGTAAAGGGAAATTGATAGATTTGGAATTGGAGATACAAGGTATATGAGCAGGTGCAAAAGGGTCTCATCTTTGGTCAAAGGAGGGGAGGGAATAAATTTTCTCCTTTGCACTCCATTCCTAGCACATGGAAAGTTTTTCCCTTTACTTGGAAGTCAAGCATTTCCCTTAAAACTTGTTAGTTTTCATTAGGCCTAAATCCAGAGGGACACAGATCCTTTGGCCTGATACTAACACACACTGGAATGCAATGAAGTGTTTGACAGCATCCACATTCTTTGCTTACGGTGCCCAGTCATACATTTCAAGATCCAGTTTCTGGGAAGAGGATCTTTGACAGATGGCAACTCCTGGAAAGAACTGGTGGCCCTGGCAGCACCAGCTCCAAAGAGTTGGAATGTCCCTTTCAGGAGTCAAGATTTTCTAGAATGATGGTAACAACAACATCCACACTAATGGTACAACTGATGATGCCAGCAGAAAGGCAGAAAGGCAAAAATAACTCTAGCCTATGTTCAAACTCTGTGGAGCTGAATAAAATACACCACATGACATCACTATAAGTTTCCCCGTTCTCCCCAAAGTTTTGTTGACCTGAGGAAAAATTCCTCTAACTCAAGAATTTTTCGTGTGTGTGTGTGTGTGTGTGTGTGTGTGTGATGGATCTTGTTGGCAGTCTATTGGAACTTCTAAGAAAATTCTCAAAATATATTTTTAAAATTCATAATTGAAGGAAATGCTAAATTTCAGTCAGAGGTTAGCAAAAATAGAAAGGTAATCATCTCCCCACCTAAGTTTATGGACTCCTTGAAATCTAGCCACCCAGTGTCTGTTTCTGTGGATGCCAGGTTAAAAATCCCAGCTCTAGATGATTAAGACAGAATGAAACTTACACTTGACATAAAACCTTACACTTATTGTTATCCACCTCTTTTTATGTAAAGAATCTTTTTTTAAGTATGACCTTAAATTGTAAACTACTATTTGAGAATATATTCTACTACTGATTTAACAGATCTTTTTTAAAGTACTTTATATGTGCAATTCTCTGCTAGGCAGGTGCCTTACAGTCAAATCACACAGTTTACAAAATATTTCCACATTCATTATTAGAACTAATCCTCACTATCACTATAACCCTGCCACATCAGCAGCCAGACATTATTGCCTTCACTTTAAAAATAAGAAAAATGAAGACTGGAGAAGTGATACACTTCCCAAGGTCTCCTCTTTCCATTATAACATGGAGTCTTCCTTGTCTAAGGGACAGATTAGGAATAATCTGTACAAGTTTTAGAGAGGCAGATATAGTCTCAATGTAAATGAAGACAAACCAAGATTAAAAAGAAAGAAAAGGAAACATCTTCCTAACCAAAGAAGCTTTCCAAAAGAAGAAATGTGCTGCATCAAGATTTAATGAATCACCTATTACTAGAGGTCTCTGAGCAGAGGTTGGACAACCATGTGTTATAGATTTTATAAAGGGTGTTTCTGTTCAAGTATATGTTGGCAGCTCTGGGAGGTAGAAGCTGTTATTACTCCCATTTTAAGACTGAGGAAGCTGAGGTAGACAAATTAAATTAATTGCCCAGGTCACTCAAATAAAAAAAAAAAAACATTTGAGTCTGGATTTGACCTCAAGTATTCTTAACTCTAAGTCTAGGTTTCCTTCCACTGACCCATGTGGCTGCCTATATAAGGAGCGTAAAGATTGTTGGGTTCAAATTTTAGCTAACTATCAATTTATCCTTGATTGAGCTAGTCACTTAACTTCTTGAGGCAATGTTTCCTCATCTGGAAAAATAAGTTGGGATAGATCATCCTTAAGTTCTCTCCCAACTATAATCCTATGATTTTATGAACATTTTTGGAAGACCTCAAAGGAAAGGGCTTAACACACTAATACTGACCAGAGTACCATGTTGATACAGGTTTGTTCATATTACAGTATAAATGACTAATATAAGATCTTTTCCCCCAAATTTTGCTTGGGAGATAGGATGAAAAATTAAGTTAAGGCTTCAAGCATTAGCTAACAAAACTATGATTTAATAATTTATTAATTTATAATAAATCAAAAATAGAATAAGTAAAAAAATTAAAAAGATTGTGATTAACACCCAAGTACTGGTCTAGCTAAGTCCAGAGAGGCTTATCATTAGAAGCTTTCCTATCACACATACAATGCTTAATAGTTCATTTTCTATAGTTGTTCCCACACTGTGTTCACTGGAGACTTTAGAAGTACTGGTGATGGAGGCAAAAGCACACTCCATAGCTCCTACTTATTATGTCACTTCTATTTCATTTAATAAGTACTTTTTAAGTGTCTGATATGTGCAGGTGACTGTTTCAGATTTGGGTCATGCAAAGACAAAAATAGAACAGTTCCTGTCTTCATGGTTCCTATATTCTATCATGCACAGGATAAAATAACTTTAAATTATATACAGATAAGTATGCAATGTATTTATAAGCTGAGTACAAAGTTATTTGGAGGGTGCTAACAATTGGAGAATCAAGAAAGGTCTGATGGAGGAGATGGCTTCCAAGTTGAGCCTTCAAGAGAGCTGGGATTCCTAGAGACAAAAGAAGTAAGGAATGAGATCATTCCAAATATAAAAGTGGGAGATGGAGACAATCAGTTCAAAGGCAAAGGAGGTTGTTTGAGGAGTCCAGATGAGAAGTGATGAAGCCAGAATCAAAATAGAAGAATGGAGAGAAATGGGAAGAAAAATGTTTTAAGCACTTATTTATGTAAGACACTGTGCTAGGTACTAGGAATAAAAGAAAAGAACAGAAACAGTCCCTGCCTTCAAGAGGCACACATTCTTCTATGGGTTGTTTCACCATGTCACAGATCCCAGGTAACCTCAAAGCATGTGAAATTGAATTAAACTGATTTAATTGATTAAATTGATTGCATTTATTTTAACTGCACTCTTATCAACATAGATTAAAATGATCCGTCAAAAGCACTTCAGGGAAATAATGGGCTAGTAAATTTGCCAGTGTGAGAGAGCCTAGTAAATAGCTATTATTAAATGAATTCACAGGGAATTGGAGAAAACCAGATTTTCCACTTACTCATTCTGAGGATTTAGGGAATGGGCAAAGGTTTGGCTGAGATATTGTACTTCACCCCTTACCACTGACTTTCTTCAGTTTCTCCATTGGATTTCCTAACAGACTGTCAGTGGTTAGCAACTCTGAGCATAAAGCACTTCACATCAACATTTTGAAAAGGGGCCAACCTATTTTAAGACCCATCTGTGTTTTAGAAGAAGGCAGATGAACAGATACATCTCAGATCAATGTTACGGAGATACATGAGTGCTAAGTATTAACTATGTGTATAATGGGGAGTTGGCAACAGAAACTCTTAATGAAGAAACCAGAGCAAAGATGGAATTCCCTTACGAAGTACTGACTTAACACCTGGAAGTGCATAATAAAAATAGCTCTCATTAATATAACACTCTCAGGTTTAAAACATACTTTCTTCATTCCATAATAACCCTATTAAATATGTAATGAAAACAACCATCCTATATACAGTGCCTTAATATTTTCAAAGTATTTTACACATATCTCATTTTAACCTCAGTGCAACCCTGGAAGGTGGGTGCCATTACTATTTTGCAGATGAGGCAACTGAGTCACAGAGAGATTAAGTGACTTGCCCAAGTGACTGAGGCTGGATTCAAAGTGAAGTCTTTTTGACTCTTGGTCCAACACTCAATCTACTGCTCCACCTAGATGCCTAGTAATACAAATATTATTATTCCCATTTTATAGGTCAGTCAGAGAACTTACCTAGGGTCAAGCAACTTATAAGACTTAACAGTAACATGATAGCTGTCTTCAAATATCTGAAGTTCTGTCAAATAGAAAAGAATTAATCAGACATAAATCTTGGCCTCTGAGAACAAAAGTAGGAACAATGGGTAGAAGTTATAGAAAAGGAAAATTTCAGTTCAATATAAGGGAAAAATTCATAATATGTAGAGTTGTCCTAAATGTTATGCCCTGAACTGAGAGGTAATGACTGTCTTTTAAGTAGACATAATTTTTTTTAAAGAGCTGGATGATCACTTGGTAGTGTTGTAGAGAGAATTTCTGGTTAGATAAAGAATAGGTTAGATGGACATTGAGGTCTCTTCCTTTCTGACTCCAAGACTAATTTTTTTAACTATTACATCACAGGACATTAGTGGGACTTTCAGATCAGCACATAATACCAATAGAACTTTTCCCCTTATTTGACAGACAATGATAATAATATATCTACCACCAACCTCAGTCCATTGGTCAACAAGCTTTTATTGAATACTTAAGCACAATTCTAAGTGCTTGAGTGACAAAGAAATACAAAAACATAATCCTTGTCCTCAGGGAGCTTACTGTCCAATGGGGGAGACAACATGCAAATAACTATGTACATACAAGAGATATACAGTATGAATGGAAAGTACTCTGAAAGGGAAGGTACTAACAATGGGAGGCAGAGGGGTGACTGGGAAAGGTGTCTTGCAGAGGGCAGAATTTGAGCTGTCTTAAAGGAAAATGAGGAAGCAAAGAGGTAGAGATGAGAAAGGAAAGAACTCCAGGCATGGAGGTAGAATCAAGAGATGCAATGTCATGGATAAGAAGGAACAAGTAGTAGCTAGATCATAGACTATGTGGAAGGGAATAAGGTATAAGAAAATGTGAAAGGTCAGAGAGAGCCAGGTTTGTGAAAGACTTTAAGTGCCAGGTTTGTGAAGGGCTTTACATGCCAAACAGACATTTTATATTTTATCGCAGGGATAATAAATGAGCTGCAGGAGTTGATTGAGCAGGGGTATGACCAGTCATACTTACACTTTAGGAAAAATCTCTTTGGCAGCTGAGGAGAAGGTGGCTTAGAACAGAGAGAGACTTGAGTCAAGGAGACCGACCATAAGGCTGCTGCAACAGTCCAGGACGGAGGTAATGGAAGTTTGTTACTAGGGTCATGACTTTGTGAGTAGGGAAAGGGGAATGTATACAAGAGATGCTGTGAAGGTAGAGGTGATGAGACTTGAGAATAGAATTAACATGTGGTGTGAGTGCAAATGAGGAATTAAGGATGACAACATAGTTGCGAGTCTAGGTGATGGGGAGAATGAAAGTATGTTTGAGAGTAATAGGAAAGTTAGGAAAAGGAAGATTTGGGGAAGGGGGAGTTTTAAAAAACAATTCAGAAAATTCAATTCAAAATATTTATTAAATTCAGTAGGCACTGGTAATGCAAAGATATTAATGAAGCAATCCCTGCCCAATAAGAGCTTACATTCTATTGGGAGGATACAATACAATCATAGATTACTCTAGTACAAGGAAAACTAGCAAACAGGAGAGAACCCAGACAACACAGGGAATCAGAGAAGTCTTCATTGGTAGGCAGCAAGTGAGCTAAAATCTGAAAGAAGATGAAGATTTTGAGAGTTGGCATCAGTGAGACAGGCATTAGGAAAGCAAGTACAAGTAAGTGCACGGAATTGTAAGAGGAGATCAAATTTGTGGAACAACTGGTAATTCAGTTTAGGGAAGGGAGAGGGACAGGAACAAGAATTCAGCAAGCACCTACTATGTGCCATACACTATAATAAGCACAAATATCTCATTTGATGTTGGCTGCAAGGACAACATATTAAAGGGAATACTATAAAATAAGATAAGAATGGATGGTGAGAAACAGATTCTGGATGACTTTAAAATGTCATACTGAAAAGTTTGTAACATTCTAGCAGCCATTGGGAACCACTGAAACATTTTGAGCAGGAAAGTGACATAACTAGAACAGTTCCTTGGGAACAGTATTTGGGTAATTACATGAATAATGGATTGAACAGGGAAGAGAAGAGAAGGAGGAGGGCCTATTAGGAGGTTTTGACTATGGTCTAGGTAAGAGGTGATGAATGTCTGAAGTAGATTATTGGCCACATGAATAGAGAGAAGGTGGCAGACATGATAGATGTTGTTCAGATAGAGCTGGGATGTAAACTTTATTCCTCTTGACTCTAAATCCAGCATCCTTTTCACTGTACTGTATTGCCCAAGTGATTTGGATCGGCTGCTTCCAAGACCACTGTTCTTCCTACCACACTACTATTGTTTGAAGGCAATTTTCCCAATTCTTAACTGATCAGCTAGCTGAAGTTTCAGACTACTTAGCCCATCAATGCTAAGAAGGTTGGTAATTTAAAAAAAATTAATTCATTTTTAACATTCTTTTCTTTTTAAATTTCAAGTGCCAGATTCTCTTCCTCCCTGCCACCACTCTTCTACCCACTGAGAAAGCAAACAATATAATATCAATTTTACATGTGAAAAACACAAAACATATTTCCATATTAGCCATATCAAAAAGGCAAAAAAGCAAGAAAACTTTACTTCAATTAACATTCAGAGTTCATCAGTTCTTTCTTGAGATAGATAGCATTTTTTCATTTTGCATCTTTTGCAGCTGCCCTAGATCATTGTATTGATCAGAGTAGATAAGTCTTTCATAATTGATCATCATTACAACTTTGCTGTTACTGTGCATAATAATCTCCCAGTTCTTCTCATTTCACTTTGTTTCAGTTGATGTAGGTCATGCCATGTTTTTCTTCTGGAACCACCTCCATCATTATTTCTTATAGCACAATAGCATTCCATCACATATCCCACAACTTGTTCAGCTATTCCCCAATTAATTAGCATCACTTCAATGTCTAATTCTTTGTCACCACAAAAAGAGCTGCTATAAATATTCTTGTGCATATAGGTCTTTTCCTTTTTCTTTGACCTCTTTGAGGTACTAACCTAGTAGTGATACTCTTGAATCAAAGGGTACACACAATTTTACAGCCCTTTGGGCATAGTTCCAGGTTGTTCTCCAGAATGGTTGGACCAGTTCATGACTCCACCAACAATTCATTAATATATCCATTTTCCTTATCCCCTCCAGCATATGTCATTTTTTAAGTGTGAGGTGTTACCTCAGAATTGTTTTAATTTGCCTTTTTTTTCAATCAGTAGTGATTTAGAGCATTTTTGTGATTATAGATAGCTTTGGTTTCTTCTAAAAACAGCCTGTTCATATCTTTTGACCATTTTTCAACTGGGAAATGACTCATTTCTATAAATTTGATTCAGTTCTCTACATGTTTGAGAAATGAGGCCTTTGTCAGAGAAATTTGCTGTATTTTTTTAAAGTATTACTTCATTGTCTATGGTTGTTGTTCAGTTGTTTCAGTCATGAAAACATATATATACACTGTATACACATGTGCACACATGAGCAGAATAAATACAATGTAAGTAAATATTAGGTAGTTTAGAAAGAAGGGGCACTTGAAGGAAAGTATGAGATACTTGAATGAGGTGGCAATTGATCTGCATCTTGAAGAATGTGAAGGATTCTCTGAGGCAGAGATGAAGAGGAAATGCATTCAAGGTACGGAGGATAGCCATTACAAAGGCAGGCAGATGAGAGATGGAGGGTCAGCTTGAGGGCCACAGAAGAGACTACAAACAGAAAGTGCCTTGCACAAAAACAGCAAGAAGAACTAGTCTTCAAACATGTGTGTTCCACACACAGCGCTCTTTCTACCATGCTGTGTTTCTTCTTCACTTGCACAAGCTATGTGTGTGGCATATACAATATTTTGCTTGAGGTTAGGTTTGAATGAACAAAATAGAGGGAGAGGACAGAAAAGCAGTGTGGATGAACTGACAAAGTATAAAATACATGCAGTTTTCAGCTTTAATAGTTGAAGCTTTAAAAACATAAAGCTGCAATGATTTTTGGGATGCACTTCTAAAATAGTACTTTCAAGTAAAGAGGTAGGAATAATATGGTCTGAGGTCCAAGAACTAGGACAGTAAAAAGAAAATTCATTTATGTTAGAACGTGGTGGGGGGGGATGTATAGTTTCTATCAGGCTGGTGTTATACAGAGACAGAAAAGACCAAAAAAAAGACAGATGCCTTGTATACCAGTTGTGTCCCTCAAGTACTTCCCTCATCATGACCATGATGAAGGGATGAACTTCCCTTATGTAAAGGTGAAAGGAACCCAGACATCCTACACATAGACCACAGGAGTGAAGGGAAGCTTGGTGGAAATAGCTGAGTTAAGTCCAGGGGCAACTTCTTCAAAGTGCCATTGTCCTTGCACAAAGAATATTCATTCCTCCATCGAAGTCACGGATTTTTAAAGAGACAAGAAATTAAATCCTGGCTTTTCGCTAACATTTAGATAGTGCTTTCAAATATATAAAGTGCTTTACATTGACAATTTTATTTTATATTCACAACATCACTTTGAGGTAAGTGCTGAAATCTTATCCTTATTTTACAGAAAGTGTCAGAAGTGTCAGAGGCAAATTTTAAACTCACTTTTTGTAACTCCAAATCCTCTATTGTATCCACTACACCATCTAGCAGCCCCTAAAATGGTCTTAATATAGATGTCATAAGTTGTAGGAACTAACAAGGATCCAGTGAATGTCTGTTTCCCTTCTCTGTCTTCCTAACCAGAAAAGAGTTTCCAACAAGTTAATGCAAATTGCTGATGAAGGCTGTTACAGAAAATGGTGAATTGCATGATATTTAACTTGTCTGAAAGCAAAAAAAAATATGTAGGAAGAGTTAAATTGAGTTCTCATTTAGAACATTTGACTGTGGTCTCTTACTTATCCTTTCTCTGAACTTTGAAATCTGTTCTTTCAACATCTTAGAAGCAGATAAAGCTATGTCCAACTATCTCTTTTTGGTATCTCACTGGACCACATTTCCTAGCTATCCAAGAGCAGCCCTAAGTGAAATTGGTAAGCAGGAAAATAGTTTCTTCCATGGCCCTAGCCTCATCTATCAGCAGTCTTTTCCCCCTTTGTATTCTCTCATCTGTCTTGATTCATATGTCCAGCCCATTCTTTTTCTATGACCTATTACTCCATATCTAACCTCTAAACCTACTTTTAACAAACATCCTCATATTAGCTATTTATAGCTTATTGATAATTTAAATAAATGCATTACCTCAATATTTTTGTTTAGACTTTTGTCTTCATCACAGTAACTTTTCACAAAGAAACAGACCAATAATGCATAAAAAATCAGATCTTTATTAAAGAACATTTACATAAGAAGCATAAAGCCAAAAATGAAATACTTGTGGTTGGGATAATGGAGAAGCAGAGGCAAAGGGAAAAAAGAGTTTAGAGCAAAGAATGCTACTGAATCTCAGTCATTGAATTCACCTGGAATCTTGATTTTGATGGTCTTGAGGCCATTGAAGCGATCAAAATGCTAGCTAAGAGCCAGGATTTAACTTTTTATCAATAGATGCAGAAAAAGCATTTGACAAAATACAACATCCATTCCTATTAAAAACACTAGAGGACATAGGAATAAATGATGTCTTCCTTAAAATGATAGATAGCATCTATCAAAAACCACCAGTAAGCATTATACATGATAGAGATAATCTAGAAGCATTTCTGACAATATCATGAGTGAAACAAGGATGCCCATTATCACCACTGTTATTCAACATTGTGGTAGAAATGTTACCTGTAGAAAGTAGAGAAGAAAAAGAAATTGAAGGAATTAGGATAGGCAAAGAATAAACAAAGTTATCAGTCTTTGCACATGATATGATAGTATATTTAGAAAATCCTAGATAATCAAGTGAAAAATTACTTGAAATAATAAACAAATTTAGCAAAGTTGCAGGATATAAAATAAACTCACACAAATTATCAGCACTTCTATATATTGCTAACAAAGTCCAACAGCAAGAGATAGAAAGAGAAATTCCATTTAAAAATACTGTAGAAATTATAAAATATTTGAGAGTCTATCTGCCAAAACAAAAGCAGGAACTATATGAACACATTTACAAAACATTTTTCACACAAATAAAGTCAGATCTAAATAATTGGAAAAATATCAGTTGCTCATGGGTAGGCTAAGCTAAATATAATAAACATGACAATTTTACCTAAATTAATTTACTTCCTCAGTGCCATACCAATCAAAGTACCAAAAAATTATTTTATAGAGCTAGAAAAAACAGCAACAAAATTCATCTGGAAGAACAAAAAGTCATAATATCAAGGGAATTACTGAAAGGGATGTAAGGGAAGGTGGCCTACCTGTACCAGATCTTAAATTGTATTATAAAGCTTCCATCATCAAAACTATTTGGTACTGTCTAAGAAATAAAGTGGTGGATCAGTGGAATAGGTTTGGTATGCAAGACACAACAATTAATGACTATATTAATCTACTACTTCACAAATCCAAAGACCTCAGCTTCTGGAATAAAAAAATCACTATTTAGCAAAAACTGCTGGGAAAACTGGAAAAAAATGTATTGCAGAAACTGGGCATAGACCAGCATCTTACACCCTATACCAATATAAAGTCAAAATGGATACAGGATTTAGATATAAGACTGATATTATAAGCAAACTAGAAGATCAAGGAATAGTTTATTTTTCCTATCTATGGAGAAGGAAAGAACTTATGACCAAACAAGAGATAGAGAACATTATGAAATGTAAAATGGATAATTTTTTGATTACATTAAATTGAAAAGGTTTTGTACAAATAAAGCCGATGAATCCAAGATTAGTAGGAAAGCAAAAAAAATGGGAAAGAATTTTAAAACCAGTGTCTCTGATAAAGACCTCATTTCTAAAATATATATAGAACTGAGTCAAATTTATAAGAATACAAGTAATTCCCCAATTGATAAATGGTCAAAGATATGAATAAGCAGTTTTCAGAGGAAGAAACTAAAGTTATCTATAGTCATATAAAAATGTTCTAAATCACTATTGATTAGAGAAATGCAAATCAAAATGACTCTGAGGTACCACATCACACCTATCCGATTGGCTAACATGACAAAACAGAGAAATGATAAATGTTGGAGAAGATGCGGGAAAATTGGAACACTTACACATTGTTGGTGGAATGATTAAACCATTTTGGAAAGTCATTAGGAACTATGGCCAAAGAGCTATAACATTGCACATACCCTTTGACCCAGAGACCCATATCCCAAAGAGAACATACAAATGGGAAAAGGACCTACATCTACAAAAATATTTATAGCAGCACTTCTTGTGGTGGCAAAGAATTACAAATTGAGGGGATGCCCATCAACTGGGGAATGGCTGAACAAGTGGCGGTAAATGAATGTAATGGAATACTATTGTGCTATAAGAAATGATGAGCAGTCAGACTTAAAAAAAGAACCTGGAAAGACTTACATGAACTGATGCAGAGTGAAATGAGCAGAACCAGGAAAATGTATACAGTAACAGGCACATTATGGGATGACTGACTTTGATAGACTTGGTTATTCACAGCAATACAAGAATCTAAAACAACTCTGAAAGACTCACAAAGGAAATTGCTATCCACATCCAGAGAAAGAAATATGCAGCCTGAATAAAGATGGAAGCATACGACTTCCTCTCCTTTTCCTTTGTTGTTTTGTTTTATTGCTTCATTCTCATGGTTCCTCCCATTAGTACTTCCTTCCATTGTTCTTTACATCATGACTAATAGGAAAATATGCTTAACATGAATGTATACGTAGAGTCTATACCAGATTATACACCATCTTGGGAGGAATAAGTGGGAGGGAGAGAAAATTTAAACTCAAAATCTTATGGAAGTGAATGTTGAAAACTAAAAATGAATAAATTATAAAAAAGAAGTGTGTATATGTATACACATATACACACAGAGGGCACAGATGTGAGTTGAATATGATTGGATATCTTTAAAAATAAAATTAAAGGGTAAGAAAGAGGAATGAACTGGCAGAAAGGCAAAGGGAGAAGCAGAATGTGGTAAATTATCTCACATAAAAGAGGCAAGAAAGAGCTATTACAGTGGAGGAGAAGATGGGGAGGTGTCCATGAATGCTTGAACCTTACTCTCATTGGATTTGACTCAAACAGGGAATTACATACCACTCAATTGGATAGGGAAATCTATCTTACCCTACAGGAAAGTAGGAGGAGAAGGGAATATGAGACAGAAGGGTGCTTATAAAAGGGAGGATGGATTGGGGGAGGTAATAGTCAGGAGTAAAACACTTTTGAGGAGGGACAGAGTGAAAGGAGAGAGAGAATAGAATAAAATGGGGGGAAATAGGATAAAGGAAAATACAGTTAACAATCATAAATGTGAAAAAAATTTTGAGGCAAGTTTCTCTGATAAAGACCTCATCTCTCAAATATATAAAGAAATGAGTCAAATTTATAAAAATAAGAGCCATTCAGTTGACAAAAGATCAAAAATATGAACACTCAATTTTCAGATGAAGTAATCAAAACTATCTATAGCCACATGAAAAAATGTTCTAAATCACTATTGTTTGGAGAAATGCAAATTAAAACAACACTGAGGTATTACCTCACACCTTTTAGATTGGCTAATAGGACAGAAAAGGAGAATGACAAATGTAGGAAGAGATGTGGGAGAATTGAGGCATTAATGCACCATTGGTCGAGCTGTGAACTAATTCAACCATTACCAAGAGCAATTTGGAACTATGACCAAATATTTATAGCAGCTCTTTTCTGGTGGCAAAGAATTGGAAATTGATGGGGTGCCCATCAGTTGGGGGAATGGCAGAACAATTTGTGGTATACAATTGTGATGGAATACTGTTGTGATACAAGAAAATGATTAACTAAATGCTCTCAGAAAAACCTGGAGAGACAGTACTGTCTGTGGGCTGAGAGGTCTGGAAATCTCCACTGTTGCCACTTATTTAGTCACCTTGAGGCCTGCTTTGTTGGGGCTGGATCTGTACTGGCATAGTCTGTGCTTGCACACCCATGCTGGACTGTGCTCTTCTCTCACCTTCGTGCAACAGACATTTCCTATTGATCTTCTAAGTTGTCTTGCTCTGGAAAATTATTTCACTCTGTCTTTTTGTGGGTTCTTCCACCCTTAAATTTTTTTTAGAGTCATTATTTAAAGATATTGGGAGGGGTTTAGAGGAAAGCTCAGGTGAGTCCCTGTCTTTACTTCTCCATCTTGGCTCCACCACTACTCAGCTCTATTGTTTTAATTAGGAATGTTTGAAAGTACTCTTATTTCTCTAGATGTCTATTTTTTCCTTGAAAGATTTTATCAAATTGTTCTGAGTAGGTGATTCTTGGTTGTAATTCTAACTCCTTTGCCTTCTGGTATAGCATATTCCAAGCCCTCTGATTCTTTAATGTGAACATCCCAAAACCTGTATAATCCTGACTGTAGCTGCATGATATTTGAATTGTTTCTTTTTGGCTGCTTGCAGTACTTTCTTTTTGATCTTTGAGCTCTGGAATTTGGTTATGATGTTCCTGGGAGTTTTCATTTTGGGATCTCTTTTAGGTGGTGATCAGTGGATTCTTTCAATTTCTATTTTCCCCTCTGGTTCTAATATATAAGGGCAGTTTTCTTTGGAAATTCCTTGAAAGATGTTATCTATGCTTCTTTCTTTCTCTCTTTTTTTCTTTCTTTCCTTTCTTTCTTTTCTTTCTTTCTTTCTCTCTTTCTTTCTTTCTTTCAGATAGTTCAATAATTCTTACATTATCTGTCATGGATCTATTTTCTAAGTCAGTTGTTTTTCCAATGAGAAATTTCACTTTTTTTCTATTTTTTTTTTTACCTTTTGGATTTGTTTTTATCATATCCTGATGTCTCATAGACTCATTAGCTTCCATTTGCTCAATTCCAATTTTTAAGGAATTACTTTCTTCAGTGAGCTTTTGTACTTCATTTCCATTTGGCCAATTCTATTTTTTAGGGAGTTATTTTTCTGGGCAAATTTTTGTATATCTTCCCATGCGATTGATTCTTCCCCCACTCCATGATTCTCTTGCATTACTCTCATGTCTTTTCCCAATTTTTTTCCTATTTCTCTAATTTGCAAATTTAAAATCCTTTTTAATGTCTTCCAGGAATTCTTTTTGTTCCTGAGTCCAAATTACATTTTTCCTTTGAGGCTTCACATGTAGCCATTTTGACACTATTGTCCTCTTCTAACTTTATACCTTGATCCTCCCTGTCACCATAGTAACTTTCTATAGTCAAATTCTTTTTTTTTGCTTATTTTTCCTGCTCTTGTGTGTGTGTGTGTGTGTGTGTGTGTGTGTGTGTGTGTGTGAGACTGTGTGTTTTTATATGAGAGTTGGGTTCAGGTCCTGCACTGTCCCAAACTTTTTATGCTGAGACTCAGGGTCTTACTGTTGGCTTGAAGGCTTGGTTGTTTGTTTTCACTGGACAGTAGGCTACCCTTACAGCTTTTACTGGGAGGTGGGGCCTTTGTTGACCTCCCCTGGGTGTGGGGTTTAGCTGCTGGCCTGCCACAGAAATGGGGCCTTTCTGCTGGGTTGCTCTGGAAACAGGGCCTTTCTATTAGCACACCCTAGAGAAGAAATCTTGTTGCTGATTTGCCCCAGGAGTAGGGCCCTCCTGCTGGGTTGCTATGGAAACAGGGTCTCTCTGCTGGCAGGTCCTCACTATTGTCCAGCCCTGGGTTGAAACTATAATACTGTTCAGCAGTGGGTCAAGGCCTCCCAGGTGACTTGTCCTGGAAGTGGGGTTGCTGGGGTGGGGCCTTGTTGTGTTGAATAGACTGCTCACTTGCCTAGGGGGCTGCTAGTTTGCCTCACTGATGGATTGCTCCAGGCTTACAGCCTTGCTGGGGGGGGGGTCCCTACTGTGAGCATGGCTGTTGCTGCTATTGCTGCTCTTGCTGCTTTTGGACTTCACTACCCTCCCACCCCAGTGAGACAGACCTTTCCTGCCAGTCTGGTAAGCTGTTTCCATGTTCTTAGATCAATTCTGAGGCAGTTTTCTAGTCGTTTGGAGGGAAATTTGGTAGAATTTCAAAGGGTTCCTTCCTCACTCTGCCATCTTGGCATTGGAAATCCATGCAATATATTTTTAATGGACAATTTTTAAATACTTAGAAAAAGAACCAGTGAACAGCTTCATCAGGAATAGATCATGATAGACTAACCATATTTCTGTCCCCATGCTCCTCAACCCCACAGGATTAACCTACTGAGAGATCAGTCTATTGCTATTAATGCACTATACTAGAATTTCTGTGAGGCATTTGATGAAAGTCTCCCATTATAGTCTTGCAGACAATGTGGACCTGTATAAGTTATATGACAGTGTAGTTACTTGGGTCTAAAGCAAGTTGAATAACCAGATTTAAATGATCCTCAACAGTAAAGTGAGGAGATTGGACTGGATGACCTCTTATATCTCTTTCAGGTTTAAATATGTGATCCCACAATCCTTTTATAATAGTATTAAATAAATCATTGTCAAACTAGATATTTCCAGTAGATTGTAGGAGCTATCTATTCTTTGTCTTGTTCTGTTTAATATTTGTATCACAACTTGAATGAAAGCATAGATGGCATGTTCATCCAATTCACAAATAAAAAATCCAGGAGGGGTAGCTAACACATTTGATGACAGAATTGGGGTACAGACAGATCTTACCTGGCTACAACAATGTGCTGAATTGTATAAGATGAATTTTAATTGGAAAAATGTCCTACAATTGGGTTCAAAACATAAGTTGTCCAAGTAAAGGATGGGTAAAGAATAGATTTGACAATAATTCATGTGAATGAGATTTGGGGATTTTAGTGGATTGCAAACTCAATTAATGTCAAAACCCTTGACACAGTGGACAAAGGAGTTTGGGGGAGGCCCAGTCTCCCAAATGAGGGAGATGTTAGACCCTAGTCAAACCACATTGGAATGCTATATTCAGTTCTGGGTGCATTTATTAGGAGGAATTTACCAGGAAGATGAGGAGAATCACAGAATCTCAGATATACAAAAGGACCAAAGAAGCTATCTAGTTTAACCTATACCTGACTGAGACTGCCCTTGACAACATCTCCAACAAAATCCAGTCTTCCTGCCTTTTCTGCAGACCTCCAGTGGGAGGGAACCCACCACTTATTCCACTTTTGACTAGGTTCTGTTGTTAGGCAGTTTTTCATATTGCCCACCCAAAATCTGCTTCTCTGTCACTTCTACTCATAGTTCTGTTCTCCAGGATCAGGCAGAACAAGTCTAAATATCCCTTTTTCCTCATCACAAGCCCATTCAAATTCTTGATGACAGCTATCAGACTCCCCTCTTGATCTCATCTTCTCTAGACTACACATCTCTCATTATGGCAGCTCACTTTTATATAATGTGATCTGAAGGATCCTCACCATCCTAGTCATTTCTCCCCATTATATTGTAAATTCCTTGAGTGTTGAAACTATCTTTTGCTTCCTTTTTGTATCCTGGTGCTTAGCACAGTTCCTGGCACATAATATATACTTATTAAATGTTTACTGGGCTGCTAGGTGGCACAGTGGGTGGTGTACTGGGCCTGGAGTCAGGAAAACCTGAGTTGAAATCTGACCTCAGACACTTATCAACTGTATGACCCTAGGAAAGTCACTTAACCCTGTTTGCCTCATCTTCCTCATCTTCCTCATCAATAAAATGACCTGGAGAAAGAAGAAGAAGGAAGGAAAAAATATTCCAGTATTTCTGCCATGAAAATCCCAAGTAGGGTCATGAAGAGTCAGACACTACTGAAATGACTGAATAACAACCAACCACAACAACAAATGTTTATTGGACAAATGACTGACTCTCCATAGTCAATACTAAAATGGCCCCAGGGCAGAATACAACAGAACTATCTCATCCCTTGTTCTTGACATAATAAGCTCTCAGTGCAGGCTAAGATTGCATTATTTTTTAGCTGCTATGTCATAGCATTGACCCATCGTAAGGCTGTAGTCCACCACCCTTCCCACCCCTTCCTTCAGATGAAAATAGATTGGAGGAGGAGACCAGTGTGGGCATGGGGAGAGTAATAGCTATTTTCATGTATCTGAAAGACTGTCATATGGAGTAGATTTTGACTTGTTTGGCTTGCCTCAGAGGGCAGAATGGACAACTTTAGATTTAATGTAAAGAAACTTTTCCCAATGATGAGAATATCCAGAAGTGGAATGTGAGGTGGTGAGGTCCCTATTTCTGTTAGTCTTCCAGAAGAGTCTGTATGACCATTTGTCAGTGTCATTTTTGAGGTGATTGCTGCTCAGTCATAGAAGTTATGCCAGATGACCCTGAAAGTTTTTGCCAACTCTGAGATTTTGTGATTCTCTGAGATCTAAAGTACAGGTACTAAAAGATGACCTGGACTTTGGGAATTAAAGAAACCCAGTAGAACCACTAGGTAGTGCACATAGAATACAGTAGAGGATAAGCAACTCTGAAATGGCAGTCTTTTGAATAGGTTCCTAGATGTACATGGTTTGGGATCATATTCCACAAAAGTTTAACCTATTGTCTTACTCAGTTCAAAGAGCATCTACATGGACAGAGAGAGAGGAAGAGCAAGAACTAGAGAGGACAACAGAGAGAGAGAGAGAGAGAGAGAAGCAGAGATAGAAAGACAGAGACAGTGACAGACAGAGTGAGAAAGACAGAGACACAGAAATAGAGAGACACAGAGACAGACAGACAGACAGACACACACACACACACACACACACACACACAGAGAAATTAATGCACTAACCGTGTGCCAGGAATTATATTGGGATTACAAATGCAAGAAAAAAAGAAAAAGAAAAAAAAGACAATACTTACCTTCAAGGAGCTTATATTCTAATGAGGGAAGACAATAAATAAAAGGGAGCTAGAAAGTAAGTGGGGGGTATAAGGAGGAAAAGGAATTTATTAAGCATCTGCTATGTGCACTACACTAATATGGACACTGAGATCACCAAAACAAAAATGAGAGTTCTTTCCCTTAAGGAGCTAGCATTCTATAGTGGGGTGCAGGGTAGGATCATGGAGACATGATATATGCACTGATAATTCAATCTAAAGTCATGTTCTTGGGGTATATGTAGGAAGGGCACTGAAAGGAGCAGGAATGGCCTAGTATAGGAGGCAGCTGTAGATCAGCCCTGAAGGAAACTTGGGATTGATTCCAGGGAGTACAGGTGAGGAGGGAGAGCCAGCCCTGCATGGAATACAGGTGTGCAAAAGTAAAGTACATAGGCAGAAGATGGAATGCCATCTATAAGGAACAGCAAGTGACGTGGTTTGGTTGGACCATAATGTACATGAAAGGGAGCACAATTGAATCCCAATTAGTTCAAAGGTAGAATCCTCTGAAGTCATTGTGTTATTTTAATCTTCACGCATATTTCCATTGGGTGGAAACAATTACTGTATTTGACCATATTTGCCATATTTTGAATGGTGCAAATTCAAACCCATGCAATCACTTCAGGAGATTTATTATTTGCACTAATCTGGACCTTGTTATAATGTGTAATAAAACTGGAAACATGGGCTAGAGTCAGATTGTGAAGGACTTCCAATCCAACTGAGGAGTTTGTATTCTATCTTACAGGCAAGATGTGGAGATGACTATGCCAGTAGGGTCCTATCAAGCTGTGGAAATTTGGGGAACAGACTGTGTCTTTCCTTCAAGGCCTAGCCTAGCACAGCTAATTGTGGAAATGCTCCTTTACAGGCTGCCCCACAAAGGACGAATTTTTATGCAGATCACTTCTTGGAGGATTGCTATTATTAGGAAGGCAGTGATCTGGTCAGTGAAAGGAGCATCCACACAGAATAAATCACTTGAAGAAGCAGTTCTGAGGAAGTTTATCAAGGACTGGTTTTAGCCCAAGATGATAATCACTGGCATGAATAATCCTATGCTTTAAGGGTTGCAAAGAGCTTTCCTCATAATAACCCTGCAGATAGTGCAACACAATCATCTCCATTTTACAGATAAGGTAACTGAGACTCTAAAGGGGTACCATGACCTTCCCATGAGCTAACTACTGAGGAGGGACTTGAACCCAGTTCTCCTGACTCTAAATCCCACAACAGCCTGCTTCCTCTCAAGGTATAATAAAAAGCACAGTAACTCATAGCCCTGGACCCAAATCAAATACCAGTAAGTAGGAGAGTTCTCAGGGTAGAATTTTCCTTTTCTTCTCAACTTTTGCTCAAGAACAAAGAGGCTGATGATATTGCCTTTTTGGAATATATTGAGTAGAAAATGATCATATATGGTATACATTAACCTGTCAAAATTCCCTGCCTCTAAGTATTATTGAGACTGTCATGTGAAACTTGTCAAAGGACGAGTAGCTCACATGGTCATTGGCAATAAGGGCTGCCATTTCAGTCCTGCTTAAGGACACCAGTTCTCTACCAGTCAGACCAATAAAAATGATGATAATAACAGTGATAGTCACTAGTTCCTTTAGTGCTTTACATTATTCCTTTGCTCAGAAATTTTAGGTTCTCCCTAGACACAAACTGTTCAGCTTGATATTCTAGGATCCCACCTACCTTTTCAGCATCATTTCCTACTGCTTGCTTCATTAATTCAGCCAAACTGAACTACTGACTTGTTCCCTGAATTCAACATTCCACGTCTTACCTCTAAGGATTTGCATAAGCTGCACCCCTAATAAATATACTTTCCTCATCTCTGCTTCCCAGAACCTTTTTCTTTCCTCAAGGCTGAGGGAGAGTATGGACTGTACTGTGAAACCTTCCTTGACACCCTCCTTCCACGATTTTCCCTGAACTACATTTATTTATGTGAATGCTGAATCTTTCCAATAGAATATGAGCTCTTTGAGAGCAGAATTTAGTTTTCTTTCTATCTCCAGCACTTAATAAATTATCTTGCACTTAGCTAGTGTTAAATACATGTTGAATTGTTGTTGTTTAATTGCAAGACACTTTCCTCACAACAGCCTTCTGGAACATAATCCAAGCATTGCTGCACAGGGCATGCTCAGTAGGTAGTAGGTTTCCTATCCCTGGAAGTCTTCAAGGAGAAGATGGACAATCACCTGTCAGGAGTGGTCTAGGGTGTATTCCTGTACTAGGGAAAGCTTTGTGTGAAGTGACTTCTCAATCCCCTTCCAATTCTGGGATTTTTTAATTCAAGGGAGAATTTCTTTGGGGACATGGAACCCTTTGACAATCTTATGAAGCCTACGGATCCTTTCTCAGGAAAATGTCTTTTAAGTGATTGAAGGAAATGCTAAATTTCAGTTAGAGGTTGGTGAAAATAAAAATGTATTTCCACTTGAAATCTCTTTGTATCATTTACGGATTTATAGACCTCAAGATAAGAACCCCTTGCTCATATTGAATTATCGATAACATAGAGATGAAGAAACCAATTAAGGGACTTCTTGTAGTCACACGACTAGTAAATTAGTAAATGGCAAATGTCTTTGGAATCTGTCCTGTATTATTCCACTTCATTGTAATGTCCTACTAGAGAAGAAACTGTTTAGCATAAGTAGCATGAGAATTCATAGAATTCTAATAAATAGAAAAAAAATATCCTTTATTCATTCTCTTTCTGTATCTCTCTTTCTCTGTCTCTGTCTTTGTCTATGTCTCTCTGTGTTTTTACCTCTGCGACTCTGTTTCTGCTTCTGTCTCCCTCTGACTGTCTCTCTTTCTCTCTCTGTCTCTATCTCTCTGTCTTTGTTTCCCTTTGACTGTCTCTCTGTCTCTGTGTCTGTCTGTCTGTCTTTCTCATAGACACATACACATACACACACACACACACATACACACTTTCATACAATCGAGGAATTTTGAAATGACATCTCTTCAGGGTGCTGCAATCTGATACATAGCTAGATATAGTCAGCTTGGTCTAGGCATCAAACATCTGAAGAGATTCAGCCCAAGCCCCTGCATAGAGTCTTTTGCTTTCCATCCAGGTATCTATTGTCATGCAGCCACAACCTATAATATGGTTGAGGTTGTCACAAAATAAGATTGTGGGCATTGCTTAAGGGATCAAAAGAAGAGAAATGTTTTCTTGGGACATGTTGATTCTCAGTATCCTAACCATTAAAAACCATAACCAACAGCAATTCCACTTCTAAAAAGACTTTGGTTTTACTTCTGCTTGTTCACAATTAGGACTTATTCAGAGCTGGTTTTAGCATTTGTTTTCCTTTTTTTTCTTACACTGAAATAAGTTTCATAAATTTAGGTGAAAATCCTTTATAGCTGCTGATGAGCACAGCTGAAACCCACAAGAAACCCAAGACTTCTTTTTTTTGTAATTTTTTAATTTTAAAATTAAATGCAAAATAAGAAAAACTTAAGTACCAAAATTAAAATAATATAAAATAAGAAAAGGGGGAAAAAAGCTTTGCCATGTGCACAGCAGAACGTAAAAGAGGATTCAAAATATATAGCAATAAATTTTCATTTCAAGAAAGCCTATATAATAAATACTATATATTGTGTTGAGAGCAGTCCATCTTTTCTTCGTTTCCTTGTAAGTTTTCTTCTGTTCTCCACTGTGCACCTTTTACTTTGTTCTCTTTCTCCCTTCCTCCCCTGTCCCCAGAAGGCTACAATTAAGTGCATAGATATGTGTGTGTGTGTGTGTGTGTATACACACACACACACACATACACATATAGACACACATATGCATCTATACATACATATGTAGACATATACACATGCATAAATATAGACATATATAGATACATACATACAAGGATATACATATATACCCATACACACATATACTTACTTACACATACATGTACTTAGATATCTATAATCATAGTCATATATAGACATACATTCATATGTATCTATATAAAATCATAGTATACTTACTAATATTCTATTTCTATGAGGGTAGATAACCTCTTCCTTCATAATTCCAAGTCTTTTTCATGTTTTTCCAAGTCCACCAACTCATCATTTCCTACACCACAGTAATATTCCAACCTTATACTGTCTAGTTGTTTTAAATAGTCCAAAACAAGGTTGGTAAATATGACTGACACATAGTGTAGTTTCCCTATTTTTCTCTTTTGATTAAATCTGTTTTAGCCTTAACTTTGTCTGAGATCATGATTACCAACCCTACTCTTTTCCCCTAACAAATTCTACTCCTGATCTTTATTTTATGTTTGTGTGTATCTCTTATTTGCTATCCCTCCTGACTCCTCTATTTTACTTCTACCTGCTATCTTGCTCTCCTATTACTTAACTTACCTCCCCCTCCAAGGATCCCCCCTTTATCCTTGCATTGCTGTTAATCTAAATCTTTATATTTCCCTTTAACCTATTCCCTCACTCTTCCCTCTAAAGACTTCTCCCTTATCCTGTCCCCCCTCCCTATCCTCTTAGCATTTTATTTCTTTCTGAATTTAGAAGACTTTTGTACTCTTCTAGACATATATGTATTCCCTCTTGAATCCATTCCTGATGAAAGTAGGTTTCCAGAACTACCAGCCCTCCTCCTGCATCTCTGTTGGTTCTTCCTCTTGCATTTCATTTGTATATGATGATTCCTTTTTTTCAGCTGTTCCTAAATGGTTTTACTTTTTAAAGTGATATCATAGTCAGGTCTACCCCAATCTTTCTTACAAACTACACAATTACTAATAACTGTCTTAGACATATGTTTTACATTTCCTCATAAAAAAGGTAGACTGTCTGTCCTTATCAAATCCCTTGTTATTGGTCTTTGGTATATACTTTGTGTTTCTCGTGACTTTTGTATTTCAAAAATTCTGTTAAGTTTAGGTTTTTTTTAAAACAAAACCTGAAAGTTTGACAGTTAATTAAATGTCCTTCTTTTCATTCAGGATTATGCTTAGCTTTGCTGGGCATTGTATTTTCCACCAGAACCCCAGTTCTTTTGCTCTTCAATATATAGTGTTCCAAGTCTTGTAGTCTTTTTTTAATAGTTGCAAACAGTTTATTAAAAGAGATGATTGATTAGGCATCTGCAATGGTGATTTCAACTTCTACACCTGGTTTAATGGTCATAGAAGTGATCTATTTAACAATTTCAGAAGGACTGTGCAAATCAATAAGGCATTTTTGGACTCTCATCTGGAACCAATCCCATCTTTGAACCTTCACTGCTAGTTTTTCTAGTTGTGATTCTAAGTGTCTTAGTAGGCATTCTACCAGGTCCCTTCATTTTCAAGTTCTTTTTTTTGGTTCCTCTAATTAGGTCAGCACACACTTTCTCAAGTGATTTCACATTGTGGCTGATGACGGTGATTTGGATCTGGTGAATGATTACTGTGGGCTCCACAAGTGTTTTGCTGGTAACTTTGAATGCCATGGCAATGGAATGGCTTTCTTACTGACATTTCATGGTGAGAGTGAACAGTGGTGAGTCAGGAGGAGACTGAGGGACTGCTGATTCCTCATAGCTACAGCAATGGTACCTTCACCAAAGAGGGACCTGCAGTCTTTTAATGTTACTACTGCTAGGTTTTGTGTGATTCTAATTGTTGCATGACCATATTTAAATTGATTTTTCTTGTTGGTTGTAATATTTTATCCTTGAGCTGGGGGTTCAGAATTTGACTATGATATTCCTGTGGTTTTCCCTCATAGGATCTCTTTCAGGTGGTGATTGGTGGATTTTTTCTAGTTCTATTTTACCCTCTTGTTCTATGCTTCAGGACAATTTCCTTTAATTATTTCTTGTATTATTGTATCAAGATTTTTTTTTGATCATAGCTTTCAGATAGTCTTATGTTTTCTCTCCTTAATCTGTTCTCCAGATCAGCTGTTTTTCTTATGAGATGTTTCATATTCTCTTCTATTTTTTTCATTTTTTATATTTTGTTGTATTATTTCTTGATCTCTTATAAATTCCCTGGCTTCCCATTGCCCAATTCTGTTTTTCAAAGAGTGATTTTCTTCCTTAAGATTCTGGATCTCCTTTTCTAATTGGTTGACTTTCTTTTCACAATCCTGTTTCTCTTGGATTGTTCTTTCTTTCTTTTATTTTTCCTGAATCTCTCTCATTTGATTTTTTAAAGTCTTTTTTAAGTTCTTCTATGAATTGTTTTTGGGCAGGTGACCATTTGATATTACTTTTTGGGGTAGAAGAGGTTTCTTTGCTTCAATATCTTCTTCTGAAGATGAACCCCAGTCTTCTATATTCTCATAGTAACTTTCTATGGTTGAATTCTTTCTCCTTTGCCTGCTCATTTTTTTTTTTATTTGTAGCAGCTTATTTTTTGTAATCACCTCTAACTCTGGGGTATGGGGAAAGGATGCCTCTGGCCTCAGATCCTCCTTCAGTTCTCCTCTCTGGCCTGGAACCAAAACCAAAACTTCCAGCCTCCAGTAAGTGCCCACAGCCAGCAGCATCCCTACCTCACTGCTTCTGTACTCTCCTGGCACATGCTGGTTCCTTCTCGCCCAGGGCCACGTCTCCATAGCACAGCTGGGTCTGGCATTCCTTGTCAACAGAAGTTCCCTTGATCTTCCCTGGCTCAGATGGCCAACTCCTCTCATGGTCCAGGGTGTAAAAGTTTCTGTGGTTGGGGCCTAGGCTGCCTCCCAACCCGGCTAACCCCAGGGCTCGAGATTTGTTAGGTGGAACTAGCCTGGAGGTGTTTATTCTTCATAGAGACTGAACCTCATCCTGGGATTTTCCTTCAGATCTTTTCCAATTGTCCCAGGAGGACCACTGTTCTGCTCTATGTTTATTTTTACAGCTCTATGCTTGCCCTGAGACACTATTTTATCTCATTTGTGGGGGAAATCTGGAGAGCTTGGAATTTTCTGATGTACTCCACTATCTTCCTGGAATCCTCTCTCCCCAGGACATCTTTATTGAAAATCTGAAAGGGGTGGGAAAAATGGGGAGAAGGGAAAGGGGAAAAAAGAAAGAAAGGGCTAGAGAAGGCAGAAGAGAGGAGAGTTGAAAGAAAAAGGCAGTTCAAAGGGAAAAGAGAAAGGGAAAGACAAGAAGAGAAAACAAAATGAAGAGAGAGGTAGGGGAGAGAGAAAAAAAGGGAAGGCAAGGAACAAGAGTAGAAAGAGAACGGGGATGAAGGGAGATGGAAAAGAAAAAAGAGAGGAAGAAGAGGAAGAAACTAAAGAAAAGTGGAGGGAGAGGGAGGGAAAAGGAACAAGCTAGAAGAAAACATGAACTAGTGAAAATGACAGAGGAAGAGAGGATAAGGAAGAGAAGAGAAAGATGGCAGAGAGAGAATGAAAAATAAAGGAGCAAGAAAAGATGGGAAGGAGAGAGGAAAGGTAGTGAGATAGTGAGAAACAGAATAATAAAGGGAGTAAGAGGGATGGAGGAAAAGGCAAGGAGAAGAAAGGAGAGAAGGGTATATGAGAAGGCAGATAGTGAGTGAGAGATGGAAAAAAAGTGGAAGGAGAGAGAGAGGAGAGAGCAACAGTGGACATTTCTTTATGTGTATTAGGACTTTAAGAATTATCTCCAAGCTCCACACTCAATTACTGGCCATTCCAACCTCAAGGTAGATTGAAGATTAGGGCCAATTTTTCCTTCAGACCATCTGGTGAAACTCCAAGCCCTTAAACTGGAGGACTAATATGGCAACATTTATTCCAGCAGATGCCTGTGAGAGCAGCTCATTCTTTTTTTTAAATTGCATGCAACCATCTTGATAATACCCAGTGGCAGGAAATTTGACAGGTTAATGTATACTGTATGAGAACATTTTTCTCTCAATCCATTCTAAAAAGGCTGCATCAGCGATCTCATTGCTTCAGGGCATAGGTTGCAGGGAGGAGGCAGATTCTATTTGGTGCTTTTCAACCACTAGTTATTTTCCATTGCTCTATCATGGAGCTCTTATGCCACATGGGCCAGCTAGCTCCAATCTGTCGCAGGACCATAAACCCTGTATATAACCTCTGGGGTGAAAGTCATCTGCCAATGCATATCTGGTATCACAAGCAGGTCAGAGCCTATGGTATGAGTTGGATAAGTATCAATGAGCTAAAGAGAGTAAAACATCAAGGAGGGTACCTTACTGAGGTTGTGCCAGTGGTATCATCTTCACGTATAAAGATGAAGAACAGCACATATTTTGAAATAGCTCACTAGCCCCTTCCCCAGGGTTGTTGAAAGAATGGAATGAGATTGTGTTTCAACATTTTCAAAAGGGCATAGATTATAAGATAATGAATCTTGAGCAAGAAGAGACCTTGGAGTTCATCTGTAGTACCTTGTTACCATAAAGCACTATATAAATATCAGTTATCATCATCTCCATTTTATATGTGAGAAAACAGAGACTCAGAAAATTTAAGTTATTTGACCATTGTCACAGGGTACATAAGTATCTGAGTTGGGACTTAAATTCAGGTCTATTAACTGTAAGTCCCAGATTCCCTCCTCATTTTGATTCCTTCAATTTGAAGAGGGTACCATCACCAACCTTTATCTATAAAGTTAATTTCTTGCTCCATGGATTATTGACATCTCTTGGACATAAAATAACTGTGGAGAAACAGTTCAAAAAGTGAGATATGCAGAAAAATGACAATTATTGGCCGAGGAATTGTTTTTTAATTTGAACAAAAAAAGCTCATCATTTGGCTCTTATGAAAAATTGAACTGTTATAAAATTGTCAATTCAACTGCAATGAAAACAAAAGCCTATTTTCACCATTAAGGCAGTCAAAGCACATGACATAGGCAAGGCGTTTACAAAATAGAACCCCCTGCAAACTTCATAGGTTGCCATGACATGCCCATGTTGGACTTGAAAATTTTACTTTTCCTTCCAACTCTCCCCTAGTCCCCATCAACCATGCTCATTAAAAAAGCCTTCTGACAACAAGAATACTTATACTCTTTTGACTTAGAATGTCATCTTAACCAACTCCATGCACAAAGCAGATACCTGTAGTGAGATTTCCATAGTAAGTCCAAGATTTTTCCTTAAGAGATAACACTTACTCTAAGGGCCATCTCCAGTTGTCCTGATCTATATTTCAGACCAGCTATACCCATATGGCCCTGGAGGAGAAAGTGAGTCTGGTGACTTTGCACAGCCCTCTATCACTTAAATCCAATTAACTTGCATGTCCTGGCGTCACCTCCCTGAAGTCATGGTCCTCTTCAAGAAGGAAGGACAAACAACAATAACAACACCTGCTACAAAATCCATTAAAAAAAAAAAAAGAATCTCCAAACTGGAAGACACCTTGGAGCCCACTAGTCATCTAGTTTAATTTGAATCTGTACAGGAATCACTTCATCAATACTCTTAACAAGTTGGCATCTAGCCTTCATTTGGAGATTTATAGTCATGGGGAATTTACTTCCACCAAAAGTAGTGGAACAACTCTAAAATCCAGAAGTAATTTTCATAGTTTCTTCCAGGATGTGTTAGTTTGAATACATGTTTTTATTAATTTTTGAATGTTTTCATTTATCAGAACACAGCTCTAACAAAGACCATGATAGATGATCCTGAGCTTATCATTTATATCTTTATCCAAATAGCCTTATTATTGGCAATTTCCATTGACTTTTAACCAACTGATCAACTGTTTGTGCCCCTCGTTCACCATGAGATCCAATCTGATATATGGCTGTACAACTATTATCTGTCATCTTTGTTGTGTTACTTATCCAGCACATTTTTGAGTGATTGGTTATCTCTGATACATCTGACGTACTTTATCAGAGGTCTTCATAAATCGTGTGATTCCACAAGGAGGATTTGTCTTCCTAATATATACTTGACATGTTTTGCCATGATGCTATGCAAAAGTTCCTAGGCAGTTTCATAGCCTTCCTTATTTATTCATTCAGCAAAAATTTATTATTTTCTTTTACATGGTAGGTGCTATGGAAGACAATGGGGTTACAAGTCATTTTTTTTTCTTTTCTAAGGGCTTTGACCCTTGCGCCCAAGGAACTTGCATTCTACTAGAGAGGATACAATGCAGATAAATATGATACAGTGTAGTACATGATGTTACCAAGGAGAGTTTCAGGAAAAATATTTTAGGAAAATTTAAAGAGAAAGTGAGAACACTTCCTTCTAGGGGCAGGGGAGAGAAGTGAAACAAATCAAGGAAGGCTTTACTAAAGAAATGGCATTTGAGCTATACCTGGAAGGAAATGAATGCTGAAAAGCAGAGATAACTAAAACAATGAGATACATTCAATTAATATTGTATGGCTTACAAAGTGCTTTCAAAAAGGCCCTGTAAAGTAAACAGTATGAGGAAACAGCTCAGTCTAGGCCTACAACCAGTGATAGCCAGAATGAATTTAAAGAGTCTAGAGATGCCAGGTTGGGTTTGGGGAATAGTTAGTAGTCTTTTGTCTAGTTTCATTGAAACAAATAGTCATTGAAGGAGAGAATTGTGAATAATGCTAGAAATATAGGTTGGAACCACATTGTGGAGAGTCTAACATGCCAAGCTAAGGAGGAGGTATTTGAAAGCTACCAAACGTAATAGAGAGCTACTGAAGAGGTTTTGATAGGAGATTGAAATAGTCAAACTGTGTCTTACGAAGATAATTTTGGAAGCTCTGAATGATAGATTGAAGAAGGAAAAAAGAATGGAGGCAGAGAAACCACTTAGGAGATAAGAGGTGATAAGGCCTTGAACTAGGACTGGCTCTGTGATTGGAGAGGAGGCAAATGTTAGAAATGTCATGGAGGTAATAGAGTCAACACTATTTGGCAAATGATTGGTTATAAATGATGAAAAGAAATAGTCAAGTTCATTTCAACCTAATTTAATAAATATTTATTAAGTATATAAAGAATTGTCCTAGGTCATGGAAGTAAAAAATAGAAAATGAAAAGTCTCTGTACTCAAGTAACTTACATTATCATAGTCATCAATATCACCATCAATAACATTTATATAAGACTTTAAGATTTACAAAGTGCTTTTAATATGTTTCTTGTGTGATCCTCACAGTAAGCATGTGAGGTAGATTCTACTATTATCCCCATTTTGCAGATGAAGAAACTGAGGCTGAGAATGGTTAAGTGACTTGTCTTGGGTCATACAGCTAGTAAACATCGAAGGCAAAATTCAAATTCTGACTTCCTGACTCTAAGTCCAGTATTCTATCTATTGCACCAATCTAGTTGCTTCTAACTGGGGGGTGGGGATGCAACAACCACACAAGTAAAGGACTTCAAGGTTTATAAAAATAACATAATGTAATTTCAATAGGAAAAGAATGTTAGTAACAGGGGGTAGGGATCAGCAGAGGCTTCATATAGAGCTAGAATCGGCTCTGTGCTTTGTAAGAAAACAGGGATTTTAGGACCTGGAAATAAGAAGAAAATGCATTACAGACATGGCATAACATTTATGCAAATGCACGGAGGCAAGAAATAGATTATTATGTATGGAGAATAGCTAGAAGGTCAGTTTGACCCCAACAGAGTGCCTATGAAGGGAAAAATATGAACCAGACTGGAAAAGTAAGTGGGACTCAGACTTGAGGTATTTTAAATGCCAGGCTGAGAATATCTGGACCTGAAGGGAATAGGTAACCACTGAGGATTTTTAAGAATGGGGGGCCGATAGACTGACATCTACTTTTTAGAAGTATCAATTTTTAGCAAGCTATGTGGATGCTTGCAGAAAGGAGAATGAAGGTAGGGAGACTGGATCTTTGAAGATTTGAGGCTCCGGGCTGATTGAAGGGGCCCTTTCAGCTCTAAATCAATTACGCTATATTCACATTTTTTCTTTATTAGACTCTGCTGTCACTTCACCATCTGCTCCCCCTTTCTTCTAGGTTATTGGTAAGTTATAAATTGACTACCTTTTAATAAGTGGACGTTAGATGGCTAAATTCTGCTGCATTGGAACTAATGGTAGCAGAGGCCATGCCTCATCTTGTGTATTAGCTTTGCAACATTCTTTCAAATCTATGGATTCTGTTTGCTCCTGGGCAAATCACTGAAGACAAATCGGTCCCTTGGCAATGAATGTCATATTGCAAAGGTGGTCTCAAAGCCATTGGACTAATGCATTGTATGAAAACAATCAGCTATATAGCATTTGTCCTTAATGTATTGATAAAGGACAATCACAGAGAGAATATGGTTGATATGGACATTTTTTAACAGGCTTCCCAGAGAGGATTGTAAGTTGTTTATTCCCATAGATAAATAAACAATTGGAGAAAGTTAACATCTGGGAGGAAAGTTCCTCCCAGATGTTAACAGATGTATTCCAACAACCAAACATATCCTAGGAGCTTTTTAGGATTTAATTACTTGGCAATATGTTTGATCTGAAGGATAAAGGGGATAGAGGGAAGTACACTGTAGAGTCCCTGAGCCTGAAAATTGAAATTCAGTTGCAGTTTGTCATGAGCTACGTGTTGACATTTCTCCAGGCTCAGGGGTTAACTACTAAAACCAAGTTCATCCCATTTCAGATATATAGTAGCAAAACACATTTTTTTTTGGCACAAGTCCAGGGGGAGGGGAAACAACAGCTAAGCCTAGTGCATCAGCCCTTTCCCTGGCATCATTTCCCAGAATCCTGATTAGTAGGAATATTCTCATCCCAGGAGGGACAAATTACTGGAGCTTGTAATTATTTGCAAATTGAGAGATGAGCAAGTTTGTCTTTTTCATGTCTAGCTTCCATTAGGATGGTGACATCCTATTTTACTAACTGAAACAGTTTGTACACTCAAAGGCCTACGTGTTATTTCCTAACTCTATGCCTGCAATTCTTATAGCTGTCACCAGGTGGAGCTGCTGCAAACTAGGCTGCATAAGCTAGGCAGAAAGTCTTCCACTCAAGGCATGAATTAAAAAAAAATCTTCCAAAAATATTCAATTAACCATCATTTATTAAGTACCAATCATGTATTAAGTACCTGTTATGTATAGTTACGGTATTATGTGATGGGGATAAAAAAACCAAAAATGACATAATATATTTTCCTGATTACTCACAATTTTGCTAAATATTTTTATGATCATCAGTTCATTTCTTTAATTGCTACACTTTACAATTTAGCCTTATTCCAGAGCAAAAATGCTTCCTAAGAGATATTTGTTCTTCTAAGCCTTTTAAAGTTTTGTTTTAACAGAATAGAAAATACCAGAACAGTTTTCAAAATCTTCCCTGCTATGCTTATAAGTCTTCAGACTTCACTACTATGATTCAGCCACCTTCTTACTTGGAAACTGCTCTCTCCTGGGGGCAGGAGGAGGTCTTCTCACCCTGAAATCCATCCAACATCCCTCCATATCTCTCTCCCATTGGTGAGTTCCACCTGACGCTTCCATTTTGGAGGCAGGCCCAGGCTGGTCAGGCTTTGTTCCCCAACCTGCTGTCCTTTTGACTCTATTGACTTTGCCACAACTCCCCCATATGAGTACATTCTCCCCTGTCCATTTATAACTCCCTTTGGTGTGTTGTGTTGTCCCTTTAGAATGCAAGCTTCTTGAGGGCAAGAGCTGTTCTTTTTGTTTGCATTTATATCTCCATTGCTTAACACAGTGTCTGGGCATATTATTGTTGTTTAGCCGTTTCAATCATGTCTGACTCTTCATGACCCAATTTGGGGTTTTCTTGGCAATGATACTGGAATGGTTTGCCATTTCCTTCTCCAGCTCATTTTTATAGATGAGGAAACTGAGGCAAACACAGTTAAGTGACTTGCCCAGGGTCACATAGCTAGTAAATGTCTGAGGCTGAAATTGAACTCAGGAAGAGGAGTCTTCTTGACTTCAGGACTGGAGTTCTATCCATAACACTACCTAGCTACCCTTCTGAGAATATAGTAAACTGTAATAAATGTTTGGTGTCTACATTCAAACCATTTAATTATTCCTAGGAAAATATGTGCAAAATAATAGGGAAGTATCAGTAAGGTTAAACAAGCTATCACAAAGGAGTCCTTGAGGAAATTGTTGGCAGAATCTTTCACTGTTTATGATAGATATAAGATTCATGAAAGCAGAAAATTGAGAGGGAAATTAAGTATACAAAAATAAATTCTCAGTTTGTCTGGATCTCTGTCAAGCAGAAAGAACACTGGAATTTCAGTCAAAACACCCAAGTTCAAATCCTAACTCTACCATATAATATCTGGGTAGTCTTCATAAAATTATTTAATCTCTTCAAGACTCAGTTTCTTTATCTGTAAAATGTTAAGTCATTTTCAGTCATGTCTGACTCTTTGTGACTCCCTTTGGGATTTTCTTGGCAGTGATGCTGAAATGGTTGACCATTTCCTTCTCCAGCTCATTTTACAAATGAGAAAACTGTGCCAAATAGGTTTAAGTGACTTGCTCAGGGTCATACAACTAGTAAGTGGCTGAGCCTGATTCAAACTCACAAAGATGAGTCTTCCTGACTCCAGGCCTGGCTCTGTATTCACTGCATGACCTAGCTGCTCCTCACCTATAAAATAAGGATAGTAATTTGTGTTCTACATTATTTAAAAAAAAACTAGCATGAAAATTAAATGAAATAATGAATGTAAAAGTATAATTGCTAGGACTGAAGTCATGGGAGTAGAGGTCCTCAGACTTCATATTAGGAGCATGACCGTTATCTCCTCTCAAATTTTGATGACTAGTAAGAATTCATAAATTGAACTTTGATATGATGAGCTCAATGATTTAAAAAATCATGGAAAGACTTGAACGAAATAGTCAAAAGTGAAATGAGCAGAACCAAGAGAACATTATTTATAATAATAGCAATATTGTTTTCAGAATGACTTTGAGTAAATGTTATTTTGACTTATAAATACCCAAATTAACTATAAAGGACATATGAAGAAAGACAATCTGAAACCAGTGAAAAAACTGATAAATAGAAGCATGTAAAGAATAAGTTTACATATACATACTTATTTGTGTCTAATGGTAACCATCTCTAGGGCAGGGGGGAGGGAAGAAAAAAGAAATTTACATGATAATTTTATTGCATATTGCATATTTATTGCATAAAGGAATAGCAAATTGCACATAGTAGACTTGCAGTTTTATGTGCAATCATCTTTCTTATTGTACTATGTTATGGAAATGTTTGTTTTATTCCATATATTAAAAATAAAATTAATTTTTTAAAAGATAATTCTTCCCCTCAAGGAGCTTACAATCTAATGTCAAAACAACATACAAGTAAATATATACAAACCAAGCTATATGCCAGGATTAAAGAGAATTAACCATTTATTCTAGACTCTAGAAATAAAAGAGGTTAGGGCAGACTTCTAGTAAAAGATGAGATTTTAGCTGAGATTTGAAGGAAGCCAGGGAGGTCAGTAGGCAGAGCAGAGGAGGGAGAGCTTTCCTGGCATGAGGAAGAGCCAGAGAAAATGCCCAGAGTCAACTCATAATCCACAACATATATTTCTGTGTGTAACATTTTGCCAAATTTAAATATCTAGGCCCAAAAAGTGGTCATTTAGCTTTTTCCTGAAAACCCATAATTGCCAGTGGCTGGGGTTACAGTTCTGATTATTAGGAAGGAGACACAGCAGTGATGACATTATGTCATCATAATGATGCCCATGTTTCTGGAGTATAAACATGAAATATGGGATTTTTATTTTCTAAATCCTAATTCTACTACCCATTTTACAGGAACTTAGTTTCTTTAGCTGTGGCTTCAAATCCAATCAATCAGTCAATAAGTATTTATTAAACACCAGACACATTGTTAAGAACTGGGACTACCAAGAGAGGTAAAACCAGTTCCTTCTCTCAAGGAGCTTACACAGGCAGATGGGGGAGATAACATGCAAACAACTATGTACAAACCAGTTATAGACAGGCTATGTTAGAGATAAACAGTGGAGGGAAGGGTTAGGACAAGGGGGATTAGGAAGGGCTTGTTGCAGAAAGTGACATTTTAGTGGGGTCTTGAAGGAAGCCATGGAAGCCAAGAAGCAGAGATGAAGAGGGAAAGTATTCCAGGGATGAGGAACAGCCAATGAAAATGCCCAGATTCTGGAGTTCAGTCTTGTGTGAAGACCAACCAGGAGGGCAGTGTCACTAGAACAAAGAGTATGTGGAAAGGAGAAAGGTGTAAGAAGATTGAAATGGTGGAAGGGCTTCAGGTTGTAATGGGATTTGAATGCCAAACAGGATTTCATATATGATCCTGGAGCTGATAGGGTGCCATTGGAGTTGATTAAATAAGGGAGTAACATAGATGTGCACTTTATGGAGATTAATTTGACAGCTGAAGGAAGAAAGGATTAGAGTAAGGAGAGAGACCTCCCAACAAGGCTATCATAATTTCAGATGTGAAATGATGAGGGACTTAACCGGGGTGGTTGTAGTGTTCCAAGAGAGAAGGGGGCAGACACAGGAGATATCACAAAGGTAAAATAGACACGATTTGAAAGCAAAGTGGAGGTGGTGGTGAAAGAGAGTGAGAAGTCAAGGATTACACCTAGGTTTTGAGCATTAGCACCTGGGAGGATTGTATTGAGGTACCCTCAACAGTAATAGGAAAGTTCCAAAAGGATGAATGTTTGGGAGGAAAAGATAATGAGTTCAGTTTTGACATAGTGAGAATAAGATACCAAAGGGACATCTAGTTAGAAATGTTTCATAGGCAGTAGGAAATACAAACATTTCCTTGGGAGAAACTCACAAATGCATACTCATACTCTCTCCTGGTTTTCCTTCTACCTGTCTGACCACTCCTCTGTGTGTTTTATTTGTATTTTTATCCCAAGTGTCTGGCACATAGTGGGTACTTAATGCATGCTTATGGGTTGTTTGACACAAATACTTCACTTCAGTGGATCCATAGTACACTGATTTCATTGCAGCTATGGTATTCCCTGCAGTGGTGCAGATTGTTGCCCACCAATGCCTTCTCTTCCTGGATACCCTATCTTTCAGTAAATCCTCCACAGAGGATCTGCCCAATATGCCTCTTCTGTGAACTTTTAATATTTCAAACATACCAAGGTAACACTCAGACTCTTCTTGTTTTCCTGAACTCTCACTAAACTTATCTGATCCATGAAGGGATTCACACACCAAAATTCCCCTCCCCCCTCCCCCACCCTTTTCAAGGAACAATGGTAAAGGAGAAAAGATATGGAAGAAAGAAACGTCATAGCTTTTTATTTGTCTCAAAAATCCTGTGATTATATACTTACTTAATCTTTTAAATACATAAGGGATCATCTGTTTAGAACTGAAAGGGACCCATACTGGTCCATATTTTGTCCTACTTCATTTTATGAATAAAGAAAGCAAAATACAGAGAGGTTAAGTGATTGGCTGCCTGTCCAGCATCCTATCAACTACTCCAACGCTGCTTTTCTAATAACTAAGATGGGGATAAAGCATGATCCTCAACAGACCCATGAACATCTGACCTGAAATGAAGCCAAAATCTTTGAACCTAAAGATTCAAACGCATGATTAATTTGATGAGATCTATACACAAGCTTGGGGAAGTGTATGGGTGATGGGGAGACTTTGGATGCTAAATAAACCAAGTTACAAGACAGACCCAGTGTTCCCTCGGATATGTTACCTCCAGTCTGAGGGTTGAGTCCTTCGGAAGTTAATTAAATAAGATTAGAGTGAGGAAAAATCAGACTGAGCAGAGAGTAAGGACGCAGCCTCTGCACTAATCCAATGGAAAACTAAATATAGACAGGCTCAGCTATGTTTGGAGAGATATCATCAGAAGGCTGGCCACAGGATGATAAATTTTTCTGCCACAGGAGCTCACAAGGACTGTATGCTAAGGTAAAGAAGGGCTGTCGTCTGCATCTGTGAAGGGGTCAACTTCAACAAAAAATCAGTATTGAAATATTAAGGTGTTACTTGCCTTTGATCATGCCTATAGGGAGCAGAAACTTGAAGGCAGGGGTACTTATCTGCTGGACCAGCACTTTACCCAGATTCCCAAGTTTCAAGGGTCCGTTGAGGCTTTGATGCTTGATGGAGCTTGTGGGGAATAGAAGATGGAAGCTAAAGAAGGAGAAATACGCCATGGAGTTGGGGAGGGGAGAATTCATCTTGTCTGTTCTTATGGAGAACAGGGGCTAGAGAAATGTAGGCTTCTCTGGATAGCCTTTCCATGGGGCTCCCCCTAAAATCCTTGGACTGAGTTGAGCTCTTGATGTGGACTTTGGAGAATGGGGACAAAGCAAATAGCCAGAGACTATCTGATGCAGCAGTAGGTTGGTGAATTTTAAGTTTCTAGGGGCCACGTGGGTACTTTGTTTCTTCCTTCTTTCCACTAAAGGAGTGAGTTCAAAGCCTCTAATTCCCAAATGAACTGTGAGAAGATCACTTTTGGAAGTCCCATATCATTAATTGTTGATGTGGATGTTTTGAGCTGGATATTGCGGTAGGCATTTCAAATTCTCTATGTCTCCATCTTTTGAACTTCACCATTTCTGTCATAGGTACCACCATTCTCCAGGCAGCCAGGTGTACAATCTCAGAGTCATTCTATACTCCTCACTCCCTCTCACCCCACATATCCTCCCAGTGTCCCAGTCTTGTTGATTTTATCTTCACAACAACTCTCACATCCATCCCCTTCTCCCCACTCATGTCACAACAGTAGTAGGAATTGCAGTTAGTTTTCTGTGCAAAGTGAGAGTGGAACTGGAAGACTGTTACTGGGAGAAAGCAATTTGATTTCCATGCCTATAAATCACTAGGCAAGGAGTGAGGTTTGTGGGTCCACCAGGCTTTGGTTAGGGTCCCTTATTTCCCTTTCATCCCAACCTCCTCACTTCTCCTTTCTCCTCCCATGTCTCACACAGGCTTTAGACAAGGGGTGGTTGTTCCAGGAGCTCATGGACTAAACTCTTTTTTTTAATGGGTTGGAGGCCATGTTGTCTGCCCAGCCATTTGAGATATAAAAGGGATTAGATTACAAAAATTGCTTGTTGTGGGGTCCAAAATTGTTCAATCTACTAGAAAAAAACCACTGAGGTAGGACTCCAAGCCAATAGCACTTTATTTTTTTAAAATCTTATTTAATCTTTTATTATTATTTCCTGATAACATTCTTTTTTTTTCAAATTTTGAAAATTTTGGTGGACCCACAAACCTCCAAATTCTTTTTCTCTCCCCGAGACTCCTCAATGAGAAGGCAAGGAATTTGACATAGGTTCTACATGTGGAGTCATGCAAAACACATTTCCATGTAAGTCACTCTGTGAAAGAAAACACAGGAAAAAAAGAAAACAAGAAAAATAAAGAAAGTAAATAAAAAGTATCTTCGATCTGCATTCAGGCTCTACCAGTTCTTTCTTTGGAAGATGGACAGCACCTTTCATCAAAGGTTCTACAGAGTTGTCTTGGATCATTGTATTGCTGAGAATAGCTAAGTTATTCAACGTAGATCACCACACAATATTGCTGTTACTGTGTACATTGTTCTCCTGGTTCTGCTTATTCCATTTTCCATCATTTCATGTAAGTCCATATTTTTTTCTGAGGGCATCCTGCTTATCATTTCTTAAAACACATTAGTATTCTATCCTAATCATACACAACAACTTGTTCAGCCATTTCCCAATTGATGGACATCACTTCAATTTCCAATTCTTTGCCACCACTAAAAGAGCTGCTATAAATATTTTTGTACACATAGGTCCTTTTCCTTTTTTTTTTAATCTCTTTGGGATTCAGACCAAGTGGTAGTATTACTTGGTCAAAGGGTATACATGGTTTTATAGCTCTTTGGGCATAGTTCCAAATTGTTCTCCAGAATTGTTAAATCAATATACAAATTCACCAATAGTAGATTAGTGTTTTAATTTTCTTACATCCTCTCCAACATCTGTCATTTTCTTTTGCTGTTATATTAGCCAATCTGGCAGGTGTGAGGTAGTAGCCCAGAGTTGTTTTAATTTGCATTTCTCTCATCAATAATAATTTGGAGTAATTTTTTTTTCATATGACTATAGATAGTTCTGATTACTTTGTCTGAAAACTGCCTGTTCATATTCTTTGACCATTTATCAATTGAGGAATGGCTCTTTTTTCTATAAATTTGATTCAGTTTTCCATATGTTTAAGAAAGTAAGTCTTTATCAGAGAAACTCACTTTAAAATTTCTTTCACAGTAATGATTACAACTATATACTTCCCTCCAACCTGTTTTCCTTTTATCTTATTCTCTCTCTCTCCTTTTACCCTGTCCATTCTCAAAAGTGTTTTGCTTCTGACTTTTCCGTCTCTCAAACTTTCCTTCCTTCTATCACCTCTTCTCTTATTCCCTTACCTTCCTACTTCCGTGTATGGTAAGGTAGATTTCTATGCCCAATTGAGTTTGTATATTATTCCCTCTTTGAGCCAATTCTGATGAGACTTATAAGGTTCATGTGCTGCCTTCCACACTTCCCCCATTCCCCCTCTACTATAAAAGCTTTTTCAGGCCTCTTTTATGTGAGATAATTTATCCCATTCTATTCCTCCCTTTCCCCTTCTCCCAATGCATTCTTCTTTCTCATTCTTAATTTTATTTTTTTAGATAATTTTTTTTTAGGTAATCATCACATTCAACTCACACATCTGCTTTCTGTCTATATATACTCCTTCCAACTGCCATAATAATAAGGAAGTTTTTATGCATGATACATATCATTTTCACATGTAGGAATATAACCAGTTTAACCTTATCAAATCCCTTATGATTTCTCTTTCCTGTTTACCTTTTTATGCTTCTTTTGCGTGTTGTGTTTGAAAGTCAAGTTTTCTATTCAGCTCTGGTCTTTTCATCAGGAACGCTTAAAAGTCCTCTATTTCATTAAATGTTAACCCCCCCCCCCAATATTCAGTTTTGCTAGTAGGTGACTCTTGATTGCAATCCTAGCTCTTTTGTCCTCCAAAATATTCTATTCCAAGTCATCTGATCCTTTAATGTAGAAGCTGCTAAATCTTGTGTGGGACCCTGACTGCAACTCCACAATATTTGAATTATTTTTATTTATTTTTTATTTTTGCTGCTTGCAATATTTTTCCTTGTTCTGGGAGGTCTGGAATTTGGCTATAATGTTTATGGTAATTTTTATTTTGGGATCTCTTTCAGGAAGTGATCGGTAGATTCTTTCAATTTCTATTTTACCCTATGGTTCTAGAATATCAGGTCAATTTTCCTTGACAATTTCTTGAAAGATGCTGTCCAGGCTCTTTTTTTTATCGTGGCTTTCAGGTAGTCCAATAATTCTTAAATTATCTCTCCTGGATCTATTTTCTGGGTCAGTTGTTTTTCCAATGAGCTATTTCACATTATTTTCTGTTTTTTTTCTTTTGATTTTGTTTGATTGTCTCCTGATGTCTCATAAAGTTATTAGCTTCCACTTGCTCAATTGTAACTTTTAAAAAATTACTTTCTTCAGTGATGTTTTGTATCTGCTTTTTCATTTGACCAATTCTACTTTTTAAAGAATTCTTCTCTTTATTGGATTTTTGTGCCTCTTTTACTATTTGGACAACTCTGTTTCTTAAGGTGTTATTTTCTTCAGTATTTTTTATGCTTCCTTTACCAAGCTGTTGACTCTTTTTTCATGATTTTCTTGCATCACTCTCATTTCCCATTTTTTTCCTCTACCTCTCTTACTTGATTTTTAGAATCTTTTTTGAACGCTTCCATGGCCTGAGACCAATTCATACTTTTCTTTGAGACTTTGAATGCAGGAGTTTTAACTTTGTTGTCTTCTTCTGAGTTTTTGTTTTGATATTCCCTGTCATCATGATAGTAGCTTTCTGAGATCAGAATTTTTTTTTTCTGTTCGTTCATTTTCCAGTGTACTTTTAACTCTATGCTCAAGCCGGGCTTCTTCCTGAGTGGAGAGGGCACTGTCCCAAACTTCAGGGTTTTTGTGCAGCTATTTTCAGAGGTAATTCTGGGGACCTGTAAGTTTTTGGCTCTTCCAAGGTGGTATGATATAAGGAGAGGTGTATTAACCATTCTTCTGTACTGTGCACTTGTTTGTGAGCAACCACAAACAATTTTTTCAACTCTAGTATTGTGACCAGGGGCCCTGCTCCTCTGTGGTGACAAGCTCTACTGTGCTAGTGCTCCTCCTCTCACTTGCAACCCTCTTCAACCCAGATCCTGGCAATGCAACCCAAGCAATGCAACCTAAGCAGTGCAACAGATTCCTGCCTTTGGCGCCAGCAAAAGGACTCCTGTAGATCTTCTGATTCATTGTCTGATGCCCTTACCATCTGTGGGCTGAGAGGTCTGGAAATTGCCACTGCTGCCACTGGATTTGCTGGTGCCCCATCTGTGCTGGCCTGGCCTGTGCTGGACTGTCCTCCTCTTTCAACCTGGTGTAACAGACCTTTCCTGCCCACCTTTTAAGTTGTCTTGGGCTGGAAAATTGTTTTACTACATCTTCTTGTGGGTTCTCCCACTCTAGAATTTGTGTACAGTCATTATTTAAAGCTGTTTGGAGGGGTTTGGGTGAGAGCTCGGGTGAGTCCCTGCCTTTTCCCCACCATCTTGGCTCTGCCTCCCCAAGAGAACTTTAATAAAGAGTCCATGGCTCCCTCTAATGAAATGGATCTCAGATCTTCCTTGTTATCTGAGATACCTTCTTACTCCAGGGCCTTAGATTTCTAGTGCTTCATACCCAGAGATACAGAAGGGGCAAAGTAAAATACAGAGTTTCATTGGATGATAGACCTTGCTTTTGCCCCTTTAGGAGAGCCAAAAATGACACATCAGCATAGTTGGTAGCAGGATGGGCAAGGCAAGGGTCATCTCTGCTGACTAAGTGGTCATAAGATGGGCCCCTCCTTATGCTGGACAAGACAGGGTGTTCCAGAGGTACAAAAATTAGTTAGGGGACTTTCTATATCACATTAGGACATCCCACTTACACTGGGTTTTATCATCAGCATTCTTGTGGCTAGGCAAGTGAATTTTATAACTAGTAGTATATATAAGTAGTAATATAAGAAAGAATCTAACTTTATCTAATTTTCCTATGTCTAAAATATATAAAATATGTATTAATATATGTAATTCCTACAGTCATGTTAGTTGACTAGACTGACTAAACTTGTATTACTAGTTGAGTAACTGCAAACAATCATTACACCTATAGAATCACACTGAACTGATTAATACTTATTGAAGTAAAATAGAGGTCTAATTAAAATCACCTTTACTGCTGTATTGGATAGGAAAGATACATCAGTAGTGGTTCATATGAAAAACTCCGGTGTTTCAGTGAACTTAAGTTCAATATCAGTTTTCCATATGACAGAATTGCCAAAAAGAGATAACATATGCCTATTTCACCAATAAATATCTAGCCAATCAACAATCATTTATAAAGTGCCTACTATGTTCTGGATGCTGAGGATACATATGAAACACATCTGGAGCATTATATTCCCTTTGGAAGCCACATTTTGTGGGATCTGGACAACCGGTACCTTTCTTGCTCAAACATACATATCCTTGCTTTATGTATTTCTTGACCTTAACATTGGAAGGACATTGAACTGAGTTTAGGCAGCTAAGTAGTATGGTGGGTAGAATGTTAGACTTGGAATTAGGACTACTTGAGATGAAATTGTACTTTAGATATTTAAGTGTGTGACCTCAGACGTCTTTCAGCCTCAGTTTCCTTATCTATAACTATTTGTGACCCCAAAGAGTCAGAGTCAGACACTACTGAAAAATAACTCAACAATAACCTGTCTCCAATATACCTTTTTCAGTACCCCAACTTGCTTTATTTTTTTAAGACAAACAAGAGTACCAGCTGTTGCTTGTGAATTCCACATTCCATCTCCCAATTCCATGCCTTTCTACAAGTCTCAGCTTGACTTATGTAAATAACCCCATCACTCCTTTCAGTCTTTCAAGTTCATCTTCTCCCTCATCTTTTCCTTCTTTTCAATTCCAATGATGATAATAATAGCTGACATCGATGTAATTCCTTAAGTTCAAAAAGTTCTTAACATCCATTATCTCATTTGATGCTCACAACAAACCTATGAAGTAGTTAACCACAGGAATTATTGTCATGTTACAGAGAAGGAATATGGGGTACCCAGAGGTTAAATGACTTGCCCCTATTGAGTTAGTAAGAATCAAAAGTGGGATTGATACCTGAGGCTCTCCTGACTTCAAATCCAACATTCTCTCCACTATGACATGCTGCCTCTTATGCTAATTTTACATGTTCAATGTCTTTCAAATATACCCCTCTTCTTCATTCCCAACATGACCACCCCAGTTCAGGCCCTCATTGCCATTGACCTGAATTATTTTAATACCCCACTAAGGGTCTCCCAAATAGAATTGTTTCTGTATTATTTACTGTTTTCAAATTGTCTGTAATACTTCTCTTCATAAGAACCACTGCTGATGAATAGCTGAAGTAGTCATCTTTGCCACTTTTACCCTCCACCCATCCCTCTACAACGTCCAGCCTCCAAGGCCTGTTCTTTCAAAATCTTCCAGCTCTGTTACTTCCTTTTCTTTCCCATTGTAATCCAGACTGTCCTTCCATTATTAAATATTATGGTAACTTACTAAGTGAACTCCCTGCTTTTAATTTGCTGCCACACGAAGAGTGGATTGAGAGAGGCAGTGAAGGTTTTCCTAAATAACAACTATAACACATAATTCTTTGGTCAGAAAAGTTCAAATATTCCCTGTTGCCTTTTGGATAAAGTTGAAACTTAGTGCACACATAATAGGTGGTCAATAAATGTTTGATTCCTTCCTTCCTCTGATCTTTGCCTATAACCTCTAAGCTTATATGTGAAAATAAACAATCTGCATTGGTAGAAAGAACAGCAACACCAGGAGATCCCTATTCCTTTGAGAGCTATATGAATGCCAGTTGCCTTTATTGTTATTGTTTGTTGATGCTGCTGAAAGAGTATTGGGAAAAGCACTGAGGTTCAGAATCACATGACTTAGGTTCAAATTTTAGCTCAGTCATTTCAGCAAACATTTAAAAATATCTCCTAAAAGCAAAGCATTGTTCTGGAAGCTAAGGATGCACAGATTAAAAGAAAACAATTCCTGCCCTCCTGGAGCTTGGATTCTATCGGAGAGAGGAGGAGAGGATAAATGATTGATCCTGATAAATGCTATACGAGTTAGAATGTAATAAGGATTGGGGTAGGGAGAGAGATCAAGATAAAGTGTTCTAGCCTGGTCCTTTGGCACACACCTGTAATCTTTGCTACCTGGGAGGCTTGAGGCCAGGAGATTTCTTGAGCTCAGGAGTTCTAAAATACAGTGAGCTAAGCAGATTGGTTTTCCTCACTGAGTTAGGTATTAATGAAGTGAGTCCCTATGAGGGAGGATAGGCACTGGATTGCTTAAGGAGGGATAAACTGGCTAAAGTTAGAAACTGAGTGAGTCAAAACTCCTCTGATAATCAGAGCCAAATGGAACCTGAGTAAGCTCTATACTTCTAGCCTGAGTTAGAAAGAACATCAGCATCAACAAAACAACATCAATAAGAAAGAAAGAAAGAAAGAAAGAAAGAAAGAAAGAAAGAAAGAAAG
>NW_020954751.1:15182326-15189374 GCF_900497805.2 Vombatus ursinus | reverse complement strand
AAGAAAGAAAGAAAGAAAGAAAGAAAGAAAGAAAGAAAGAAAGAAAGGAAGGAAGGAAGGAAGGAAGGAAGAAAGAAAGAAAGAAAGAAAAAGAAAGGAAGGAAGGAAGAAAAAAGGAAGAAAGAGAGGTAGGAAGGAAGAAAAAAGATCAAGGATCAGTATTTTGGGAGAATATTGCAAGTGAAGGAAGAAAAGGAATAAGCATTTATTGAGCATCTGTCAGGCACTGTGCTAAGTGCTTTAGAAATATTATGTCATCATCATAACAACTGTTGAAGGTAGGTGCTATTATTATGCCCATTTTATAGTTAATGAAACTGAGGCAGAGGTTAAGTGACTTACACAGGGTCACACAGCTAATAAGTTTCAGAGACTAGATTTGAACTTAGATCTTCATGACTCCAGGTCCAGAGCTTTATTTACTGGCCACCTACTTGCCAAGGGAGATAAAATACTTTAGGATCATATAACTAGTAATGTGGTCATTGTGTAGTCATTTTACCCCTAGAAACCTCTGTTTTCTCATGAGGAAATTGGGCTTCAATAATACTTATACCCCATACTTAGTAGAGTGGAAATTTTTGTAAGCTATGTTATATAAATTTGAATTATTATTCTTATGAAATTAATTTTTCTGGGGATTCATTTGATGCCAGAGCCCAGATTAGAATCCAAGTCTCTTAATTCTTTGATGGGTTCTGAATTAACAGGCATTTTGGTAATGGAATGCTATAACTAGAAGGAATTTTGGAGATTATTTTGTTTAATCTCCAAATTTTACAGATCAGAAAACAGGACAAATGAAGATAAAGTACTTCCACTAAGTCATATAGTAACATTAAACCTGAGATTTGAAAACTGGTTCCTAAATTCATATATTTAAAACTAGAAGGTAAATTAGAAGCTTATCCAAAAACATATTTTACAGGTGAGGAAACTAAGAGACTAAGTGACTTATTCATGGTCATACAGTTAGTAATTGTCAGAGGCGAGATTTGAACCCAAATCTTCCTGACTCTAACTTCAGTTAAATTCACTAGATAGATAGATAGATATAGATAACTATAGACAGACAGACATTTAGATGTATAGATATACACACATATATTTACATGTATGTATATGTACATGTATATAACATAATGTATATGTATATGCATAAGCATATGCACATATAATATCATATAATATATTCACTATACCACAGGACTTTGAGTTCTATATTATTTCTACAAACTCATGCTTCCATTCAGCATTTTAAAAATTACACTAATTTATTCTGAATTTAAAGGTGTTTTCTTTGTGCTAACTAGTCGATGTGACTAAATCATTGAATGGAGTCAGACTGTATTAAACCAGCTCAAGTATCAGCCCCTCTCACTGACTTATTACATTGTAACCTTAGAAAGAAACTTGCTAAAGAGTCTTTGACTGCCTGGAAGCAGGAATTAAAAGTAGCTGCCCTAGAACTGCCTTCTTAGAAAAATCAGAACTTGCTCTGTGGGATATTCTTTTATCTCGGCCCAAGACTGAATGATTCTTGGCAAAGGCTGGGCTGCCAGCTAATTATTCAGGCCAGTTAGGCAAAATACGGGATTAGGCTTACAGAGTACAGTATTGGAGCTGCAAGGAATCTTAGAGATCTTCCCCCACCCACCACCACTACCATTTTATAAATGAGGAAATGGATGCCAAGAAAGGGGAATTAACTTACTTAAAATCACCTAGCTAGTCAGTCAGTTAATAAGTGTGTATTAAGTGTTTGCTATATACTAGGCACTGCTTTAAATACCAGGAATACAAAGAAAGGCAAATGCACATTTGCTATCCTCCAGGAGCTCACATTCTGATGGGAGAGAGAAAACATTCAAATAACTAGGTACGTGCATAATACGTACAGTGTAACTAGAAGGGAAGTGGGGTAGAAGGTAGGGTTTGGGAAAGGCCTCTTGTAGAATGTGTAGGTAGCTGAGAAATCTGAAACAATTCCAGTTTGTCTGTAAATCTTGTCTTTTCCCTGATCCTGTTTGTATTGCAGTCCCTGCCCTTGCTTGAGACCTTCCTTTCTGCTGAAACAGCAAATACTCAAAACAGTCCCATCTATTAGGGCAAGGTTATGAGAAACAGCTAACCCAAACAACTGTCTTTCCTGTTACACCCTCCCAATCTTATTTCCAAGGCCTCAGTAATGATCCCTGTCTAATAAAGAGATACCCCATACTCAGTTTGCTGTCGTTGTTCAGTTGTTCAGTCATGTCCAACTCTACATGACCCCATGAATCACACTGTCCATGGGATTTTCTTGGTAAAGATACTGGAGTGGTTTGCCATTTCTTTCTCCAGTGGATTAAGGCAAACAAAGGTGAAGTGATTTGCCCAGGGTCACACAGCTAGTGTCTGACACTGGATTTGAATCCAGGTCTTTCCTGGATCTAGCGTTCTATCCACCAAACCATCTAGATGCTAACTATAGGCAATTTACTTGCTGTCTAATTGAAACCTATATAAGTCTTGTCCTTTTGTTCCTTAGAGGAATCTCCACCAGTGGGGGTGGGGCTTCATTGCTGACAAACTCAATAAATCCTTTTTGGTTCCTAAATTTCTTGTTTTGATTCTGGTTCTGGTTTGTTCTGGTACCAATATGAATTTTACCCACAAAGATGGAATTCAAACTAAGACTAGAAAGAAGCCAGAGAAGCCAGAGACAGAAATAAGGAGGCAAAGCATTCCAAACATGGTGCACCATAGGTGATGCAAAATCATGGAGTCAGGAGATGGGAGAGTTTTAGCAAGCTGACTCAATTGCAAGCAAAGGTGGAACTAGAATTCAGGTTTCTTTGATGTATTTATGATATTCCAATGAACTATCTTTCAACATTTTAATGGATATGAGATCTCATTGATGTGGTTATTACCTTCATTGGTGCACACCACAAGCCATTTTATTCTCCTAGGCAGTCCTGTTCTCCCATAGATTTTCCTCAGAAAGCACTCTCACCATGTTAGTAGACTTCCTCTAGATCATATGTATATTTAGATCATCATAATGGACTCAAGCTGTCTATCTATTATCTTTCTCATGTGTCACATGTGTAAGCCATTTCTTTTCCTAAGCATGCATTTCCTTAGTGATGTCACATATACTAATTCTTAAGGAAAGGTCATCACTGGAAATATGCTACAGTATGCTTGAGACCACCAAGTATCACTCAATTGTCCCTTGGGTCACCTGAGTCTTTGGTTCCTCAGGTAATGTTATGCTCTAAGATATGTAACCATAGAACATTAATTAGGTGATATTCATTTCGAAAAAAAAATTGGTCTTTTCACTGGGGAACAATTTTTAAATCACTGCACAGTTTTTCAAATGCAACCCACTCTCTTTCTTCCTTTTATTCAACTAGACCCAATTCAGTGTTCATTTGTAAAAACGATACCAATATATGTTATGATGCACTAACTTAATGGACTGCTCATCCTACTATGTTCCATAATCTGGACAATAATTTTTTTTAATCCAACTAGATTTCCCTTATACAGATTATCAGGCCAGTCTCTACTGAATAATTGAGGAAATATTATTATGGCCTATGGCTTGGTGTGATCAGCCCATTGTTTCCCACATAATGAAAGCATCTGGAAGCCATTTTCATCCATAGGAATCTCTTTTCCATTGGAACCTTGTATAGATGAGCTCCATGACAGTGTCAGACTCCTTGTATGTTTGTACATTTTTTTTGCACCTTCTTGATATCAATAACCAGAATCATTGACCAGAATAATCACTGTGATTGCCTTTGTCAAAAATCTTGTGATACTTTAACATATCCATGAAAGATTTCTTATTAGAGAAGAATGCTTAAGACTGCTTTCTAGAGAGAAAGTAAAGAATACTGAATGGATTATTGGGTTTTAATTCAAGAAGGCCTGTGCTCAAATCTGGTGTTTGACAAGTATGGACAATTTGCCTAATCTCTCTAACCTCATTTTCCTTACCTATAAAATGATAATAATGATGTCTATACTACTTGCCTCATATTATTGTTTTAAAAATAAAGAATAAAAAAATAATCTATACGTTCTAAAATGTTTATAGCAGCTCTCTTCGTGGTGGCAAAGAATTGGAAATTGCAGGATGACCATCAATTGGGGAATGACTGAACAAGTTGTGGCATATGATTGTTATGGAATACTACTGCATTCTATACTGAACACTATAAGTACTGCGCTGTAAGAAATGATGAGCTCAATGATCTTATAAAAGCATGGAAAGACTTGCATGAAATAATAGAGAATGAAATGAGCAGAACCAAGAGAACACTGTATACAGTAACAGCAATATTGTTTTAAGAATAGCTTTGAGCAAATAAGTCATTTTGACTATTATAAATATATAAATTAACTATAAAGGACATATGAAAAAAGATGAATCTTCATCCAGAGAAAGAACTGATAAATAGAAGTATGTATACAATAATTTTACACACACACACACGTGTATATTTGTGTCTATTGGCAGCCATCTCTGGGGGGGAGGGATGGAGGAGGAAAGAAAAAAGGGAAAAAGGAAATTTACATAATAACTATTATCTATTTAAAAGGAATAAAAGGAATAGAAAGTTGTACATAATAGATGTGCAATTAATTATATTTTTATGATATTAATGTTATAGAAATGCTTGTTTTATTCCATAAATTAAAATTATATAAATGTGAAAAACTCATATGAATTTGTATAGACACATATATATGCAATATATATTTTGTGTATTGTTTGTATGTCCATATATGTTCATATACATGTTTATATGTATGCATATATATACACACAAACTCAAAGTTTTAAAGCTATAGATGTTTATGCCCAAAAACATATAAACACATATATAGGATATATAGATATATAGATATAGATATATATAGATATAGATATATATAGATATAGATATGTATCTATAGTGTATGTGTACATATAAAGCCATTTGAAGATCTTAAAGTATGATATGCTTTTCTACCATTATTATTTTAAGATTTTTTCTTAATTATTTTCATCAACAAACAATAAAAGTGGACTTTTGTATCCACAGATCCTTTCAGGTGCCATGTGACCATAAAGATAGGATCTTCCACAGAGAATTATTGTTAATCATCAGTTTCATTTGGGTTCACTGAATCCAAAGAAAACAGGGAATCTTTCATGGAATAACTGTTCATCCTACTTTATAATACTATTAATAAGTACATAAAAAATAAAAGTTTTTTTTAGGCTTGTAGACTATTCGGAACTCTGTAGACCTTGGACTCTGTATCACGAATACATGATATAGAGTCTTTTTCCTTCTCATATTTCCATTAAGAATACTCTATGCACCTGTCTTTTTTTTTTTTTAAAGTACTCTAAATACGAGAAAGTAGTTAAATGAATTGGTAGTTATTGATATTATCTTGTTTTCCTTTCTGAAATATTAATATTCTCTGTAATTAAAAAAAAACCTCTTGGTATACTCCCTTTCTTGAAGAATTTATTTTAAGTGATTCCTCAGCACTTTGAAGATTATGTAGCCTACCGAAGAGATTCCCTCTTTTGGTCTTGTCTAACTATTCTTTCATATGTGTCTTACTAAGTGTCTTGTCTCTTTCTTTATATAATACTTTGGGAACTGGAGAGTTAGTGTCCAAATGTGGTGATTCCATTTTCACTGATGATGAAAAGATATTATTATAGAAATAATAGCAAATGTGTTCCAATTTGTGTTTATTTGTTGTTTTCCTGCCAGCTTTATCTGTAAATGTTCTTGGTATAATGTGGCTCATTTTAGTCTCATTCCTAGTCATCATATTTAGCCTATCATTAGCTTTCATTTCTTGCTGTTTTATAAGAAAATAATGCTCATCATCTTCTACTATCCTTCTTTGTTGTGCTTTACAAATGACCTCATATCTTCAAGTGGTATTGCCTTTGGGTGTTTCCTTGGCAGGATATCATGTGGTTCCTGGCTAAGGTAGTTTCTAAGGTTGTTTTTGGCCTTTTCTTTATGCTGATTGTTTTATATCAGTTATTCTTTAATAGGAAATTATGATAAACAAGTTAGCATTTTTGTATTTTTCTCCCATTTTTCAACATCTTTAATGGCTTGTTTTATAATATCATGTCTAAGTGACTGGTTATTCAATGTTTTATCTTTTTATGTTTAGACTTTCTTCTAATTTGATGTTCCTTTTTTCACCTATGCTCTAATTCATCAATAATCTGATTACCCAAAAAAGTAAATCCTAATATGATTTCTACATTCATAATAAATCACTTCTTTTCTGTAAAAACTAAATTTCCTATTCTTTTGTGATGTCATCCAATGCCCACTAGTGCTTTCTGTGACTGTTCTTGTATATATTATTCATGATACAGAATCCAAAGTCTATAGAGTTCCAAATAATCTACAAGCCTAAAAAAAAATTTGATTTTTATGTACTTATTAATAGTACTATAAAGTGGGATGAACAGTTATTCCATGAAAGATTTTCTGTTTTCTTTGGATTCAGTGAACCCAAATGAAACTGATGAAGCCAAATTATATCCTTGTCTCGGTATAAGGAACCTATGAGCCACCCTTACATTGAGCTACAACATCCTTTTGCCTTCTGGTTTTATTGGTCATAAGAATGTAAATATTGGTGGACTTCTTATACTTTAATAGTATATCCATTTATCAAAGATTAATAATTCTTACAATTAATTTAATGTTCTTTGATGGTCTTGCAGAATTTGACAATAGGATGGGATCTCAACTATTATATAATACAACTCACACATGAAAAGGAGTCCCCAGTATAATATATCTGAGGAGTGGTTGTCCAGCCTCCAAAGAAGACCTCCAGGGAAGGAGAACCCAACACTTCTAAAGGTCTAAAATATGTGAGATTATTACACCTTTTGCACAACTTTTTCACCATTTCACCACCATTACTGGGGAATTATAAAGCCCCTGAAAAGGTCTATTTTTTTCCTTCCTTCCTTCCTTCCTTCCTTCCTTCCTTCCTTCCTTCCTTC
>NW_020954751.1:15036160-15182316 GCF_900497805.2 Vombatus ursinus | reverse complement strand
CTTCCTTCCTTCCTTCCTTCCTTCCTTCCTTCCTTCCTTCCTTCCTTACTTCCTTCTTTTTTTATCATTTCCATTTTTTGTGTTTCTTGATTTGCCCTGGTTAAATAATTTATCACCAAAGACAACTTCCTGATAATAAGCCCACCATGATTTGTTAGGTGGATCTTCAGACAAATATCTATCATAAAGGCCATATAGAAGTCTTTCCAGAATGGTGGAAACCAGCAAAGCTTATATTCTATGAGAATAACCTTCAAAAATTCCAAACTACCACCTTAGTTTTAAAATAGTGGAAATGTTGAATATAGAAATCATAATTGTTGTCCAGAGAATTTTTGTTAAATAAAAGAAACATGGGAATAGTTTGTGTGTACATGGTTCATTGAATCTAAGAATTAGACAAGATCTTAGTAACTATGCAGTTCAACCACTCTCCTTCCCAATGAAGGAATGCTCTCTAAAGCGACACTAACAGATTATCATCTAGCATGTCGGAACACTTTCAGCGACAGGAAACTATTTCATAAAGCAGCCTATTCAATTTTTTTGCATAGCTCTGATTTTTTTTCTTTTTTAATATTAACTTGCATTTTTTTTCAGACAATATAGCTAACTCTTTGCCATCAGAGGTAAGGTGGCATGGATAATGAAAACTCACTGGTAATCTTCTAAAGGTCACTTTTCTAATAACCTAAACCCCACTTTCATCCAACCAAGTCTTTGACAGGAGCTGATAAAATACAGCCAAATGGATTGAATGAAATTTCATATGCTTACCGTATTGGTCCAAACCTTCCTTGCAGCTGTAAATGAGGAATGAAGAATGAGAACTGTCAAACAGTAGATGTATAGCCTGGAGAGAAGAAGACTTAACAGAGACATGAGATCTGTCTTCAAGTATTTGTTGGGCTGTCATGTGCAAGATGGATTATATGTCTTTTACTTGGTCACAGTGGGTAGAACTTAGAGCAATGGGTAGAAGTGGCAGAGAAGCACATTTAGACTCCATGTAAGAAATAGTTTCCTAACAGTCACTCATTAATTCAAGAAATGTTTATAAAGTGTCTACTAAGTGAAAGGACCTAGGGATATAAGGACAAAAATAAAAGAAAAAAAATCCTTTATTCTCCTAGAGGATAGAACAATTGAAAAGATAAGAAAGTATAAGATAATTAGAGTGGAGAGATAGCATAGATGACAGAGAGAATTAGGATGGGCTTCCTGTAGGAGATGGCACATAGTATCATAGCTTTAGAGCCAGAAATGACATTTACCATGCTACAGCAGTAACTCTTTGTATTGAAGCAAAGAATTGGGGGTGGGTGCAGTGCTTGGTAGTGACTAACCAAGTTTTGAGATATGAAAGTAATGAAATATTCCTGCTCTGGAAGAAATTATGAACTGATACAAAGTAGGTAGAACCAGGAAAAGAGTATAAACAATGAATAAAACAATGCAAATGTTAACCACCAGAAAATAATAAAAATTAAATGTTGCAAAATTACAAAGAAGAGATATGAGAAGACAATAACTCCCACTCCTTTACAGAGTTTGGGGTGAATAGATATGTGAGTGTGGAATGTTGCATATATTCAGATTTTTTTTGGAGTATTGATTGAATTTGCTGATTTTTTTCCTTCTTAATCATTTTTTTTAAATAAAACATGGCTTTCTGGGATGAAGAGGGCAGGATAAGGGAGGAAATGTAGGCTAGGTAAAAACAAAAAAATGATAAAATAAATGCATTTAAAATAGTTCCATGATGCAACATCTTCATTGAAGAAAGCTAATGATTATAAGAGCTAGAGACAAAAAAGGAGTACAGCTCAAGCCTAGGAGACAGCCAATGCAACAATATGGAAGTGAGAAGTAGAATGTTCTGTTTAGTCAAGACAAAGTAGACCAGTTAGGCTGGAATGTATAGCGTGTGATGGAAAATAATAGGAAATATTTTGAAAAAGAGTGAAGAAATAGATTGTGCAGAGATTTAAATGCCAAATTAATGAGTTGGTGTTTTATCTTAGAGGCAGTTGGGAACCAGTGAAGAATCTTGAGCAGGGGGACTTACATGGTCAAATCTCTGGTTTAGGGAGATTGTTTTGGCAGTTCTATGGAGTGTTAATTGAATAGAGAAGAGAACTGAAGCAAGAAGACCAATTGGAAATCTATTACAGTAACTCAAGTGACCAGGCCATATGAGTCAAGAGCACAGGATAGATCAGAGAGATATTATGGAGGTTAAATCTATAGGACACAGCAACTGATTGGATACGGCATAGGAAAAGAAAGAGCTGAGCATGAATGACTTCAAGGTTGTGAATTTGGGTGACAAGGATGTTAGAGCCCTCAATAAAAAAGTGAAATTTAGGAGGGAAGGCATATTTAAGAGAAAAATAATAAATTCAGTTTAGGATAGCTAAAATGAGACCTATGACATATCTGTTCAAGGGGTGTTGGGGGCAATGGGCTTGGGAAACAGAAAAAATTAAATAACTTGAGGTCACACAGAACTGAGAGCAGATTTTAGGAAGTGTTGAACAAAGGATAAAAAGTTCTTATCAGTGAGAGAAATTCCAGAGTTCTGGATCATAGAAACAGACAGCTAGGTGGCACAGTAGATACAGTGCATAACCTCTAATCAGAAAGACCTGAATTCAAATGTGGTCTCAGACACTTACTAGTTACATGGCCTTGGACAAGTCACTTAATCCCTATCTTTCTTGTTTTTTGGATAATAATAACACTTGACTTACAAGGTCATTATGAAGATAAGAGTGCTTTGTAAAACTCAAAGTATTATAGAAATTGTCAAAATAGGAAAGTAATGAGTGAAACTTAAGTTTAAATCAAGTGAAACTTGATTTAATTGACAATTTAATTGATTGATAAGAGTGAAACTTAAATCAAGCTGATCATCATTGTATGCATACTAGTTGTACTGGAGTAAAGGTATAAGCCATGGTAGTTGAGGAGGGAATATCAGAGGGTCAAACTAAAACCACTGAATGAAAGTGTCACCAGGAAAAAGACGTCAAAAGATCATAATGGTAAATTTTAGAGGGGCTATGGGAAGACAAGCACACTAATACATTGTTGGTGGATCTGTGAATTGGTCCAGCCATTCTAGAAAGTAATTCAAGGTTATGCTTTTTAAAAATGACTAAAATATCACACAAAATATGATGGCTATATTTGCTGAATTGTTTTTTTCTACTTTTTAATCTTTGCAACAAGAGGCAGAGGAGAGTGGTGAAACATATTTGGAAACAAAGGTGATGAGAAAAACGAAACAATGATAAAAGTAAGCTTTTTTAGGGGATAAACAGAAATTTGTACACTCATTCCTAGAATCAATTTCATACATATAAAATAAGGAAATAGTTTTTTAGGGGGGAGGGAGGGAGAGAGAGACAGAGACAGAGAGACAGAGAGAGAGAATAGGATGATGAGGGAGCTGGAAGTCATGTCATATAAAGATCAATTAGAAGAATTGACTATAGTTTGTTTTGAGAAGATAAGTCTTAATACTTGATAGGTATTTGCAAAGTTTAATAAAAAAAAGTTTGATTCTAAGACAGATGAGATTTTTCAATGGGCCTTACTTTCACTCAATGAGTTCTTGTCAAAAGGCCAAAATGTATTGGCAGATGTACTAGCTGAGTCATGATCAGAGATCTTTGAAAGATAATGGCAAATGAGAAAGGGTGGCACAGAAGGGGACAAGGGCAAAAGTACTGGTTCACAAAACAGGAAAAAAGGGCAGTCAGTGCAATTTCTAGGTCAGTGCACATGGCCTTGATTCCTGGCAAAATTCTAGAACGTGAGCAAAGGGACAGCTTGTAAGTATATTAACAAGAAAAATGGTAATTATAATCACTAAGACCTCAAGAATGGGTAATCAAAGACTATATTTCTGTTCTTTTCATGCCAACAAACTTCATTTTTCTTTTTCTTTTTTCCTTTTCTCTTAAAGTTCTTCCTCTATTGAAGGTAATGTGCTAGGTGCTGGATTTTTTTTTTTTTTTTTTTTTTGGTATGCTTGTGGCAGGAAGACCGGACCTGTGATCTTATTGGTACAGGGTGCTACTATGGAAGAAACTCCCTCAACCAGTGCAGAACAGCAGCTCTTTTCATGAGAGTTGCCTAGAGCACCGAGAAAATTAAGAGACTTGGCCAAAGTCAGCAGTCATTATGTATTAGAGGCATGATTTGAGTCCAGGTCTCCCTCCCTCCTTTCCTTTATCTTTTACTGTTTTTTTCCTATTTCTCCCAGGCTGGAAGTGCAGGGGGCCTCTCACTGACCTGACTGACACACAAGTTTTGACTTGCTCTATTTCTAACCTCCTAAAGCAAGGTGTGTTCCCCTGGTCTCACTATATTGATGCCATATTTAGTATCGACACCTAATGGGCGTCATCCCTGTTGCTTCTCATAACTCTGGAACTCAAGTGATGCACCAGCCTCAGCTTCCCCAGGAGCAGAGATAACAGGCATGAACTGCAATCCCTGGCTAGGCCACATCTGTCTGACTTTTGGCTCTCTTTCCAATACACCATCTCCAGGTACTAGGGATATAGAGACAAAAACATCCAACACAATTCCTTTGAAAAATATTGTCTTATTGATTGATTAATATACACAGTTAAATATATTAAAAATTAAAGTTAAATTAATTAATTTAATTAACTAAATTAAATTAAAGTTAAAATTTAAAATTTAAAAATTAAATTAAATTAAAGTTAAAAAAAAGTTAAATATATTAAAAAAACAGTGCTCTAGATTAATATAAACAGAGACAGCACCTTTTGAGGGGATAAGAGCAAATTAAAAGCCTGCCCAATGTAGACTGAGCCCCATACTCACCCTTCTTGTCCCTGCATTTCACCATTCCCGGTATGATGGGATAGAAAGAATCCTACACTAAGAAATATAAGATAATGGTTTAAGAATCAGCTTCCCAGTACTAGCTACCTAACCATGGGGATGTCACATATCCTCTCTGAACCCAGATTTCCTTGTCTATGAAATGGAGATAATGACACTTGTGAAACCTATCTCACGGGGTTGTTGTAGGGAGATAAAGGTGTTTTGCACACTGCAAAGTGCTCTATGAATCTAAATTGATATTATCCATCCTGTGTTTGATGTCCTCAGAGCCTTTATTTTGAGTTAGGTTATCTAATCAGATTAACATGTCCGCATTGATGGATTCATAGCTGTCAATGACTTAGCTTGTTACTCATCCCAGGTAACATTAGAATTTTAACAATGAACTTCTAGGTTGTAGGCAATGTGAGTGAGGGATCTTAGGGACTGAATATCCCAGAATTGCTACATCACTAACTCTCAGAGGTCATTTAAGTATAATAGGAATTCCTTCTGGGATGACCCTGAAAAATTCATAGAATGATCTTCCTCTTCACTTCTCCCTCCCCAAATCTCTGCCTTCCTTCAAGGATTAGTTCAACAGCCACCTGCTACAGACATTTCACCCATTCTGCCCCCTTGGGCCCAGATTCATACGACAACGAATCAGACACGTGAAGATGACTAACATGTCTCCTACTGACTTTTCTTCTATTCACTTAAACACATCATGTTGTTGTTCATCTTCAGTCATGTCTGACTCTTCCTGAACCCATTTGGGGTTTTCTTGGCAAAGATGTGCTAGAATGGTTTGCTCTTTCTTCCTCCAGAAAACTAAGACAAACAGGGTTAAGTGACTTACTTAGGTCACACAGCTAGGAAGTGTCTGAGGCCAGATTTGAACTCAGGAAGATGAGTCTTCCTGACTTCAGAGCTAGTACTCTATCCACTGTGCCATAAAGTTGCCCCTAAATACATCTAATTTTATTAAATGATATGCTGGTGAAGGAGAAATCAGGTAAAGAAGCCTTTTGCAGGCCTCTTATTGTATTATCTAGGGAACTGGCTGTTCTGCAAATGGTGTACATAAGCCCTGTCTTATTTAGTTGATGTATTTAAGCCAAAAATACCTAAGATTTTAGTATTAATAAGGCCCTAGAAATCCTAGGTGGAACATGTAGGGGGATGAGACCACTCACTAACCTACTGACAGCTTGAACTATCAATCAGCATTAGGCCAGCCAGAGATAATTTTTATTTGTTGGAATACAGTAGATGGTTAACTAGATGTTGACTCATCCATCCAATGGTAGAGAATATAGGAACCTTAGAGTTCATCCTTTCCCCATCACCACTGGCAATAACAGTTAATAGTAATAGCACCTTATTTTTTCTAATGTGCCTTATGATTCACAGAGGATTTCCTTTACAACAACCCTGTTGGGGAGGTAGGACAAGTGCTATCATCAATCAATTAATTAATTAGCAAGTGTTGATTAAGTATTTACTATTGTCAGGCACCATGCTAAGTGCTGGGGGTACAAAGACAAAAATGAGACAGATCCTACCCTCAGGGAGCTTAAATTCTATTGGGAGAGATAAAAGGTACAAATATAAGTACATATAAAACATATACAATATAAAGATAAGGTAATTTTTGGGGGGGGAGGAGGGTATGCATTAACAGCTGAAGGAGAGTGAGTTTCAGAGAGGCCAACAGTTAGGGGTTGAGGTCATCCAGATCTCCAGGCCAGGGTTCCCAAATCCAGAGTTATAGTAGACATGCTGGAGTCCTGAATACTGTTTCTCTCCCCTTTCTTGATTGGAACTGGGGTTCCTCTAGATTGTGTCCAGTTACCCCCTCTCCCCAATTAAGCAGATCCCCAAGTCTTTTACATTGCTGTTATTTATTTTTTCAGGAACACACTGACTCTGTACCAGTCATACTGCTCACAGAATGAAAATATGTTATTTGTCTCCATTCCTCAGGTTGATTCCTATAGGAATCAATGAATAATCAGCCAGTGGACTGAGAAGACAGCAGTATGGTCTCAGATATCGGTCAGCCACAGCAGCCACTGCTTGTAGCCTTGTTTTGAAGAATGCTAATCACTGATTCCTGAATTGGAACCCCAGCTTTGCTCCCAGAGACATAGTTCTCTGGTCTGTGCACCTGACATTAGCCCATGTGACATGACAGGACCCATTAAGGGAGCACTTTGTATCCTTCCAAGTATTCCAAATTTCAGAAGTACTACATTAGCCACTGACAGAAGTCTTATGGGGAGTTTCGCAAATCACTTTTTGACACATTCCTCATTCTGATCTACCCCACCTGCTGGGGCTTCAGTGCAGCAGGGAATTGGGGATTAGCATGGGAAAAGTGATGCATACACTAAAAAGGAAATCATCCCATCTGATGAAATACTCTCTTCAGATTCACTTGCAGGGCTTTTTTTTTCCTCCCCTAAGTAGAAGAATAGTTTTCTCAGCTCCTGGAGCTTTTTCCAGTCCTTACCTGCAGCCTGTTTATTCTGATTCTTTCCCCGCTCTACTGTGTAGAATTAAAACATCACACACAACTTGTTTTCCTGTTGTCTCTACACCTGACTTTGTTGGGGTTCAACCTTTGGTTAAATCTCCTAATCCTATTTGGTACTGTTAAACAGCCATAAGCCATTTCATTCTCTGCAGTCTGTCTGGGGATGTTTGGGAACTGATTTAGCAACATGTTTTTTTTTTTTTTCTGTTGACAGCTGTATGGTGCAGACACTGTGTAGTTTGGTGGCATTATACATGGCTCCAGAGGATTGCATGTTTAAAGACAAGGGAAGGTAGAGAGTGAGGATGTGCCAAACATTAGTAAACCACCCATGTCATATATCATTTTTCCAGCTGAAAGAGAGAAAAAAAGGAGAGGGGAAGGAGAAAAAGGAGGAGAGAAGAGAAAAGAAGAGAGAAAGGGAGGAGACAGAAAACTATAAGCTCATAGAATGTTAGAACTGATAGACATATGAGAGGTCATCTAATCCAGTGGTGTCAAACTCAAATGGAAATGAAAAAACCCTATATAATGGCCACTGAGCTGCATACTTACCTAGAAAACCAAATATTTACATTACTTATGTTTTATCATATTTTTATTTATTTAGTCAAATATTTTCCAATTACATTTTAATCTGGTGTAGGTTGCAGTTGGGTGTATTGCCTGCCATAGTCCCAAACCATAGCCATGTGTTTGTAAGTCTTATCTAGTATCCTCATTTTATATATGATGGAACAGGCCTAGAGAGGAGAGGTCACTTGTCCAGCTAGTAAGTGAGAGAGCTAGACTGAAATACCAGTGTCTAACTCTCAAATCTAAGATCTTGTCATTACATCATCCTGTCTCTAAATACCTCCCTGAATGGATACATGTGCATGCAATCTTCTCCTGTCCCAATACACACACACACACACACACACACACACACACCCCCCCCACACACATGAAGCCAGTTTTTGAGTATGAATGTTCGTTCTTGAGTCACTTGTGATAAGTTTTTTTTTCCTTCATCCCCACCCTTTTTTTGAAAGGCATTATAATACAGTTGTTAGAGTTCTAGGCATATAATCAGCAATATTCAGATGTGTGACCCTGGGCAAGTAAGTTAACCTCTTTGAGTTTGTTTCCTCACCTGTTTAATGGCAATAAAACCAATAGCAGTTATATCCCAGGGTTGCTTAGAGACTCAAAATTTGGCAATAAAGTATGTGAAGTACTTTACAGAAGCACCATTTAGATGTAGTGGTTATTATTTCCATAGTCATCACAAAAGCCAAAGAATAGGGCATCCTCCCTTTGAAAACAGACAATTCCAAGTAATATCATCATTAGCCTTATCTTATTCTCAGGCAGCAGACGCAACAACCACTACAGAATTCATCTGTAATCTCAAGCATGCTGGCAGACCATGGGAAATCCTTGGAGAGATTGGCTTCCTCTGCTTTTTCGGCAATTGGCCACTTTCAATTTAGAAAAGGAAATAGAGTACATACATACTGACACACACAATGCATATAAATGTTCTTAACCTGATCCTGAAATTTAGAAGGCTTTAATATCTAACTTTTTAGTAAAAAGTTTAAAAACAGAGTCAATTATCTCTGTATTTGTGATGAGTATTATGAATATTATGGATGATCAACTTAATCATTCCCTTTTGTTATCATTGGCAAATTATCAGTCAAAAACTTAGGCTTTAAATCATCAGTAAGGATATCACTTAAAGCTCTCTGTGCTCCAGCTATACCAGCCCCTCAAGGTTCAGATCACCCAGAAAAGGAATATTCAAATGACAGATCACTGTAGAAAGGACAATAGCTTGGAGTTAGGCATGCTTGGGCTCTAGCCCCTTTTCGTTATGTGACCGTGAGTACAACAACCCCTGGTCTCAGTTTCCTCATCTGCAAATGGGTAATAATAACGTTTATACTGTCTACTGAACAGGATCAGCGTAGTGAAAATATTTAATAAATTGTTACCTCACTTCATGGGATATTGTAACCAAATGACTTCTTCCCTAGAAGCCAATCTACTACTAGTGATGGCCTCTTGGCACTTTGTGAGTCTCCACCTTGGACAGCAGATACAGTTTGTCAATTAAAACAAGTAGTCCAGCTTAGTAGAGTTTGCGCTTTGCTGGGAGGGCATCCAAAACCCAGGGTTACCCCCGTGATTCCCTGCTTCACACAATGCTATACAGTTTGTTGTTGCTGTTGTTATTTGTTTAGTTGTGTCTGACTCTACATGACCCAAAGGGATTTTGTCCATGGGGTCTTCTTGGCCAATATGCTGCAGTGGTTTGCCACTTCTTTCTCCAATGTGTCACTATTCTATAGATGGAGAACTGAGGCAAATAGGGGTTAAGTGACTTGTCCAGGGTCACACAGCTAGTAAGTGTTTGAGGCTGGATTTGGACTCAGATCCTGACTCCAGGCTCAGTGCTTTATCCACTGTACCACCTAGCTGCCCCTATATGGTTACAAAGCACTTTTGCTCTTAATGCAAAATTAGATCCTATCTCTAGGACAGGTAGGGAGGTGGAGGGTTGGGAAAAAAAAGGAAAAAAAGTTACATGATAACTTTATTGTATATTTAAAAGGAATAGCAAGTTGTACATAACAGTTTTGCAATTTCATGTACAGTCATTTTTTTTTCTATTCTACTGTGTTATGGAAATGCTTGTTTTATTTAAGTTCAGAATAAAAAATAATGTTAAAAAAATTAAAAAGAAATAGGATCCTAAAAACAACTCAGTGAAGTAATTAGGGACAGTGTAGCGTACAGAGCGTAGTGCCTGGAATCAGGAACACCTGAGTTCAAATATGACCTCAGACCCTTACTAGCTGTATGACCTTTGGCAAGTCACTTAACTTTCATTTGCCTTAGTTTCCTCAACTTTTGAAGATCATAATAGCACTTATTTCCCAGGGCTATTGTGAGGATCAAATGAGATAATATTTGTAAAGCGCTTAACACAGTACCTGACACATTGTAGGGATTGTATAAATGCTGTTTTATTTTTATTACTGCTTCTGTTATTATTACTATTGATATTGGTATTGTTTTTGTTATCATTATTATTTTTATCACTAGTGCAGGTGTTCACGGGATTTAGAGCTGTCCAGGAACATCAAATCATCTAGCACAACTTTTTCATTTAAAGGTGAGTACACTGAGGCCAATAGAGGTCATGTGATTTGCCCAAGGTCATACAAGTGATAAGCAGTGGAGCAGAGAGTCAAACTCTGGGCCTTTAACTCTGCAGTTTCCACTCTGCAATGCTGCCACTTCTTTTGTCCTCAGTTTACAGGTGAGGGGAGTTTAAGTCTCAGAGAAATGAAATGACTTCCTGAACATCATGTGCCTCATTAACTGTAAAACTTGTGCCTCAACTATGAGTCCAGTGTTCTTTGGGCTACGTTATTCTTCCTCTGTTCCCATCCGCTGGTGGGGGTAAGAGAAAAAAAATTTCCACCTTTAGCCTGCTCTTTACCACTCATGTAGTCAAAGATTTCAATGAAGAATACTGACATTCCATTCTATTCTTGCTCTATTAGACTTTCTCCTGTGTAGCTTGAGTGCATCCAAACCAATTTTCTTTAAGGGAACATTTATTTGTATTAAACAAGTGAGGTGTTTTCAAGATGTCTGACTTGTTTAGTCCAGGATCCCAAATGACCAGTAGCTGTATTTAGGGAGAAAAAGGAAGATTTCCAAGTTGGAATGATCATCTCATTAGCTCTTCTTATGAATTCAAGGAGAACTAAATCTAAAACGTTAGTTTTTTTTCTCTTTGTGGATATTTGTTGAATTTTGCAGTTTATTAGGAAAGATATTCAAACTTGGGAGGCCTTAGAGCCACAGAATCTCACTGATAGAAGGGACAGTAGGGGTCACCTTGGCCAACCCCCCTGCCAGATATATAAATGTGCCATAGAATGTCTCTGACAAGTGACTTTTCAGCTTCTGCTCGGACAACTTCAATGACAGCAAAATCATTAGCAGGAGTGGCAGCCCATTCCATGAAACACGTGGGTGTGCTCAATGAGGAGGCAGGTAAACAACAGAAATCAAGAAGACATGTACAAGCCAGTGGGCAGCAACTGCTGGCTCAGCTATTTATTCTGTTTGTGACTCCAGGCAAGAAATTCAATTCCTCTGAGTCTCAATTTTCTCACCTCTGAAATGAGGGGGTAGAACTAGATGACTTTTAAGGTCTCTTTCAACTGGAAGTCAGTTCTATGAGGTTCATAGAAGTGTTGGAGCAGGTGTGGGGCTGAATGAAATAGAGAGGGGCAGGGCAAGAGAACAAAAGAGTGACAAAGGAATTGGTACAGAGGCAGCTTGCTGGCTTATCTCTAGTTGCCATTATAATTCTTGGAGAGAAATCAAACTTGAGTGAGCCAGACCCCTACCCACCGTGATGACAATGCTATGACAATTGACTAAATGGTGAATACCAAGATGGGAAACAAACACCAGTGTTTGTTATTGTTTCTCAGTTATGTCCAACTCTTCATGACCCAATTTGGGGTTTTCTCAGCAAAGATGATGGAGTGGTTTGCCATTTCCTTTTCCAACTCATTTTACAGATAAGGAAACTGAGGTAAATAGGATTAAATGATTTGCCCATGGTCACACAACTATTAAGTATCTGATGCTACTTAGGTCCTCATGATGCCAGGCCTGGGGCTCTATCCACTGCACCACCTAGTTGCCCACACAGTTCTTTAGCGGAGGCATTTGCTTTTTCCCCACTACCCATTGTTGGTGCTCAAAATCCCCAAAGAGGTTAATTATCTAGGGTTTTGTTACCTTTTAAGGTATTTGTTTCTATTTTCTCTGCCAAGGACAATTATCTTTGCACTGCAGAGGACAGAGCAGAGAATGGTGATCTCATGCTCTCTTCCCCTCTCCTGCTATGGAAGTCTGTTTTCAAAAGGAAAAAAATAATCAATTAATTATCATGAAATTATAAATAGCTGCTGAAAGCTTAATGTGCTACCATATGCTCATGTATTTTAGAGCAAACAGAGACCTTCGTGATCATGTAATCCAATCTCCCAATTTTTACAGAGAAGGAAATTGCAAATCAAAGAAGTGATTTCTCTCCTTCAATAAAAGTAACTTCACTGTGGCCAGGGACTGTTTCATTTTTGTCTTAATATCTCTAGGAACTATCACAGTTCTTGGCAGATAGTAAGGACTTAAATATTTTATCTGCTTATCAATATTAATAATTTTTTGTTGATTGATTAATTGATTATTGAAGGTCACCTTAACAAGGTAATGTTCACCTTTTGGAAGGGGAAGATTTGGGATTTTCAGAATCATAGAAAGTCAGATTTAGAAGGGACCCTATCCACCACTTAGTCCATTCCATCTCTGACATGGAAGCCTCACTACAACACACCAAACAAGGGATGACCCCACCTTTTCTTGAAGACTTCCAATGGGGGTTGGGACATTGCCTCAAAGAACTGCCTTGGCATTGTGCTAAGGTTTATCATGTTTAACTTTATATGTATATCAAATATAAATTTGTCTCTTTGCAACTCCCTCTCATTGTTGCTCATTTTGCCCTTTGTGGAAAAGCAGAACAAATCTAAGCCCTCTTCCACAAGATAGTCATCGTGCCCTTCCTCCAATCTTATTTTTGTCTAGACTTTGGCTATACAATTATAGGAGAGGTGATGACAGTCGGGATGCACTTCCTTCTTGTTATTCCAATTCTAGTTGACTCAGCCCTTATTCTTTAAAACCTTTCTCCTTTTGGTAAGAAATCTGGTAAGAAATCATTCAACCTCATGTCACAATAAAAGCTAAAGTTGAACTAGAAAAAAATAAGATCAATGTCAATGTTCACATCAGGCAGTAGCAGGATCATGTAGCATAAACTACAACTCAATAATCTTCTCCCCAAGGTCAAGGTTGCCATGGGAGAGGGAGAGGAATCAGGTAGTTCAAGTACCTTTTCAAAGTCCCTCTCTTCCTTCACTTTCACATTTACCACAAATTATGATCCCCCAAATCCCCAGGGTATCATCTATCCTGCCACTCCCAAGTTAGCAGAGAGAACAGGATGCTCACTACTTTCCTAAACTTTCTGTCCTTCTACACAGGGAGAGGGAAAATATCTCTGTCTCCACAGTATGTTGTCAGCATGAGAACTGAGGTGGCTTTGCAGAATTGTCAGTGATACTTCATGCATTGCTACGAGGTAAACCAGATGTTAAATTAACTTTCTCTAACTCTTTTCCATGATGCTGGAAATTCTGTCCCACCCTATTGTACTCCCAGTAAAGGGCTTTCAGGCACAGAGAGGTGAGGCCTCATGGCAGCCAGATGGCCCAGTGGCTAGAGCACTGGACTTGGAATCAGGAAAATTTGAACTTAAATCTGGCCTCAGACATTTCCTAGCTTGGTGACCCTGATCTAGTTACCACCTCCATCTGCCTCAGTTTTATCATCTGTAAAATGGGGATAAAAACAGCACCTACTTCCCAGAGTTATTATGAGGATAAAATGAAATGATAAAGTACTTTGCAAGCCTTAAAGAGCTATGTAAAGGCTAGCTATTACTTTTAGAGATATCCAGGTAGCACAATGGGTAGAGCACTGGGCATAAAGTCAGGAATACCTGAGTTCAATTTCAGCCTCAGATATTTCCTAGATCTGTAGCCCTAGGCAAGTCAATTAATTTCTGTCTGTTTCAGTTTTCTCATCTGTAAAAAGGAAGAGAAAGGGGAAAAGCATTTATTAAGCACCTAGTATGTTCCAGGCATTGTGCTAAAATGCTTTACAAAAATGGGGATAATAACATCACCTATCTCTCAGGGTTATTGTTAGGATCAAATAAGATAATATTTATAAAGTTCTTTGTGAACCTTAAAGTGCTAAAAATACTTACAAATAATAATAATTATTGTTATATACTATCATCAATCATCATCATCATCATCATCATTGTCATTATTCTAGCATTTCCCGAGTGAACATCCAGCAGTACTAACAAGCCATGGCCAGAAGGACCTTGGGCAACAATAATCTTCTAACTTCCTAAACTTCTATTTTATGTCCTCTCTTCTCGATTTCATACTCTTAGCCTTGGCACAACTCCTTTGTCTTCAGGCCAACCAACCAGCCTGGGCAGTGCTGGCCCTGAAACTATGTTGGAAATGTTCTATTGACAGCAGTCTCTGGGAAAACATTACCTTGAAAACCCAAGATTACATCTATCCAGATCTCTCATACAAAAATGAAAGAATTCACAATCTCTATCTTCAAGGAATTTAACAGATAATATAGGGGATAACATATGCACCAAAACTGAGATAAGCTAAAGCATAATGTCATAAATTCAAATTCAAGAAAGATTTATTAAATGCATTGTCAATAAAACCCCTCCCCTACATACTAGGGGAAATACAAAGTTTAGATAGGATAGATCCCCACTCTTCATGGAGTTTTCATTTAGGATGGATTTAATAAAATAACAATTATTGTCCAAGGAATTGATTTTTAATTTGAACAAAAAAGCTCATAATTTGGCTCCTATGAAAAAATTGAACTGTTACAAAATCATCAATTCAACTGCAATGCAAAAAAGTCTATTTTTCACCATTAAGGCAGAGTTAAAGCACATGACACAGGCGAGGGGTTTACAAAATAGAGCCCCCTGCAATCTTCATAGGTTGCCATGACATGCTTATGTTGGACTTGAAAATTTTCCATTTCCTTCCAACTCTCCCCTAGTTCCCATCAACCATGCCCATTAAAAAAAAGCCTTCTGACAAGACTGCTTATTCTCTTTTGACTTAGAATGTCATCTTAACCAATTCCATGCACAAAGCAGATACCTGTAGTGAGATTTCCATAATAAATCCAAGATCTTTCCTCAAGAGATAACACCTGCTCTAAGGACCATCCCCAGTTATCCTGATCTGTATCTCATCACTGCACCCAGATGGCTCCAGAGGAGAAAGTAAGGCTGGTGACTTGGCACAGCCCTCCCTCACTTCAATACAATTCACTTGCAAGTCATATCACCTCCCTGATGTCATGGTCCTCTTTGAGAACAGACAAGCAACAACAATACAAATAAACAAGATAGCACATAAAATAAGTACATTAGAGAGATGCAAAGTGTTAAGTGTAGTCTAAGAGTGAAGGTTGTTATTGACAGGGGAAACCCAAGAAGCCTTTATGAATAAGGTGGTTTTTGAACTAGATTTAAAAGACAGGTAGGAATTTAGCAGGTGAAGAAGGGAAGGAAGGTCACCTTAGCATGAGAAACATATGAGCAAAGGCAAAGAGGTGGAAGAGAGTAGAACTTGTTGGGAGAACTAAGACTATATCACTTAACAGTAACTGGCAACATGAAGGAGGATAATAAAAAATAAAGCTGGAATAGTAGAATAATGACAGATTATGGAGAGCCTTGAATATCAAACAAAAGAGTTTTAAGTTTACTGGGTATCAATAAGGAACCACTGAGTGGCAGAGCAACATAACCAAATTTTTGCTTAAGGAAAATAAATTAAGCAGTATATGAAAGATAAGCCAGATAAAGTAGATAATAGAGACAGATTTGTCTAATAGCTTTTAACACGCTATCGCAATAATGCAAATGGATAGTGACAGCAGGAATAAAGGGGGGGACAAATGTGGGAGATGTGGAGGTGAAATCCATAGAACTTGGTAATTGATTGAGTGTAAGAGATGACGGAGAGGGAAGTGTCAGGAACAGAGATGAGGTTTTGAGGATTGAAAACTGTCATAGGCAGAAATAATGAAGTCAGAATTGAGATCATGTTTGAGGGGAAAGTTCATTTTGGGACGTGGGGTGCTTGAGATGCCATCTGGACATTCTAGTTAAGATGTCCTAGATGCAATTGAAGATTCGTATTTGAAGCTCAGAAGAGAGGTCAGGACTGAAAATATCAATTTGGTATTCACTTGTATAGAGCTGGTAGTTGAATCTATTGGGATAAATAAAATTGTAAAAGGAGAAATGATAGCAAGAGAAGAGAATGTCCAAGGACACAGATCTTAGGGAAAATCTACAGCAAGCACTCAGGAAGAAAATTAGGAGTGATAAATGCAAAGGAGAGGTCAAGACAAAGTGTAATGAGGTATCTGAGAAAGAATAAACGATTCCCAACTGAGTGGATCTTGGAAGGCTTTATGGAGGAGGCGGCATCTGATTTGGGTTTTGATGAAAGGGATCATTTTCACTAGGCAGAGGTGGAGGAAAGAAACTATTCCAGCCGTGGGAGGTAGTGTGAGCAAAAAAGATGGAAAGAGGGTAGGATTAGAACAGGAAGCAAATAGTTTAGTTTGGCTGGAGGAGGTGAAGACAAGTAAAATAAAATAAAGCTAGACAGATCAGCTGGAGCCAGACTGTGGAAGGGGCAGGTCAGGATAAGGAATATATTGCATTTGCTTGTCAATGAGAATGTGATTCTGACTAGCAAAAAAAAAAAAAAAAAAGATTGCCCAAAATAGGAACTTCAGTGAATATAGCAAGTTTGTTGGGTTATTTCAGTCATGTCTGACTCTTCTTGACCCCATTTGAGATTTTCTTAGCAAAGACTAGAGAGGTTTGCCATTTCCTTCTCCAGTTCATTTTACTGATAAGAAACTGAGACAAACAGGGTTAAAAAACTTGCCCAGGGTCACACAGCTAGTAAGTGTCTCAGGCTGTATTTGAACTCAGGAAGATGGATTTTCCTGATTCCAAGCCCAGTGCTCTACCCACCGTGCCACCTAGTCACCCATAGCAAGTGGTACAACCTAAAAATTCTAGACTCAAGCAAAATCATACAGCTTCTACCTGACTCTGTTTCCCCACCCCCAACACACACACTGATATATTCAAATACACACACACACTTTCCCCATGAATAACTTTTCCATTCTATTAGCATAATGCACTGGGGCAGAAAGGAAAGGAAATAGGCCTTCCTCTAGGACTGTCAGGTCAATAAATAGTTCTATGACCTCAGTCCTTCTAAAGAATAATTAGATGAGAACAACCAATATTTGTCCTTTTCAGCACATCACTTCCACCAATAACTATCAATCATTCAATAAGCATGTATTAAAAGTCTACAATGTGCTAGACACATAGGCAAAAGATAGTGCCTGACTTCAAGGAATTCATAATCTAAGGACAAGACTAGAACAGTTTAGATATAATTCTCTGGCCTCCTGAATAGAGACAGCTTGATGTAGTGGAAGGAGCATCATGAAACCTTAAGTCTGAAAACTTGGGTTTGAGTTCCTGGCTCCGCCCTTTACTATCTCTAGTACCTCGGACAAATCATTTCCTCTTATTGGTCTTGTTTCCTCCTAGACCAAGCTGGAAAGGGTAAACTACATGATTCCTTAGGTATTTTCCGGCTCTAGGTCTCCAGATCCTAATTCAACTTGACACTATCTTTGCTGGTCCTGAACAGATGATTCTTCTACTTGATGGGAGGACAAAAGGTGATTTTAATGAATGACATTCCAGCTCTCTGGAATCTGTGTTCATAGTACCGCTATTGTTCCCCTGAAAAGAGTTTTTGATCAGACTCCATTAATAGATCCAGAGCACATTCAATTAATTTCCTTACGTAGGCTCTGTTGTGATGATAAAAGAGAGACAGAAACTTCAACTTGGAAAGTGAAAGGTCCCATTCATTACTACTTCCCTCATTAGGGGGTTCAACCATATGTCCTTGTAGAAAAGCCAGCATCATTCATCATGCCTCAGATTTACTTTACCCTTAATGCTTTCCAAAGCACTTCCATACTCGTTATTTTATATGGGAAATAGTGTTGTTTCATGCAAAGAGCCCTGACCTTGGTGTGTGAAGGTCTGGATTAGAGTCCCAGGTGCAAAATAATAACAATGATGATAATGATGATGAAAATAATAATGATAGCTAACATTAGTGCTTGGCAGCTAGGTGGTATAAAGTGCCAGGCCTACAGTCAGGAAGACTCATCTTCCTGAGTTCAAATCTGGTCTGAGACACTTATTAGCTGTGTGACCGTGGACAAATCATCTAACTCTGTTTGCCTCATTTTCCTTATTTGTAAAGTGAGCTGGAGAAGGAAATGGCAAACCGCTCCAGTGTCTAATGGGATCATGAAAAGTCTGTCATGACTGAAATGACTGGACAAATAGAGTGCTTATTGTGTGCCAGGCACTGTGTTAAGCTCTTTACAATGACTATCTCATTTGATCCTCACAACAACTCTGGGGGATGGGTGTTATTATTATCCCCATTTTACAGAGAAGGATATCTCCACTCCAGATGTTCATATGGACTCTTTGTGCTTGACCTGTGGTAGAGACTTTCAAGCTTATATTGGCCTGATCAGCCACAATCAGATACAATGTACTTTGACCCCCACAAAGAAGTGTCGATTTGCTTCACTTCAAGAACAAAGGATAACAACCAAGTCTCTGAGACTGGAATTGAACTTGAGTCTTCCTTACTCCACGCCTGGCTCTATCCAATGTGCCACGTTATTGTGTCTAACATATCAGTAAGCACGTGTCTTCACCTGCGTGAGCCTCAGTTTCTCCATTGGCAAAATGAGCGTAATAATACAAAATCACCCTTTGTCTTCCCATTAAGCAGACGAATCATCTGCTCAAGACCAGCAAAGATAGTGTCAAGTCATATTAAGATTTGGGGGCCTAGATCTGGAAAGTATCTAAGGAATCTTTTGGTTCTCATTGAGAGGAGTTTACTATGGTAGTGATAGGGCTTGCCTAGAAGTCGAGAAGACCTGGTTGTAAGTCTTGCCTCTAACAAATCCTGGAAAGGTGACCGGGGCAAGTCAATTAAGCTCTCAGTGCTTCCAGGAAACTCACTAGGACAGGGGTGAGGAACCTGTGGCCTCATGGCCACATGTAGTCCTCTAGGTCCTCAAGTGAGGCCCTTTGACTGAATCCAAACTTCAAATTCTGTGAATTTGGCCTTGAAGACGCAGGTTCCCCATCCCTACACTAAGATGTTAAATGACTGATGAGTTGTTGATCTTCATTGGTGAAGGGAGTTGCCCCCAGAAGCTCCATGAATGAGATCTCCAGTCTGGAATAACAAGAACAAAACGCTTACAACAGGAGGCAGGCCTGAAGGAACCCCTTTGTTATCTTTAAAGCACTACATAAATCTGACCTGTTATTGGGTAATGACTGACGTTATTAAAAACTTTGTAAGCCTGAAAAACGCTTGACACGTTGTCTTATTTGATCCTCAGTAACCCTCTGATTAGGTCCTGCCAGTGCTATTTGTGAGGAAAAAAAATACCTGAAATACTTACCGATTCGGATACAGATTTAAGAAAGTTAAATGACAGGGGCTAGTCACTTGTTCTCTGCCTTTGAGATCCCAGCCCAACTCTGACACTATGTGACAAAGATAGCTGAACTGCCCTTGGACTGAGAGGGCAGAGAACTGGTGTCTAAGCTTTGAGGGCTGCATTAAACCGTGTGAGGGATCCTAGGTTTACAGAAGCTTGTCACTCCTAATTGCTCCTTCCTGTTATTTGGAGGCAGCATGGTGTACTGGACAGATTGTGGGGCTTGGGGCCAGGCAGGGAATTTGGTTTGAATCTTTTCTCAGAAATCTGACACCTCTATTACCCTGGGCAAGTCACTGCATCTTAGTGTTGCTATAGTTGCTGTTGTTGTGGTTGTTGTCATTATTGTTGTGTCATTTCAGTTGTGTCCAGCCCTTCATGACCCCACTTGGGGTTTTCTTGGCAAAGAGACTGGAATGGTTTGTCATTTCCTTCTCCAGCTCATTTTACAGATGAGGAAACTGAGGTAGACAGGGTTAAGTGACTTGCCCAGAGTCATAAAGTTAGTAAGCGTCTAAGGTCAGATTCGTACTCAGGAAGGTAAGTCATCCTGACTTCAGGCCTGGCACTCTATCCACTGTGCCACCCAACTCTACTTCTCATGCCTCTGCAAAAAATAGAGATAATAATAGCATTTGTACCACAGGATTATTGTGAGGATCCAATGAGATAATATATGTAAAGTACATTGCATACCTCTAAGTGCTCAATAAATGTCAGCTACTATTACTGCACTCAGAAATAGATAAATGGAACACAGGGTGGGAAATGGCTATTTGAATATGGTTAGATTAGCTCTCACTAATCTAATTAGGTGGATTTTAGTTAGCTTAGGTTTTATTGAACTGTAGGTACCTAATAGCTACTTGCCCCTTGCTTGCAAGGTAATGAGAAAGGACTATGCACTTATTAACTTAGCATCATGACAGTTGAAACAGAGTAAGAGAATTGTGAAGATATACTTGTTTATGGTTTCGCAAAGCTTATCTCCAGCAGAGTTCTAGGTAGCAAGAATGGAACAAGCAGGATTTTTCCCCAAGGAGACTCGGGGGGTAGGGCATTTTTTAATCAACTACTATGTGCCAGACACTGTTCTAAGTGCTTTACATGTATGATCTCATTTGATTTGCCTTGCAAATATTATTCTATTTCATTCTCACAACAACCTTAGAAAAGATCCCTATTTTACAGTTGAGGAAACTGAAGCAGCCAGAAGTTAAGTGACTTGTTCAGGGTCACACAGCTAGGAAGTGTTTGAGTCCAGATTTGAACTCAAGTCTTCTTCACTCTAGGCCCAGTGCTCTACCTACTGAGCCAACTCAGGCACTGATAGAACTTTCATTTTTGATCAACCTTTACCTTCACGTTAGCCTGGATGGCTTCTATCCCTGGAATGCTTGCCCTCCTCTTCCCCCCCTCTTACAAATCCTTACTTCCTTCAAGTCTCTTATTCTTTCTTATAGAAGCCTTTTGCTGATCCCTCCCAGGGTGTACTTGTATAAATGTTGTATTTAATTACATTTAAATATGTAATTTCTCCAGGATAGAAATTTGTTCATTGAGGGCAAGGATTATTTTGTTTTTGTCTTTTTATGCCCATGCCTGATAGAAGATAAGTACTTAAAAATGCTTGTTGATTGATTGAGTTTTGAACCTACATACCAAGATTACCCAGTTAAAAGAGGAAGGTACCAGGTGGTGTTTGCTCCCTTCAGTGGCCACATTCAAGCTGAGCTCCTCAGGACTCAATGTCTCCCTACCCTCTCCCCTCACCTTTGCTCCCAGTAGCCTCCCAAGGAAAGTCATCATAGCATCCTGGGGTCTCAACTTTCTCTCTTGGGTCCCAACCCCTCACCAAATGAATTGACATCATATTTTGTGCTCCAGGCACAAAAAATACTAGTTATGGAACTGTCTCATTACTAATAGCATTCCTTCCTTGCCTTTGGAGGGAGGACTGGATGCTAGAGGTCACCACAGGAAAGAGCCCCCTGTCTCACATGTTGGAGCTGCCTGCAATGACTGCATGCCTGAGGTCCCCGTGTCATGAGGCACTCCGTGTCATGATCCCTCCTTTTTGTGCTTTATGTTTCTGGTGGAGGGGACACTCAGGGAGACACAGCTGCTCAGAATAGTATAACCAGACAAAATCAGACGTGCTTCCATTATACAGCACACACAAAGAGGGAGGAGCAGGGATCTTTCTTTAAGGAAAAAATAATAATACAGGGGAAAGGATCTAAGTCAAAAATTATAAAACTGGATTAATTCCAATTCTACTCATTCTGAATTTAAGATAATCCTTGTAGGATGAAAATGCTACTCTACATTTGACCTTTGGACTGTATTTAGAGAAAAAATAATGGCTGAGCAAATTAAGAATATAAACAAATCAAAGATGTTTATCCTAACTTAAAAAAACAAATTGCATGTCAAAGGGTGGATCTAAACTGCTGAAAATTGAGAAATATGCTAATTGCAAATAGCTCTTATCTACTCCTTAGAATATTCTTTTATTGAAGTACACCAGGTCTTCTTACTTCCAGTTCCTCTCTGGAATTGAAAATAATCTTAATTTAGAAAATACACATATTTCATTGTAGCAGCTTGTTTAGGGCTAATTCCCCAACTCCCAATTGAATTTTGAGGCCTGGGATCTCTAGAGGACAGCTAACTACTTCTCCCCTCAGGGGTCTAGGAGTAACTCTGAGAGTCTGGGATTTCTAGTACTGTTGCTCACGAGCTCTTATCTAATGTGCTCCGTATTGATTATTAGCCAGACAGACTGAATTAGCTTTTAGAAAGGGTTTTTATTAATGTGGTATGGTAGAGAGTTGGTAAATATATATACAGTTGGTAAATATATGTGTATGTATATATTTACCAACTCTGAACCATACCACATTAATAAACACCCTTTCTAAAAGTGTGCCTGCATTTTGAGGGAATATATACATTCCCTCAAAATGGCAGCACACATTCCTTGTATACCCAAGGTCCCAGGGGAGACTTGGCACTTACAGAGCACATGAATTCAGAGGGTAAACTCACAGCTTCTGGTAACCAAAAGTAAAGGACTTTTCCTTAGGGCTTTAGGTGGGAATCCTTGAAGAGGCCTTGTTTCCCTGGTGTATCTCATTTATCATGGAGTGTTTTTCAGGTCCCAATGCAACTACTGCCATCAGCCAGTCCTGCCTGGAATATTGCAATAGCCTATTGACTCGTCATCTTTCCTAAAGTTTCTCCCCACTCCAGCCTGTCCTCTACTTAGCTGTCAAAGTGATCTTCCTAAAGTTCAGGTCTGATCTTGTCACCGCTTCTCTCATTCAATAAATCCCAGTGGCTCCTCATCACCTCCAGGAACAAATATAAACCCTGTTATTTGCCTTTCATAACCTGGCCCACTTCCACCTTTCAAGTCATGTCTTACTCCCTTTCACATAATCTGAAATGTAGTGATAATGGCCTTCTTGTTATTCCTTTCTCAAGACACTCCATTCATTTTCCCTGGTTATCCCTCATTCCTAGAATTCTCTCTCTTCTTATCTCTGTCTCCCAGCTTCTTTCAAGTCCAAGTTAAAATCTCAATTTCTATAATAAGTTTTCCAAATTTTCCTTAAATATCTTTCCTATGTTTATTATGTTATTCTTTAAATATCTTATTTAGACATAGTTATTTTCAGATTGTCTCCTCCATTAGACTATGAATTCCTTGAGGGCAGGGACTTTTTTTCCCCTTTTCTTTGTAATTCCAAAGCTTAACACAGAATCTGATGCATGCTGTTCAGTCATTTTCCATTGTGTCCAACTCTTCATGACCCTATTTTAGGGTTTTCTTGTCAAAGATACTGGAGTGGTTTGCCATTTCCTTCTCCTGCTCATTTTACAGAGGAGGAAACTGAGGCAAAAAGGTTATGTGTCTTGTCCAGTGTCACACAGCTATTAAATGTCAGATTTAAACTCATGAAGATAAGCCTTTCTGATTCCAAGCCCAGTGCTCTATCCATTGCATCACCTAGCTGCTTGTTTTCTGACTCATTGACTGTACAGTTCATTTAACTGAAATCTCTTCTATGCACCAAGAAAATATTGTAATAGGAAGAGGAACATTATCAAATATGTATATTGGGTCTAATTTCTCTTTTCTACTCTTGACAGTTTTAAATCAATCAATAGATGAATCAGGAATTTACTGTGTGAGTTGTAGTGCAAAGTACTAGGAATTCGAAGACAAAAACAAAATCATCCTTGAACTCGAGGAATTTACATTCTATGGTGGAAACAATATGTTCTTATATCAGTAAACAGAAAAATTTTCTAAATAAATACTAAGTTATTTTGGGAGAAGTTGTATTAGAAACTGAAGTGGTTCAGGAAAGACCTCATGTAAGAATTGGACTTGGAGATGAGTTTTGAAAGAAACCCTAGATATTGAGCAAAAGTGAAGAAGAAATGCATTCTGGGAATGATGAGCAGCCAGTGCAAAAGCATGGAGGTGAGAGAAGGACCATAACGTATAGGAACAATAGCAAGGAGGTCAGTGGAATCACAGAGTGCTTGAAAGATCAAAACATGTAATGAGGTCCTAAAAATATAATCATATGATGGGCTTTAAATATTAAACAGAGGATTTCCCCCCAATTTTTGCTTATTTCTTTTCCTTCCTTCTTTCTTTCTTTCTTTCTTTCTTTCTTTCTTTCTTTCTTTCTTTCTTTCTTTCTTTCTTTCTTTCTTTCTTTCTTTCTTTCTTTCTCTTTCTTTCTTTCTTTCTTTCTTCCTTCCTTCCTTCCTTCCTTCCTTCCTTCCTTCCTTTCTTTCTTTCTTTCTTTCTTTCTTTCTTTCTTTCTTTCTTTCTTTCTTTCTTTCTTTCTTTCTTTCTTTCTTTCCTAAGGCAAGAGAGACACCTCTGGAGTTTTTTGAGCATGATGGTAATATGGTTAGGCTTATTATTCTAGGACCAGTTGAGTTAAGTTTATAGTGTCTCTTGATAAGATTTGCCAGAGGATGATGAATTATTTGGCCACAACAACTATTGAAGATTGTCTGCTAAGTTGTAGATGGATTTCAATTTATGTTGGTGAAAGAAGTAGCCACACCAATGAAATTACAAACCCTTGACATGCTGGACAACATGGATTCAATACTTGTCAAATTTTATAATGACATGAAGCCAGGAGGAATAAGAAACACATTGGATGAAAGAATCAGCATCTAAAAAGATCTATACAAGAAAGGAGTATTTGCTGGATAAAATAAAATGAAATTTAATAAGAAATTGCAAAGTCCTATGCTTTGGTTTAAAATTATAGGAGAGAGTTGGTGGGGATGGGAGTCCTGACAAGAGAACAGTTCTATTCAATGTGGCTTGGGGGTGTTAGTAACCTAAAAGGCTCAGTATGAGTAAAATGGGTGACCTGGAAGCAAAAGTAGCAATGTTCTCCTATGCTTCATTGCAAGAAAAGAATATGTCCAGATGAGGGAAATTATAGTCCTGACTTATTCTGCCCTGGCCAGACCACAACTGCAGTATTGTGTTCAACTTCAAGTGCCACATTAAAGAAGGCTACTTATGAGAATTGTAGCTGGCATTTATATGATGCTATAAAGCTTACAAAGCACTTTATGTACATTATCTTATTTGAGTCTCACAACAACCCGCTGAGGTAGGTATTGGAGATTTTATTTTACAGATGAGGAAATTGAGGTTCTGAGAGATTCATTCACTTTCTTATGGCCATACAGCTGTTAAGTATCCATGGCTGCCTTTGAACCCTGCTCTTAAACCAGTTAGTGCAGTGCACTGTACTGTCTGACCCTGGGTAATCACTTGACATCTGTTTGCCTCAGTTTCCTCAACTGTAAAATGGGGATAATACTTCACAGGGTTGTTGTAAAGATCAAATGAGATATATCTGTACAGCACTTAGCATGATACTTGGCACAAAATAAGGACTTAATACATGCTTGTTTCCTATCCATACCTTCCTGACTCTAAGGCAGTACTCCTTCCACTATGGCACATCGCCTGTGAAAGCCAGAATTCTAGTCATGAGAATGAATAATAAATCATATAAAATCAATGGGAAAAATTGAAATATTTTGTCTCCCTTCTATGATTATCTCCTCTTTTATCCTGTATTTATCGTATTTGTAAAGTTGATTTTGCATGTTGTCTCCCCCCCACCATCATGTGAGCTCCTTGAGGGCAGGGATTGTATTTTTGCATTTTTTTTTGTATTCTCAGGGCTTGGCATAGTGCCTGGCACATAGCAGGCACTTAATAAATGTTTATTGACATGACTTGAGTCTGATGAAGAGATTTAAAGAGATTATATCTGCCTTCAAGTATTTGGAAGGTTTCCATGAAGGAGTAGAATGAGACTTGATTTGCAGTTGCCCAAGAGACAAACCTAGAAGCAATCAGACAAAATTTTAAGAAGCGTATTTTGCCATGATATTAAGCGAAGAAGGGGACAAAACGAACTTCCTAACAAATAGCTTTCCCAAAGTGAAATAGAATGCCTTAGTGTTTCTATCACTGGAAATATTCTAGGAGACTTTGATGATGTACAACAGATTTTTGTCCTATTACATTGCACATTAGAACACCACTGAGGTCTTTTCCAATTATTATTATATGATTCCTAAGTTCTGGCCCTTGCTTGTACACTTCCAAGCTATGTGGGTTTGGTAAGATCAATTAATATCTCTGTGCCTCTCAGTTTCTTATTCTGTAAAGTGAGGCATTTGGATTAGATGATTTCTAAGGTTCCTTCAGTACTAATATTTTATTATTCTTTTTAAAAAGTTATTTAGCAATGCAATGCATGTTTACCTTGAATTGAGTCAAAATGAATAAATAAAGTATGAGACCATCAGAAGAAACTTTTGAGAAATGCAAACTTTGAGAATTTTACATTGATGAAATTGAAGAACAGATATAAAGACAGCAGAGACTAGTTGTCACTTATGCACAGTTGGTGCTAATTCTGATGTCCTTTGGTCTGAGTTAATAGTACTAATTATTGGGAATAGTCCAAAATAGTTTTCTATCTTTGAGTTGGACCCAATTGGCACTCTGGAGTTGTAAAAATGGAGCAAATTATGGTTTTGAAGTCAGAAAGATCTGGGTTCCTATCTAGCCTCTGATATTTACTAGCTAAGTGACCTTGAACAAGTCACTTAGCAGTTTCCTCGCCTATAAAATGAAAGGGTTGGACTAGATGGCATCTAAAGTCCTTTTCAGGTCTAAAGTGTATGGGTCGATGTTCATTTACAAGTATGACAATTTCCATATTTGAGTTAAAACACATCTAATTCAAGGAGCTGTCTTCCCATCAGAACTGGAAGTATGACACTCATATGTGTCTGACATATTTTTCCTTCTCATGAGGATCTAAGACTGAACATATGGGAAAATTAGGGAACTGTGAAAACAGAATCACTGTCCCACTGACCCAAAGCAATGCACACTCTGTGCCACATTTTCTAAGGTACAGTTTAGGAAATCCTCCTCAAATCTCCGTTTGAGGAGGTCATCCAGACAACCATGTCTTCATTTCCCACCCAGCTGCCCTCTCCTCTGGACTCACCATTATGCTCCAGGAACCTCATCATCCTTCAAGATTACATCAGTTCTGGGACTCATACTTCATCAGTAACTTCTGCCCCTGGGACCCCTCGCTCTAATTAGAAGGCAAAGCATGGAGCTTCTCCCAGAACCTCCATTTAAGGAAGGCACTGAGATTAGTGATCTCTTTATTTCCCATCCTGCTGTATTCCTTTGAATTTTTCCATCATAACACCTTGACTTGTCCCACCTTCCTTTCCCCTCTTCAGATTCTTTTTGTGTGTCATCTTCTATTGAATGGTAAGCTTCTTCAGGGGATAGTGATAGTTGATCACTCTATAAGAGAATTTGAAGTTTGCTGTCTGCATGAGGAGAGGTGTGGAGTTGGCAAGAGTAGGCAAAAGGAGAATTCTCTTTTCAGATTCTCTCCAGACTCTGCAGTTACTTTGGGTGCTTCTGGCTACCAGCTTAGATAGAGAAGATGGTTAATCTCAATCCCACATTTGGTTGCTAAATGATTTTAAATGCATTAAAAGTAGGTTTATAAGAGAAACCAATTATATTGAAATAATTATCAAAATATTTTTTAAAAAGCAAATTCATAGACCCCAACATAAGAACCCATGATTTAGTCACTTTATGGGTTATAATACTAAAGCATAGAAAGATTGAAAAAAAGTCTTCATCAAGATAATACAATAAATAAGGCATTTTCCAGAAATGGACTTTTTGGGAAGGATGTGGAATTCATTTACCTAAGGTGTAAATGACTGAAAACTGCTTCAAATGTTATATTTCCCAAAGAGTTAGCATTTTAGCCAAAATCATAAAGGAATAAAGCTTAATGATTGGATTTAAAGCCTCAGCAGACCTTTTTCCCCCAGGGGGAAGGAGAGAGTGATAACTTCCAAGGGGTGCTGATATTACCTTCTCCCCATCTCTCTAACAAGCTCTCATCTTGTCATTGGCTATCCATTGTACCTGGAGTGTTCTCCTTCCCACCTTTTGGATCTTAGTTCCTTGGATTTTGTGAAGACTCAGTTCAAATCCCATGGCCTTCAGGGTTGTTGTTGTTTTTTTTTTGTTTGTTTGTTTTGTTTTGTTTTGTTTTTCAGTTCCTCAGCTAGTTGTTGTTCTTCTTGACAAAGATACTGGAGTGGTTTGCCATTTCCTTCTGTGGATTAAGGCAAACAGAGGTACAGAGAGTTGCTCAGGGTCACATAAGCTAGTAAGTGTCTGAGGTTAGATTTGAATTCCCATCTTCCTGACTATAGGCCCAGCACTCTGTCCACTAAGCCACCTAGCTACATCCTTAGCTGCTAGTACTTTCCATCTAAGATCACCTTCCATCTACTCTGTATGTATCTTATACAATCCTATTTTCTCTCCTATTTTATTGTGAGTCTTTTCTTTAATTCTTCTGTATTAATTTAATTTATTGAAGTGCCTGGTACATAGTAAATACTTAATAAATGTCTGTTTATTGACTGATTGGGATGGAAATCAGGAGATTTGAGTTACAGTTCTGATTCCTCATCTAGCTAGCTGTATGACTTGACACAAGTCATAATTGACAGCCATGCAGTATGAAGCATGTAACATACAATAATGCAATGTTGAGAAAACTGGAAATTAATCCACTAGAAACTAGGCATAGATCATTATCTCATCACATACCAAAATAAGCCCTAAAAATGGGTGCATCATAGATATAAATAATGCCATTATGAACAAATTAGAGGAGCAAGAATGGAATTGTCTTTCAGAAATATGGCTGAAGGAATTTGATGGCCAAGTAAAGATTAAAGAGAATCACAGAAGGAAAAGGAAAAATTTAGACCACATAAAATTTTTAAAAGTTTTGGCATAAACAAAACAAATGTAACTAAAATTAGAAGAGAAGCAGGGAAAATGAGGTGAAATATTTTAAGTATCTCTGATAAAGGTTTCACTTCAAAGATATAAGTAACTGATCCAAATTTAAAATAATAAGAGCCATTCCCCAGTTGATAAATGGTCTATGGATATGAGCAGGCACTTTTTAGAGGAAGAAATCCAAACTATCATTTGCCATATGAAGCACAGATTAAAACAGCTCTGAGATTCTACCTTATACTCATTAGATTAGCAAAGTTGATAAGAAAAAAAAGGATAAAGAAAAATACTGGAGAGGTTGTTTGAAAATAGGTACATTAATGCACTGACGATGGAGCAATGATATGGTCCAGGCATTCTAGAAAGCCATTTGGAACTATGCTCAAAGTGTTATTATATTGTACAAGTCCTTTGACCTAGTGATAGCACTGTTAAGTTGATTACCCAAAGATGTCAAAGAAAGAGAAAAAAATACTCGTGCAAAAAATTCACGGTAGCTCTTTTTGCAGTGGCAAAGAATTGGAAACCGAGGAGGTGCCCATCAATTTGGGACAAACTAAACAAGTTATAGTTTGTGAACATGATAAAATGTCATTGTGCTGTATTGAAGAGAGTTGTCTTAGAGAAACCTGGGAAGATTTATATAAACTGATGAAGAATTAAGCAAGTAGAACTAGGGTAAAAATTCATATAATCACAACAATATTATGAAGACAAACATCTTTGAAAAACTTAGGAAATCTGATAAATTCAATGACTAACTGCAGGAATAGAGAATTCATGATGAAACATGCTTTCCACCTTCTGACAGCTATGGACTCAAAGTACAGATTGAGATATACATACATACATGCATACATACATACATACATACATGCCTAAATACATATATACATTATACACACATACACATACATGTATATACAAATATTATATATGTGTATGTATATACACATACATATATATATCTGCCACCTCACACTTGAATTATTACAATAGCTTACTAGTGGGTCTGCCTGCTACAGGTCTTTCCTCTTTCCAATCCATCCTCAAAATCCAGCCACCAAAGTGTCCTTCCTAAATCACATGTCTGACCATGTCCTCCCCCTACTCAATAAATTCCAGTGATTGCCTATCATCTCCAGAATCACCATTTCTATCACTGTCCAGATCAAATCATCCTTCCCTGTACACTGTTCTCCTATATGTGTCTTTTTTCCTTAGTAGAATTAAAATTCCTTGTGAGCAGGGTCTGTCTATGCTTCATTTTTATCCCTAGCATTTAACATAGTGCTTGGCATATAATAAGCACTTAATAAATGCATTTTTTCATTGATTCATTCATTCAGATGTTCTCTACAATGATTACATCACAGAATCAAAGAACTTGAGAGTTTGAAGGGGCCTCAGGGGTCATCTAGTGAATTTATTTAGCCCAACCTATACATGAAGGCAATCCCTATAATAACATTGTGGCTATTGTTCAGTTGTTTCAGTCATGTCCACTTCTTTGTGACACCATTTGGGGTTTTCTTGGCAAAGATACTGAAGTGACTTGTCATTTCCTTCTCCAGCTCATTTTACAGATAAGAAAACTGAAGCAAATAGGGTTAAGTGACTTACCCAGGGTCATACAGCTAGTATCTGAGGTTAGATTTGAACTCGTCTTCCTGGCTCCACACCTCACACTCTATCCTCTGCAACACCTTAGCTGCACCGTAATAATATACCTGACAAGAAATCACAGGTTCATGCCACTTCCCAAACCCTGTCTTCCCACCAAAATAAAAAATAAATAAATATCTACCTATCTACAAACAGATAGATGAATAAATGAATGAATAGCAAGGCAAACAAATAAAAATTAAAAGTAAGAAAATTTTTTGAATAAACTTAGATGAGTTCATTGCTTTTCAGGTCACTGAATAAAAACATGTTCAGCAAGCAGGTCAAGGCTGCTGAAAACCAGTGGATTCTAATTCCCATCTTCAGTTCAACAGAGGAAATAGCACTCTCCCAAGAAGCTTTCTCACCACCACTGTTGTCACTGAAGCCAGGTAGGCCTTGTGTTTCTGTTGCTTTTTCTCTGTGGCACTTTCCTCTCTAGTTTGTTTACTCTCCCCTCCTTGGATGCCCACATGGCATTTTTCTTTACTTATGGTAGGGCCTAAAGACTTGAAGCAAGCAGTGAGCTGATTAAAAATTAACAAGAGCCTCAGAGGTAAAGTATGTGAGGCACTTGGTTCTCTGATTGACAATTTTTTTGAGGTTCTTTAAATTATTTCCAGGACACCCACGGAAAAGAAACCACAGGACATGGCAAATAGGTTTTCAGGCCAGAGGGAATATACTTTTAAGCAAAAGTCTTTCAACGTGGAGAAAAGAAAGAAGAATTATGTTTACAATACTTCTCTTTATTCTCCCTCCCCACTTTTTTTTTCCCCTTTCATAAGTCCAGGTGACTCACCCAGCAATGGAGAGGATTTATCTTCAGGAAAAATTTGGTTATTCTACAGCAGCTCTGCATTTGCCCAGGAGGTAACAATACTATGCAGAAAAAAACCAGCCAACGAATTAAAATCAGACCTGGGAATACTCTAAAATACATTAGATCTCAACACAGCAATGGAGAAAATCCAGACCTTCCATGTTAAGGAATTGCAAGGCCTACTCTTAGATATTTTATTTCTTGGGGTGAGAAACAGCTTCGTGAGCTTCCTAATGAGCACACCAAACCATAAACTGCCCTCCTAAATACTTTCAAAGCATCTCTAGGAAACCACTTCTCCAAAACCATAATCCTGCCTTTTTTTCAAATCTTGGCAGGGCTTAGTCAAATATTAATTCGCTATGCTCCAGAAGCCTATTATTTCTAATTCCCAAACGGGAAAGATTGCATTTGATGATCACATTTTTAGCTAGCTGTGGGAATGGACAAACTGGGATTGAATTCCTTACACAGAAGTGACTCAGGCTGTGTACGGCTGATGAGTTTACTAACAGAAGAGGCTGTCTGGGAGCTGAGATGAATATGGATCAGAAAAATTCCACATCATTTTTCCTTTTTAAAATGTTGTCAAAAGCCTGAGAGAGAACATTTCTCTGGGGACAGAAAATCAGAGTGAGAACTATGTGGGGAAGTTAAAACAAAAACTACAACACTACTAGCTTTGAATTAATAGATTCCTAGTACAGTGTCTGGCACACAGTAGGGAAAGGAGGGTGAGCATTTCTGTAGCACCTACTATGTACTAGGCCTTGAACTAAGCACTTTAGAAATATTATCTCATTTGATCCTCACAATGAATTGTGAAGAAGGTGCTGTTACTCCCCATTTTGCAGCTGAAGAAACTGAGGCAGAGAAAGGTTAAGTGAACTTGCTCAGGGTCCCATAGCATAAATATCTAAGGTCGCATTTGAACACAAGTCTTCCCAACTCTACTATGCGATCTAGCTATCCAAGCACTTAGTAAATGCATGCTGATTTATGGATTTGTAGAAAAAGGTCATTATCATAGTTCTCTAATTTTGGACATTGTTTTGGGTTAGTCCCTTGGATATCTCTATCCTTGCTCTTCTACTAGCCTAGGAATTCTTGGAAGACCTTGGCCAGATTAACTAGTTGGCTGATCTTGGGGAAGTAATTTCATCTTTCTATATCTCAGAACCCTTTACATAGTAAATACTTAAAAAATCTTCATTGAAAGAGTGCATGAAAGAACAAAAGCAGCATTTATTAAGTGTCCCAGGTGTGAGCAGCACCACACAAGGCATTAGGAAAGATACAGAATTCAAGTAAAATACAGTCTTCACCCTCAAAAAGCTTATAGTTTAACAGTATCTGTATGTCACAATTGGGCAGTTAAGTGGTACAGTAGATAGATTGTCAGGGCTAGAATCAAGAGGACTTATCTTCATGCGTTTAAATCTGGCCTCAGACACTTACTAGCTGTGTGACCCTGGGCAAATCAATTAACCTTGTTTGCCTCAGTTTCCTCATCTGTAAAATGAGCTGGAAAAGGAAATGGCAAACCACTCCAGTATCTTTGCCAAGAAAACCCCCAATGGGGTCACAGTCAGACAACTGAAAACAATTGAACAACAACATGTCAAAATTGGGCATTGTATTCTGACTACAGTGGAGCTTCCTCATCCATAGAATGGGGTTAATAATACACGCACTGAGTTATTGTAGGATCAGAAAAATAATGTAGGTTAAAAACACTTTGTTACCATCAATTCAAATGATTTTGTTCAAGAAACATGGATTTGGAGTCAGAAAACGTGGATTCAAATCCCAGCTCTGCTTTCCTATCTCTTTGACTTTGGGCAAGTCATGTGTTTTCTGAGCCTCAGTTTCTTCAACTGTAAAATTAAAAGATCAGCCTAGATGACTTCAGAGGTCCTTTGAGCTCTAACCTAGTATCCTATCACCCCTTTAAGCACCTATTATAGTCCAGAAATTGTTCAAGATGCTGAGTATATCAAAATGACAAAAAAAAGATCCAATTCCTGCCCTCAAGTTGCTTACATAAGCATTATATTAGTGTGATGCATTAATTAATGCTATTATTATTGGCAAGCTACTGGATTCTATAGGAAAAGTACATGACTATTTCATTAAGATACTGCTAAGCCTTAGTTACCTCTCTTGTAAGATAAGATAATTAGTTGGAATATAATCTTAGGCGATTAGAGACCAATCAGACTTGGTTTTGGGAAATATAACTTCCCCTGGAATGATGGAATTGAGCTGTGTGAAATCGGAGAAGCAGAGTTGTTCTGTAATAACGGTGTTATTCAGGTCTCAGACACCTGGTCAGTGTGTTATTGCTGACAATTAACCTGTACTTGCTATGGCCTCTATGCTTTCTTGGTGCTTCTCCTTCTGGATCTCATGGCTCTCAACCCCTTAGTGCTTCAAATCTCACTATACCACAAGAGAAGCAGGGGATTTAGAGCCAGAGGGGTTTCTAGAGAACCATTCCTTGGAAAGTGAAATGACTTTTTCCAAGGTCAGAGAGTGAAGAAAGAGTCAGCATCTGAATACATGTCTTTTATCTTCAAACTCATCATTAACACTAGGTCTGGGGTTGGCCTGAGATGCGGGAGGGGTGAGGAGCAGAGGGGAGATACAAATAACAGTACGTTTCAAGGCCTACTGAACTTCTTTCCCTGATAATAGGGTTGTTTACCTCATTTTCCTTCCCACTCTCATCCATTAATTTTTTTAAAGAGATCCAGAATATATTATCAGAATTGTTTACTTGATCATATTGTTAAGTCATTGAGTATTCTAAAACCTGATCTTTGCAATCTATTTGCCTTTTGCAAGAAAAAAAGTAATGATCATGTTTATGTCTTACACGTCAGTTATAAATTGTGCTGCAAAATTACACATGGAACTACAACTATAGAGTAAGGAAAATTATTACAGAGTAATATCCCACTTAATACTTACTGATCATTGATCATGAGTCTTTCACTTAGAGAAAATACTCAGAGCTATATTTGATCAGAATTTCTTTGATACGTAATTTATTTTTTCCTCCAATTATTTTGAACAAGAATCTACATTATTCATCTCCCTGTGTTCAACTAAGAAATCTTAATTGGCTTTAAAGCAAATTATAGAACATATATTCATTTACTGCTCCAAATCCTCCGAGGGCTCCCTAACACCTTGCAAAGAAAGTCTAAAGTAACTTTAATAAAGCCTTAGTCCTTTATTCCTGGATGAAGTAACTTCATCCAGGAATTCAAGGTCCTCAACAACATAGACCCAACTTAGGATCCCATATATCAACATGCATGCAATCTCTCAATGCAGTCTTAAAGCCTTTAACTGGGAGGGGCCTGGAACCTTGGTCCAGGTGAACTCTTAGTGTGGGAGGGTGACTCAGAAAAGGAGGGGCTGACTTAGCTTCGGAAGTAGCATGTTTTCCTCGTTAGTGGGCTTCAAGCAAAGACTTGCTAACCGTTGCTAGGAATATTGGAATGGTAATTCATTGTTTTAAACATAATCATAATAGTATTCACAATTTGTATAATATGTTAATGTTTTCAAAGGGTTTCATATATATTCATACATACATGCATATATACACACACACATGTATATATTATCTTCACAACAAACATTGGAGTTAGGTGCTATTATTATCCCTATTTTATAGCTGAAGAAACAGACACAGTTTAAGTGACTTGCCCATATAAGTTGGACAACTCATATGTTTCTGAGGCAGAATTCAAACTCGACTCTTCCTCATGCCAAGGCAATCACTCTATTCATTTTGTCCCCTGCCTGCCTCAGTGAGCAATGAGGATTGGACTAGATGGTCAGTGAGGCCCCTTCCAAGCTCTGTTATTCTGTGATTCAAAGTGTCTTCAGGACACGTTTGGTCAAGAATTTCATCACTTCCTTCATGTGTGTAAGTGAACTAGCTCCAGGACAGGAGACAGTTTGGGAACAGAAATCCATGGAAAACATCCATGTAAAGCACCACCACCAGAGTGGTGCCATTTCAGAAAGAAAGACAAGGTAGAGAGCGGGCACGCACACAAGAGAGAGGAGGGAGGGAGGGAGAGAGAGACAGAGACAGAGACAGAGAGACAGAGAGAGAAACAGAGACAGAGAGAGACAGACAGAGACAGAAAGAGACAGAAAGAGAGAGACAGACAGAGACAGAAAGAGAGACAGAAACAGACAGAAACAGACAGAGACAGAGATAGAGACAGAGACAGAGAGAGACATAGAGAGAAACAGACAGAGACAGAGAGAGAGACAGATAGAGACAGACAGAGACAGAGAGAGATAGAGACAGAGAGACAGAGAGAGAGAAACAGAGACAGAGACAGAGAGAGACAGAGACAGAAAGAGAGAGATAGACAGAAAGAGATAGAGACAGAGAGAGACAGAGAGAAAGACAGAGAGACATATTCAGAGTCCCAAAGGACTACATGGCTACTACCCATCCATGATCACCAACTTCACCAAGCTTTTTCCACAACACTCTCCTCAAACCTGAACTCCATGAAAACTTGCAGAAATCACAGCTGGGTTTTCAAAGAATTCATCAACTCTATTCCCACCATGAGATTCCCTTTAGCATCCTGGTGATTATAGCCACAGGTAGAAGTGCCAGTAAAGTAAATTATTCTTAAGACCCAAAGTTTGGTGAGAGCTTCTTAGAGCAGCCTTCCTTGAAAACTGAATATATTTCTTTCATCCATCAAACAATCAATATGCAGCTATGCAGTATAGTGGATAGAATGTTGTACCTGGAGTCAAGAAGATAAGTTCAAATCCTCCTTCACACATTTATTAGTTGTGTGACCATGTGCAAATTAAACTTCTGTCTATCTCAGCTTCCTCATCTGCAAAATGGGGACAATAATAGTGACTACCTCACACAGTTGTAATGAGGGTGAAATAAGTTAATATTTTCAAAGCACTTTACAAACATTAAAGTGCTATACAAATACTATTATTATTACTTTTGTGAACCTGCCTTGTGTCAGGCACTATGTTAACAACTATAGAGCCAAAAACAAAAATGAAACCATTCCTATTTTCAGGAAGTTTATATTGTATCGTGATCCACTAAACTTCTCTCTCCCCTAATCTAATGAATTCAGGCTTCTTTCACACTATTCTCATTCAGAAACCAATCATGTTTAAGAGGTATTAAAATGGGCCCCAGAGGTCAGAACTAGGAGCACTGGGTAGAAGTTGCAAAGAGGCAAACTGAGACTTGATGTCAGAGAAAAGTTCTTAACAATTAGAGTTATCCAAAATGTGGAATGGGTTCCCTTGGGATGTAGTGAGTTCTACCTCTCTAGAGGTTTTTCAGCAAGGTCTGGATAATCACTTACTAACTATTTTGCAGATGGGGTTGAAACATGAGGTTTTGATCTCCTGACTATCTCCTTAGCATGTTTTATTATTTCTCTCTGCTTTGCTTTTTGCTCAGACCGTTGTCTGAGACTAGTGAGCTGAGGGAAAAAAGTGAAGGTGCACTAGATAGGATGGCCAGGGGGTGGCTGTGTCCATCAAAAGAGATTCAAGTTTCAGTGAAAGCTAGAAGATGGAATGAGTGGGAGAGGAAAAAAATTTAACATGAAAGGAAGTGTATTCCTTCTGGAATAGGTATTCCAGAGGGCACAATGGAAGGGGTGGGGGATTTGGTTGGAACTTTGGAATGGGAGGGTGGAGGGGGATGGGAATAAGGAATCAGGTGATGAACAAGGGGAATGGGGTTTGGATTATGATCTGTAAGGCTTTAGAATCACTCAAGTATGTAAAGTATGACTAGATGTGAGAATGTACATCATTGGATGGAAGATGCTACTCCTTTTCCCAGAGAAGAATGAAGATTAGACTAAAGACAAGTGCAGCATGATATGGAAAGTACACAGTCAGATAACCAAACGGGAGGCCCCATTTCATTATTCCTCTTCTTTCCAAAGACTAGTGATTATTCAGGAATCAGGGCACCAGGCGATGGAAGCTGAATCTCTAAGACAAGAGATTTGCCCAGCATCACATGGCTAGTACGTATATGAGACAGGATTCAAACTCAGGTCTTCTTTTCTCAGAGTCTAGAAGTCTATCCAATATATGGCCTAGCTACCAGGTCTACCAAATAAAGTACTATTATAATATCAAAGGAACCAAAAGTCAATCAACTGATCGGCAAGCATTTATTAAGCACCTACTAGGTGCTAGGAATTATGCTAGGAATACAAATTCAAAGAATAAAATAATCCCTACTCTCAAAGAGCTTAAGACCAGCAGGCCAAAAGAATGATACCTAATTTACCAAATGGTTGGGTTTAAGCCCTAACCCCACACTTGAAAAGTCAGTTACCATAGTAATTACATCCTTAACATTTTAAACAATCATGGCATTATAGTAATGACCTCAGGAACAACCTTGTATATGTCAACCACACTTGAGAGTAAATTTTCAAGATTCTTTCTTGAAAGCAAAGGGACCGCCACTGGCCATTCCTTCATTTGAACACATGGATGGGATGTGCTGAAAGGCAATGAAGATGGTCGGAGGAAAATGGAGCAACCTTTCACAAGGATGTTGAAGGACACCTTGTACACTCTAGCATTATGACAACTCCTGATCCTGATGTCAGCAGAGATAAACATTTTAAAGATGAATTTCTGAAGAAGGTCATTGCTGGACAAGACAGTTTCTCTGTGGCTCAAAACAGATTATGCCATCTGGACAATTCCAATGACATGAGGAAAGAGGAAGTTTGAGGTGAACCCCAAGGGCATTATAATAGACAAGTCAGGAGAACATGGCCGACAGCTATGCCATCCCTTGGGTGTTTCTAACATACAGCTGATCCCCTTTCCTCTCATCCTAGACAATGAGCTAGAATGTTATCTGCCATTTCTGAGTCATCATCATGGTACCGGGATATCAAAGGACAGGCTACACATTTTCATTATGATAACACTATAGAAAACGCCCTGTGCCTCTGGCCTTTGTAAATGTCAAACTCTTTGCAGTGGTCAGAGAGTTATAAAATCAGAGAATCTCAGAATTGAAATGGATGTCTAGTGCAGACAAAATGTCCTCTGGCAAAAGTTACAGACTCAGGATGTGGTCCAAATTTGCTCCAGTCTTAGGCACATACTTATTAGCCAGGTGAACATGGATAAGTCACAACACTTCTCTGATTGTCTGCTTCCTCATATGTGGTATAACAAGAACTAGCACTTGTACAAAGCTTTAAGATTTGTGAAGTTCTTTACAAATATTATCTCATTTGATCCTCTTGACAACCCTGGGAAGTAAGTGCTATTATTATCCCCATTTTGCTGATGAGCAAAAGGAGGGTGATAGAGATTAAGTATCTTGCCCAGGGTCACACAGTTAATAAGTGTTTGAAACAGGATTTGACCTTGGGTCTTGCTAATTAACAAAGTCCAGTATTCTATTTACTGAACTGCCTACCTGGGAATAATAGTTGTACGACTACCTGCTCAGGAGTGTGAGAAATGATTCATTTGGACCCCTAATCTATTCCAATCAGTATTAATAAGTTTGATATGATTCCATAAGGGTAGTGATTTTAAGTTCTGTATAGTAGGCCCCAGAGCTGTGAACTACAGATTGTAAGGTCACTTGCTTAATCACAGGAAGCTGACTAGAGGCCCTGCACCCTTGTTCTTCCTTCTTATGGTGACCACATCCAGCATGGGTGACTCAATTATATGGAAAGTCCACCAACTTATTTTTGTACCTCTGGGCCACTGTCTCATCCAACATGACCAGGTTACCATCTTATGACCATCTTATGACCACTTAGTCAGTGGAGAAGCCCCATGCTTCACCCAAACCAAGACCCCCCCGCCCTTTGCTGATCTACCATTTTTTAATCGATGCATCATTTTTGGCCCTCGAAGCAAGGTCTGTCAACCAATGGGATCCTATATTTTGTGTAGCCCCTCTAGAATGTTCAAGTATCAAATCTGGTATCAAACTCTATAAAAACAGGGTCCTAGAGACCCTGGGCATCTCAGATTGTGAGGAAGATCTGAGGTCCATTTCATTAGAGGGGACCATGGACCCTTTGATAATGTGCCATAGACTCAGAGCTCTGCCTGAATGGTTTTTCTTGCAGGTCGGGAAATTACAATCCCCACAGAAGATTGCTGTAAAGAAAGCACAGTGCAAGTGCCCCTACCATTCCTACAAGTAAAAATACAAGCTCCTTGAACACAGGAACTGTTTTGGTTTTGTTTTCTTTGTTTTTGTTTTTGTTTCTGTCCCATTTCCACAATACCTTGTCTAGAATAGGTAGTTAATGCCCACACATATCCATGACAAATTGTCCATTGACAAATTGGCTTGAATCACTAACCGACTTAGGGGGAAAAGATTGGAGGTAGGGGGATTAAATTTGGAGAACCAATAGATTAATAACCAATTACAACTGAAGCAGACAGGGGCACATAAGATACAGAACTAGCTCTGCAGTCCTGAAGACCTAAGTTCAAATCTGGCCTCATATACCTACTAGCTTTGTGACCTTGGCAAGTTCTTAACTTCAATTTGTCTCAGTTTCCTCATCTGTAAAATGGGGATAATATTGTACCTACTTCCTAAGGTTGTTGTGAGGATCAATCAAAATAAGATTTGTAAAGTGTTTTGCAAACTTCAAAGCGCTGTATAAATAGTATTAATAATAAATCTGTATTAATTATTAATCAATAATTATGTTAATAAACCACTATTAAATAATAATAAAAATATTGTTAATACTAATTACAAAAAGTTGATTTTTAAAATAACTACCTGACTTAATTAAAATATGGTGATTGAAAATATACAGGGAGTTTTGGTAGCAGATATATTAAAATAGATCACACTTGTACCATATTCTAATATTTTAAAAGTACTTTCTTTATGTAAGGGGGGGGCAAGGATCTTTGCTATGGTGGAAAAAATGTCAAAAAAGGCTATTAACTTACTTCTTCTTTTCAATGTTTCTAGAACATTCCATAGACTTATCAGAGCTTCAAGGTCATTTGTCTGGTGAGGTACTAACAGGAAGGTGAAAGGACAAATGGAAAAGGGTGCAAATACTTATTTCTAGTCTCAGAATGACTCAGGGGGAGAATCATCCTTCCTGTACCCTGAGATGAGAGGCTGGTAAAAGGAATTCATATTTCCTAATTCAATGAGATGTAAGGACTTGGAATCTTCCATGGGAGTTGGGGGGAAGGCAGTGAACTCTAATACCTGTCTGAGTCATCAATGGGTAGAGGCTGTTGAGTTATTTAAACAAAGAACTGAAGATGTGTGTATGGGGCGCATTACCTTGAAAGTAATTATGTTTTCCCAGTTTTAGTAGAAGTGACAGCAACAGCAGAATCATAAAGGTCCATAAACATATTACTTCCTTTAATACTTAAATGGATCCTTGACCTCACTGATGTGCATGTTTTATTCAATGGTACAGATATATGCTTATCAATCTTGTATGATTCCCACCTATGTTTTCCCAAATATCTAGTACTGGGGATCTACCTAACATGGTGATTGCCTTCCTCGTGTTCTTTTGTCATTTTAATGAAACCAGTGGGGCTGAACTTGCCAAATTACTGTCTCATTTTCTTTTTTTTTTTTTGGTTTTACCATGCAGTTAATCTTTACTATAGTTTTCTTCAGTTTCTTTTTTGTTATATTACTGCTTGTTTATACCCACCATTTTCCTTGCTTTCACTGGTACTCATTTTAATTCTTCTAGTAGTGTTGCATGACTCACAGCTGTATAACAACACTGGTAGGATATTGCCATTAAAAAGAAGGGCTTTTTTTTTTTCAGGAAAAAGATTGAGGGCATTAATTTATTTGTTAGCTTATCTCAATTTATTTTTTTATTTTGTCTGGTCTTTTGGTAGAAAAGGTAAGAATCTTTAAGCAGTATTTCTTCTTCCACATTTAACCCAAATAAAATGTAATTTATAGCGTTGAGTGAGATACCAGTTATACTTAGCAACAATGTCATAAGAAAAAATTATTAGAAAAGAAAAGAAAAGTAATTAATGTATTAATATTAATATTGCCTTTATAACTTTATATATGATAAACCTGATTCTCAGAGAGGTAAAGAAACTTGAATGTTGTCATGAATTCATTCATTCAACAAGCATGCATTAAGTACCATGTGCAAGTCCTCTACGCCAGTTTCCAGGGAAGAAAGAAATCAGTGAAGGACTTTGAATTCTCTTCTAGGGTATGAGCAGACGACAAACTTGCAGACATACTATGTAATTACACCATAAAAATAAAATTAATATCCATGAATTTTAGGGGAGGGCACTAACAACAGTGGAATTTAGGAAAGTTCTTTGTAGGAGATAACACTTGAACTAAGCCTTGAAGGAAACTAGAAATTCTGAGAGACAGAAGGGAAGAGAAGGAAATTCCTGGCCTGGGAAGTAGCCAGTATAAATGCAAAAAGCTGGGGTATAGGGAGCAGCAAATAGGCCAGTTTGTCTGGAACCTAGAACCCATGAAAGGGAGTCATGTACAACATTGCTCCTTGAGCAAGGAAATAGCATAGGTCCATAGATGTAGAGTTGATAGGGACCTTAGAGACCATTAAGTCCCAATTCTCATTTTATAGATACACAAACTGAAGGGCAGATTGTTGTTTTTATTGTTGTTGTTATTGTTGTTCATTTTACTTTCTTGAAGAGGACCAATGATATCAGGAGAGTGATGTCTTGACTTGCAAGTGAGTTGGATTTAAGTGAGGCAGGACGTACAAAGTCATCAGACTCACACTCTCCTTCAGAGTCATTGGAGTCCAGTCACAAGACATAGGTCAGGATGACTGGCAATGGCCCTGGATGCAGTGGGAGACCCTGGCCTTTTTAAGCTAAGGCCTTTCCCAGGCATCAGTTTGTCTGAGGCAAACCCCATTCAGTAATTTAAGGCTAGGTAAGAATTGAGGCAAAAGATGGTCTAGTTTGCCTTCCCAAAAAATCAGTCCAGAAGGGGAAGACCCTCAGAGTTTCTGGCCAGAGCAGAAACAATTGCTAGAGACTTGCTCACAGTCACATAACCATGAAGTGTCCAGGACAGGATTTGAACCCAGGTCTTTTGGATTCCAAGGGAAGAATAGTGCTATCACACAGCCAGTAAGTGGTGGTGACCATCTCCTGACTACTGGTCCAGGACACTTTCCTCTACACTTCACTGTGTATTTGGTATTTTTACAGTAAACAATGGTTAGTATTTGTAAGAGGGGAGGCTTTTGGTTAAAGGGACAGTGTGGGAATGCTCTCAGAATTCATAATTCCTAATTCCATACTAAGCTCCTATGGGCCACTTCTATGCTCCTATAGGCACGCTGTTATACCAGCCCTCAGAGCCACATGTGCCAGTGGCTGAGCCTTTGCCAGCTGGCTCTCCTCTCAGAGAGAATTTCGACAAGATTAAGAGATCTTGCCCAGTCTGAATCTGAAACTCAGGGGAAAGGAAGAAGAGAGTCAATTATCTGCATAGGAGTGGAAATGAATTTATACTTTAGAATTCCTTCTCTCAGACTCACTCATTAGCAGCACTGCTTAACCTTTCTGAGTCTTCCCCACCTAGGGCTCTGAAGTACTTTGGGAAGCCCAGATCGATCTGGATACAAAAGTTGGTTAGTGTAGCCTTGCTCTTCATCTCCAGATGAAGAATGCCTGGTGATTCTCTCACCCACCTGCTTTCATAGAGCACACCATCAATGTCTCTTCAAGTTTACATCTTTTTCTGATGGATACAGCTAAGGCAATCCAAGAAATCAATAACTGCAAAGCAGGGTGAAGAAAAATCAACATTTTGGATAATGTACTTGTTATCCTCACAGTTACCTGGTTTCGGAATAATGGGCCCAGTGAAGCTAAGGGGATTGAATTCATAGCTATCTGTCCAATGGAAATGCTACGGAATTTTGCAGCAGAGTCCCAAGGTGCTCTAAGATATTAGATGAAATGTCAGGAATGTGTGACTTAGGACTTTAGGGAAGAAAACATTTAAGAAATACCAAGAATTTAATGATGAAAGCTTGTTAATGAGGTACTCCTTTGAGAAGGAGCAACAAGCCAACTGAAGGAAATTAATGTTGTTGTTTTTTTTTAAATGAGAGAAACACTTGTCAACTCTTTTCCTAAGCATCTAGAGTAATTCCTTTCCAAGATTGTAAGTGACCATTATGTACAAAATACTGTAAATAAATGTATTTTTAAAATCACACAGTCCTTGCCCTCAGAGAGGTTCTAATTTAATAGGGGAGTGCAGTCATTATACAGTGAAAAATTTTGGCAGCCATCAATATGAGGGAATTGTTGGATTGATATTGAGAAAATAAAAATTATAGCAACCATAGTGATAACAATGATTAGTGTATGAGTGATCATAAAAAGGCAGTTTAGTGGAAGTAGTCAAGGTATGAAAATGCCCAGAGTTGGGGCAGGGGGGAATGACAGAGGAAGTGCATGGCATAGGAAAAGAGATTGCCTCATCCATCAAAGCCTGCATTGGCTAAAAGTTGACTTGTGGAAGCCAAGATGGCAGATTAGAGGCAGCCACTCAGCTGAACTCTCTCAACATTTTCTGCCAAGTAACTTTAAAATAATACCCCAAATCAAATTTTGGAACAGCAGAGTCAACAAAGGTCAGGTTGAGACAGTTTTTTTCAAGCCTAAGAAAACTTAAGAGATGAGTGATGCAACACCAGCAGCAGGCCTTGGGAGCAGCCACACCACCAGCAACACTAGCAAATTCATGAGCTCTTAGCCAAGAGATGGTAAAGGAATCAGACAAGTGGCCAGAAAGAGATTACAGGGAACCTTTGGCTGGCACTGGGTGCAGCTGGCCTGATTGGCAACTCCATTACCCATATGTAGTTCTGGATTGCAGTTCCAAGGCAGAGATGAATGCTTGTGATTAGACACAGTTCCAAGTCAAAGAAGAGCACTGGCACTTGACACTGCAGGAGAGCAGGGGACCTGGTCATAGTTCCAGGGCCAAGAGGAGCATTAGCACTTGTGGATGCAGGGGAGGAGAGGCTTTTCTTCAGTAAAGACCAGAGCATAGACCAGAAAGAGCACACCACATCTCTCCCCTCATCAAACCATCTCAAAAGCAACAAAAAATTGCAAACCCCTGGAACTAGTTCTGACAACAGCAGCACAAAAAAAAGCTTGAGGCTTGGGACAGTGTATCCCCACCCCCTGGTGAACTGAGCGCAACTTTAACATAAAGTTCAAGGTCAAGAAATAGACTGAAAATGAGCAAACAATAACAACTTGATTATAAAAAAAGCTACTGCAGTGGCAGGGAAGGCTAAGACACAAATTCAGAATTGAGCAACTTGAAAGGGTCTAAATGACACCCAAATAGGGGTTAAAGACTACTTTCCCTTCAAAATTCTGTCTGAAGGATCAAAGATAGAGCAAAGATAGATAAACTCAGGAGCTAGGTACAGATTTCTTTGTATGTGTGTGAGTATGGGTATGTGTTTGACGGGAGGGAAAAAAAAAGAAGGGAGAAAGAATACAATAAGAGAAAAATGCATACAGAAATAGAGAACTTTTTTAAAAATTTATTTATTTATCTTTAGTTTTCAACATTTACTTCCATAAGATTTTGAGTTCCAAATTTTCTCCCCATCTCTCCCCTCTCACCACCCCAAGACAGCATGCAATCTGACATAGGCTCTACATATACATTCATATTAAACCTATTTTCACATTAGTCATGTTGTAAAGAAAAATTAGAACCAATGGGAGAAACCATGAGAAAAAAGAAACAAACAAGCAAAAAAAGAGATATCAAATAATGTGCTTCAATCTGCATTCAGACTCCATAGTTCTTTTTTCTGGATGTGGACAGCATTTTCCATCATGAGACTTTTGGAGTTGCCTTGGAGCCTTGCATTGCTTAGAGTCCATGAGTCTGTCAAAGTTAGTCATGGCACATTGTGGCTGTTACTATGTGCAATGTTCTCCTGGTTCTACTCATTTCACTCAGCATCGGACCATACAAGTCTTTCCAAGTTTTTCTGAAGTCAGCCTGTTCATCATTTCTTAGCACAATAGCATTCCATTACATTCATGTACCACAACTTGTTCAGCCATTCCCCAACTGATGGGCATTCCCTCAATTTCCAGTTCTCTGCCACCACAAATAGTTTTGTTCATGTGGGTCCTTTTCCAATTTTTATGATCTCTTAAGATACAGCCCTGGAAATGCTATTGCTGGGTCATAGGGTTTGCACATTTTTGTAGCCCTTTGGGCATAGTTCCAAATTGCTCTCCAGAATGGTTGGATCAGTTCACAACTCCACCAACAGTACATTAGTGTTCCAATTTTCCCACATCTTCTCCAGCATTTATTATTTTCCTGTTTTGTCATGTTAGCCAATCTAATAGGTGTGATGTGGTACCTCAGAGTTGTTTTGATTTGTGAAATAGAGAAATTTAATATTTCTCATAATTGCAGTATCATAGGAGAAAACTATATGGTTTGGGAGCTGGGCTAGGAAACAATAAGAATCTCGTTATACACATTTTTCTGATCTGGTCAAGAAAAGATTGAAGGGGAGGGGAACATACACTGCAATATTAAAAATTAACATATTTGTTGTGATTTAAGATTTTCAGTCCACTTTGAATATGTTATCTCATTTGTTCCTCATAATAAGCCATTGGAGTGGGTGCCATTATTACCTACATTTTGCAAATAATAAAACTCAGATTAAAATAAGTTAAATGACTAGCTCAGGGTCACATAGCAAGTATTTGATTCCTGCTTTCTCTTCATTACTTTGGACTTATAAACAGAATTGGGTAGGAAGAGGGAGAAAAGGTAGAGTTAGGGAAGGAATAGTTTTAAACAAAATAAATTTCACCTATGGAATCCTATTTACTAAGCAAGTGTTAAAAGGAGAGGAAAAAGACAAAACGAAATGATTCATGTCTGGCATGGGGAAATAAGAGGGGAGAAGTGGAATAAAACCATCCAATTCTAGAAAAATGGTATTAATTTCACTCTCTTTCTTTCCTTACTTTCTTTTTTCCTTGTAAGGAGAAGATTTGGTGTAAAAAAGAGAAAACATTATAATAGGCATTTAACATACAGAAAAAGAAACTTAATAATTATAACCATGGATATGAATGTCATAACTTACCCATTAAATGGTGAAATACAGTAAAATGTATCAGTATATATACACACACACACAAATGTATCTGTGTATGTATATATACATTCACATACATGAAACTCATTTAAAACTTAAAGATTCACACAGTACTAAAACTGATGTCTTGGTCTAGAATTAATTGTGACTTAGTCAAATCAACAAATGTTAGGGTGAAAATCATAGCGTCAGACAAGGCAACAGTAAAAATACCGTAAAGAGAGAAAGAAAGAATGAGGAAAACTACATTATGGTTAAGAAGACCAAAGATAATCTAACAATATCAGCACTTAATTTATGGATACCAAGTGACAACACCTAAGTACCTAAAGGAAAGGTTAATTGTATTTCAGGGCGAAATAGATAATAAAATAATTGTGTGTGCCCCTTTCATACCTAGACAAATCTAATTGAAAGGTAAGCAATTTAAGGTCCTCAAAAAAACATGTTAAGTAGATATGATACCTCTTTGAAGATTACCAAATGACAATCTTAAGAAATATACATGTTTCTCAGTTTTAATGACGCCTTTCCAAAAACTAACCATATATTAAATCATGAAGAGACTATAAACAAATACAGAATGTGAGATAATATTTAGCATATCATTTCTAGACCATAATGTTAGAAAATTACAATCTTCAGGAGCCCCTCTAACAGATTGTCACTGAGTTTAGCCCACCATCCTTCTCCTTCCCCTGTAAGTTCCTATTTTCATGTTTTTCTTTAGGATCTGAACATCCTTTTGCATGAGTTAAAAAGAAAGACCTACTATTTCATGCATTGCTGAATTGTCTGATTCTTTCATGAAACTTCTTATATGTGTTATAATTGCTATTATGGATTAGAACAAGAACATAGCACTGATGTTTTCTCCTCACATTGGTGAGTTTCTACCAAGAATTTCCATTTGCAAGTGCCCAGGGAAGGCATGCTCACTTCTCCACTAGACTTTGACTTTTCTACCTTGCCCCTACTCTGGTACCTTCTCCTTGATCCCCTGTCCCCACTTTTCAGTTGCCTTTAGTGTTACTCTGCCTTGTTAGAATATGTTTTTGAGAGGATTGCCTTTCTTTTTGTTTGTATTTGCAATCCCACTGCTTAGCACAATGCCTGACATACAGTAAACCATTAATAAATGCTTTATCTCTCTATCTAGCAAGCTGAGACTAGAATCCAGGTCATTTGATTTCTAGTATAATACTTGTTTCAATGAACAACACTAATCTCCAGAATGGTGGCAAGACATTGATTAACTTTCATAAGCTAAAAATAAATAGAGAAATAAATCTAGCAAAAATTTCAAGAGGCTCAACATTCAATTTCCTACTTTCCTATGCTCCCCCCTCCCCACAAAAAAACAGGTTCTGTTTGCGTCAAGTCTCTGTCCTTATCAATCACCAGGGTTGAGCCAACAAAGATTTTTCATTAGCACTTTTCTACAGAATTTCTTCAAAGCTTCAATATTATTATTCATGTCCAATCTCCCTGTCACCAAATACCAGTCATGTTCTTTCACCAAGAATGCCCATTAACTAGAGGTCTAAGAGTCTAATCATTGGGGGGTGGGGTGGGGAATAGGAGAACAACATCAGAATTGAAATTATTTCAATAAGCCAGTGTTCAAAAGACCCCCAGGGAAATGTGGAAAATCCATTCTCAGAGATAACTACCTTTCAATCCTCAGGCTGGTTCTGCCATAGAAATAAGTCTTTTATAATAAGAATGCATTCTTCACAAGCAGGAGCAATAAAGAGTATTCATTTAATGATAAAATTGTATATTCTCTAAAACCAAGTCATAGAATCAAAGAATTTCAGAGGTTTGTGTGGCCAAGGCAAATGTATAAACTAACACATCCTACCACCACCAACCCTCAAAGAATATCCATATGAAGAAACAAACACATCTGGTTTTTGTATGCAAGGAGGAAAGGAGAGTGGTACATCATTAGAAAGAGTACAGTCTCTAGAGATAAGGGATCTGGGTTCAAATCTGAGTTTAAATATTACATGTATGACTTTGACTAACTCACCTCCCTGGGTCTCAGTTTCTTCATTTGAAGAATGGCTGCTGAGGGATCTTGTATGTACCTTTTCAAAAGGCTGTCTTTCAAATACTTTCAAGGTTATCTTGCTCCCTAAGTGTCTTTTCTCCAATTATCTTAGTCAGTCAATAAGCATTTACTAAGCACGTACTATGTGGTAGGCACTAAACTAAGCAATGAAAATACAAATACAAGAAAAAAAGAAAATCAGTCCTTGGCCTCAAGGAGTTTATGTTCTAGTGGTGGAAGGGAACCCATGAGCTGGCATGATGGAGGAATCTGTACTGCAGACTGGTGAGAAATGAGCAGGTAGCTGGTTTGGGGGCATTCCTTAATTGAAGGTTTTGGGAGGAACAAACAAATCAGAGTGAGGTGTGAATGATGTTTGGATTCCTCAGGATATTCTATCCTTACTAATGCCTTATATTGAACATAATAACTCGTGTGCCGTAAACAGGACAGAATAGAGTAGAGCTATTACCTCCTCATTTATCCCCAGAAGCTATGCCTCTCTTAAATTAATATGAGATAATTATTTTAGGCTGTGTGGCTACCATGCTATACTGTTGACTTATCTTGATCTTATAGTTCATTAATAAAATCCCCAAGGTCATTTTAGACAAACTTCCTGTTCAGTATACTGTGGTAGAAATAACACTGCAATTGAAATAAGAGGACCTAGGCTGTCGCCTTGGCTCTAACCCCTATCCATATGACCTGGAGCAAATTGCCCATCTGCAAATAATACTTCCATAGATGTGCTAAGGATGCTTTCCATACTTTTATGCAAATCATTGATAAACATGTTAAAAAATACAGGATCAAACAAAGAACGCTGTGTCATGCTGCTGGAGACCTCCTTCCAAATTGGCATTAACATTAATGTAAATGTTTGAGTCCAGACAAATTCTTGATCATGCATTGTTTAGATCTTTGTGTACTTTGTTTTCCTGATTCTGCTTACTATCATTTCATGTAAGTCATTCCAAGCTTCTCTGAATTTTTCATGTTACCTGTTTCTTACAAAAGAACAATATTGCATTACATTCATCTATAGAATTACAATTTTTAAAGTCATTCGCGATTCAACAGACATTGACTTTGACATCAATTTTTTGCTAGCACAAAAAAAGTGATACTATAAATATTTTGGTGTACACGGGAGTTTTCATCCTATTTTCATCCATTTAAATTTCTTGGGAGTATATTCCTATCAGTGGGATCTTTGTATCAAAGTGTTCAGATATTTTTAGTACTTTATGCAAAATTTCGAAACTTATTTTATTTTATTAATTTATTTTGATTTATCAACAGTCACTTCCAAAAGCTTTTGAGTTTTAAATTTTTCTCCCCCTCCCTTCCTACATCCTTCCCCAAGACAGCGTGTAATCTAATATAGGCTATACATATATATTCTTATTAAACATATTTTCACATTAGTAATGTTGTAAATAAGAATTAGAACTAATAGGAGGAACCACCAGAAAGAGGAAACAAAACACAACAGAAGAAAAAAAATAGCAAATAGTGTGCTTTGATCTGCATTCAAATTCCATAGTTCTTTCTTTGGATGTGGATAGCATTTTCTGTCATGAGGCTTTTGGAGATGTCTTAGATCCTTGTATTCCTGAGAGGGGGGTCTATCAAAGTCAGTCATCACTCAATGTGGCTGTTACTGTGTACAACATTCTCCTGGTTCTGCTCGCTTCACTCAGCATCAGACCATACAAGTCTTTCCAGGTTTATTTGAAATCTGCCTGTTCATCATTTCTTATAGTACAATAGTATTCCATTACATTAATATAACACATTCACAATTATGATAACTATCTGTGTCTTTCTCTCCATCCTTCCCCCCCCAAGTTTATGCTTTTCTCTTTCCTTTTTCCTTTTCCCTCCTCACTAATGTTTTGCTTTTGACCACCATCTCCCTCAGTCCCACCTCCCTTCTATTAGCCCCCTCCCTTTTCTTTCCCCTTTTCCCTCCTACTGCCTGTAGGGCATGTTAGATTTCTATCCTAACTGATTATGTTATTCCCTTCTTAAGCCAAATCTGATGAGAGTAGGGTTCAAACAATGCTCATCTCCCTCCCTTCTTTCCATCTGCTGTAATAGGTTTTTGTACTTTTTCCTGTGATGTATTTTACCCTTGTCTGCCTCCTCCTTTCCTTTTCTCTCAGTACATTTTCTTAGTTAGATCAGATTAATTCACTTACTTGGATCCATTTGACCCACTTAATTAGATTTTTTTCATCATTACATCAAAGTCAATTTATACCCACCCCCTTTATACCCCTTTAACATGGTGTAATAACAATACAATTCTCAAGAGTTACAAGTGTCATCTTCCCTTGTAGGGATGTAAAGAGTTTGCCCTTATTAATAACATGTTGTTTCTTTCTGTCCCATTTACCTTTTTATGTCTCTCTCTCTCTCTCTCTCTCTCTCTCTCTCTCTCTTTTTTTTAGACAATTGGGGTTAAGTGGCTTGCCCATGGTCACACAGCTAGTAAGTGTCAAGTGTTTGGTCTGAGGCCGGATTTGAATTCAGGTCCTCCTGACTTCAGGACTGGTGCTCTATCCACAGCACCACTTAGCTGCCCTTATGTCTCTCTTAAGTCTTGTATTTGAAGATTAAATTTTCTGTTGAGCTCTGGTCTTTTTATCAAGAAGGTATGGAAGTCCTCTATTTCATTGAATATCCATCTCCTCCCCTAAAAGATCATGCTCATTTTTGCTGGGTAGTTGATCGTTGGTTGTAATCTAGGCTCCTTTGCCTTACGGAATTTCGTATTCCACGCCCTATGGTCTTTTAATGTAGAAGCTGCAAGGTCCTGTGTAATCCTGACTGTGGTTCCATGATATTTAAATTGTTTCTTTCTGACTGCTTGCAGTGTTTTCTATTTGACCTGGTAATTTTAGAATTTGGCTACTATATTCCTTGGCATTTTCAATTTAGGATCTCTTTCAGGAGGTGTTTGGTGGATTCTTTCTATGGCTATTTTACCCTCTGGTTCTAGGACCTCAGGGCAGTTTTCCTTATGATTTCCTGAAAGATACTGCCCAGGCTCTTTTTTTATCATGATTTTCAGGTAGACCAATAATTTTTAAATTATCTCTCCTGGATCAATTTTCCAGGTCAGTTGTTTTACCAATGAGATATTTTACATTTTCATCTATTTTTTCATTCTTTTGTTTTTGTTTGACTGATTCTTGCTCTCTCATAGAGTCTTTAGCTTCCATTTGCTCAATTCTAATTTTTAACAAATTGTTTTCTTCTATTAGATTTTGTACCTCATTCCCCATTTAGCCAATTGTATTTTTTAAGGACTTGTTTTCTTCATTGTACTTCTTTTCCAGTTGGCCAATTGTATTTTTTAGGGACTTGATTTCTTCAGTGTACTTTTTTTGCTAGCTGGCCAATTGTATTTTTTAAGGACTTGTTTTCTACAGTTAATTTTTGTCCTTCCTTTTCCAAGCTGTTGCCTCTCTCTTGTATATCTCTCATTTCTTTTCCCAATTTTTTTCTTCTACCTCTCTCATTTGACTTTTAAAATCCTTCTTGAGCTCTTCTAAGAAGGCTTTTTGGGCTTCAGACTAGTTCACATTCCCTTTTGAGGTTCCAGATGTGGGTTTGTTGACAATGTTGTCCTCTTCAGGATTTCTGTCTTGATCTTCACTCTTCCCATAATAAGAATCTATTGTACATTTCTTTTTGCTCATGGTGCTTGCTTATTTCCTGGCCTTTAAAGAGACTGGGCTCTCCTGCTGGGGAGCAGAGGGCACTGACCCAAGTTTCTTGTGTTGGAAGCTAGGGTTTGGTTGATGGTTTTGTGTGTTTGGGCCTCCAATGTTGGCAGTTGGAGGCTGTAGGATTCTGGAAGCTTACCTACTGTTGGACTCGAAATAGCAACACTGGAACTCTAGGGGTAGGATTGAGTAGTGTGACTCCTGGAGATTTACTGCTTACCCAGGCCTTTCCTTCCTTTTGCTTTCTTCAGCTCTTTTCAGATGGATGTTGTAGGGTGTTTATCTGCCTAGGGACCCTTTGAGCACTGCTTCTCTTAGCTTTGCTGAGGCACTGGGAGAGATGGTTGTTGTAGAATGCCGAGGCACCTGGTGGTTTTCTGAGCTGGTTTCCACCAGTTCCCCCACCCTCAATGAGGCACTCGGGGGTCCAGGTGTTGGTGTTTGCCTACTCCACCACCTGGGCTTCAGGATCTCCTCCTGGTATGATGAGGTGGTACTTTCCACTAGCTTGCCAGGATGCCTCCGGTTCTGTACTGCTCCCCTTCCCCCAGAGTAAGAGGGGCCTTTCCAGTTAATCCCTCAAGCTACCTGGGCTACTGGACTGCTGCACGCCATCTTTCTTCTGGTTCAGCTGTTCCAGGGTTTTTCCTGGAGTGATATTTTCTGGACTTTCAGGGGTTAATAAGGGAGGGTAAGACAGACTCACCTCTTACTCCACCATGTTGGCTCCTGGAAGCAGAAGTCCTCAAAACTTATTTTAAGGATGGCTGCACCAATTCACAATTGCACCAATGATGTATTGGTATACACTTGGGTACCTTCTTCAACATGGTCTCTACTCATCTTTTGTCATCTTTACCATTTTGTTGGGTGAAAGGTAAACTTTTCAGCATTTTTATTTTCATTTATCTTGTGTTTGCTGATTTAGAGTACTTCAAGTGGTTGTTAATAATTTGGAATTTTTTGAGATCTCTTTGTTTTTAACCATTGAATACTTATTCTTGGCCACACATACATATAAGAGATGCAAGACTGGAGGTCAGCAGAGATAGGCAGATTTGAGAATCAACAGCATAGAAACAATAATTAAATCCATTGGAGTTAATGACAACAAAAGAGGGACAAAATCAGCTCCACAAAATTAACACAGATATAAAAAAAAGACATGATATGTTGTATTTCACACTCATTGTCTTCCACCTCTTTAAAGAATGTAAGTAGACGCTGCATTCTTATTTCTCTTCTTTGGGGTGAAGCTCATGATAATTTCACAGCATTCAATTTTGGTTGTTTAGTTATTATTCTTTCCCGTCACACTTTTGTAGTCACTGTGAAAGTTTGCTTTCCTGGTTTTGCTGACTTCACTTTTTTCCAGTTCATATATCTTTCCACTCTCCAATATATTAATTAAGCCCCCCCATTTTTTTTTCAGCACAATAGTATTCCATTGGGGCAGCTAGATGGCAAAGTGGATATAGCGTGCCGGGCCTGGAGTCAGGAAGACTCATCTCGTGTTCCTGAATTCAAATCTGGCTTCGCATACTTACTACCTATGTGACCCTTACTAGCTGTATGGCCCTGGGCAAGTCATTTAACCCTGTTTGTCTCAGTTTCCTCATCTATAAAGTGAAATGGGGAAGGAAATGGCAAATCACTTTAGTGCCTTTGCCAAGAAAACCCCAAATGGGTTTATGAAGAGTCAGATACAACTAAAATGACTGAACAACAACAAAGAATGTATTATTGCATTCATGCACCCCAACTTATTTGCCTAGTTCTCAATCAATAAATATCTACTTTTATGTACAATTCTTTGTTATTATAAAACTTGCTGCTAGGTATATTTTGGTGTATATGGGACCTTGGTATACATTGCTAACACTGGGATCTTTGGGTGAAAGGGTATGGACATTTTAGTCACTCTCAAAGCATAATTCCAAATTGCTTTCAAGAATGGCTAGAACAGGGGGCAGCTAGGTGATACAGTGGATAGACCACCAGTCCTGAAGTCAGAAGGACCTGAGTTCAAATCCGGCCTCAGACCAAACACTTGACACTAGCTGTGTGACCCTGGGCAAGTCACTTAACCCCAATTGCCTAAAAGTAAAAAAAAAAAAAAGAATGGTTAGAACAATTCACAGCTGTACCAACTGAATGTTAAAGTGCCCATAATTTCTACAACCCCAGCAAACATTGACTATTCCCATATTTTGTTATCACTCCCAATTCACTAAGTAAGAAGTTTAATCTCAAGAGTTATTTTGGATTGCACCCCTCTTATTTCTAGTGATTTGGAGCAATGTTTCATATTGCTGTTGATAGTTTTCAGTTCTTTGAGCACTATTCTTTTGTTTTGACTGCTAATTATTATATTTTTAGTTGTTCTCATCAATTTCTATGGCCATGTTTTAGATATCAAATGTTTATCAAAATACTTACCATATTTTCCCCAAATTTTAAACTTAACTTTTTATCAAGTTGTGTTGATTTTTGTTCGAAATCTTTTGTTCAAAAGCTTTTCAATTTTATGTGTTTCTTCTTACAATTTCTATATTTTTTTATAATTCCTATTCTTTCTTTAGTAAATAATTCATCCCTGACCATAGTTGTGAAAGATAGCTTATCTTTTCTGTATCTCTTTGTCTCTGTCTTTGTGTCTCTGTCTCTATCTCTCTGTCTCTGTCTCTCTGTCTGTCTCTGTTTGTCTGTCTTTGTCTATCTCTGTCTGTCTGTCTGTCTGTCTCTCTCTTTTTTCTCCACAACTCTTCCCCACTGCCCATCCATGGCATTTAATATTCAAGTCATATATACATTTTGAGTTTACTGTAGCATGTGCTCTAAAGTATTGTTTAAACCTAATTTCTGCCAGGTTGGTTTCAGGTTTTACCAGTAATTATTGTCAAATGAGGAGGTGTTTGTTTTTTAGACCATTTGTGTTTTCTGGTTTATTGAACGCTGGGTTATGGCCATCAATTGTTTCTTATTTCTCGTTGTCTAGCCTGTTCCACTGATCTAATTTTCTATTTTTTAATGAATACCAAATAGCTTTGATGATTATAATTTTACAATATGCTTTGAATTCTGGGTGTCCAATTTTAATTTTTTTAGTGAAAACTGAAATATAGCATGTTTCAGGAAAGTGGTTTGGCATTAGAAAGTCTGACTGCAAATCCAAATCAGGCGCTTACTTCCTGTTTGACCTTGAGAAAGTCACTTTACTTCCTTTGGCCTCAGTTTCATTATCTACAAAGTAAGGAGATTTGAATAAATGGTCATTAAGGTTTCATCTAGAACTAAATCCTAATTTGCTTTTAAAAATATGTAATTGCTTTAGAGTCTATAATTTTTTCTGACTTAAAAGTTTCCATTTTATACATTCATAGTGACATACGTAATAGCTGACATATAGGGTGATTTTTTAATTAATATTTTCCATACCTTATCTCATTCAAGCTTCACAAAATCTCTGAGTGGTAGATGTTATTCCTATTTTGAAGATGAGGAAATTGAGGCATATAGGGCATTTTGTTTGTTTTGTTTATGTTTTGTTTCTTCAACACTATCCAGTGCATAAATAATAAAAACAAGGCTAAAAAGTTAGTCTTCTTCAGTTTTGTCCAGTATTCTGTAGCACCCCTAAACTCTAGAGCTATTTTCCCAACTCCACTCATAATGACAGGTTGAGTCCCTAGAGTTTAAATACTTGCCTCTTCAGAGTCTTAGGGGTATCCTTGAGGGATTGGGGAATTTTTCCCCCTAATACTATAGGTTACAAACTCCGATTGGTATGTGATAATTGGCTTTGAGAAAGGAATATGTACTAAGGTGGAATAGTAAGAATTGTTATAAAACATTCCTCTCTAAAGTTTGTGACATATATCCCATAGTATATACTTAATGAGAAAAAATGAACTTTGTCTTAGAGACCAAGTAGCAAAAGTGGTAACTTACAGTTTCTAGAATCCTTTTTCAGGAGGTCCTTATCTTCCCTTTGCAGGATATTCACCAATTTTCTACTTAGCACATTTTCTGTTTATCTCTTCCTATACTTTCCAGTCTTTCTTGTTTTCCTTTGGCTCCTGATGAACTCACTGTGACCAGTGTTCCTGATCCACTGCTAGGATACCAATGGGATTCCAAAATCCTCTGGACTTTTAGAAGCTCACAGTTTTCCTCCAGCTATGGGATAGAGGAGAAGTCTAAGACTGAGCCTGACCCTGAGAGGGAGACCTAGGCTGAGGCTGCCCTAGACTCTTTTTCTTTCCCAAAGTAATTCCTTCTCAGGGACCTAGCTAGAAAGTTTCCACCTTAAGCTACCAGACACCAAGTCTCTGGGTCCTGAATTGATTTGCTATTTTACAGACAACCTACAATGAATGCATGACTGTTTCTTCAACCAATATGATACCAATTCCTGTGCAATCTCACTCCAGTTCATTCAATGGATTTCAATAATATCTAAATGGATCAGTCTTTTTCCTTACTTAGTCTAAAGCTTATGATTGATTGATTCAATTGAGAATTGTTCTAACCTGGTTAAGATATCAGGGAACAGCATCTTGTTAATCTAATTTATTATTTGAGGCTATTCCATTGACTGACTCAATTTACCTAGGCCTTTGGAGTTCTTTCTACTCTGCTGGTTTATGCAGCCTCCTGAAATCTCTTATAAGATGTCCTATGCATTTAGGAAATCTCACAGATGGACTTACAATACACAAATACACTTAATATCATTCAGATTCAGAGAAAAAAGTCAAATATCAGAAAAATTAGAATGAAGTCATAAGGGACCTTAGAGGTAATCTAATCCAAATATTTCTCCTGACTCTCAGTTTGGGGCTCTTTATACTCTATCCATATTATGTTTTCTCTTTTGCATATTTCAGAGTTCTTATCCAGGAGAGGCATGATATAATGGATAGTATTAGAGAACCACAGAATTTCAGAGTTGGAGTAGACTTTGGCAGACATCTAGTGATATCTGGGTTAGCAAAAATGAATCTTCACAATGACATGCTCAAGCAGGCATTCTGCTTTAACTTGAAGACTCCCAGTAAAGGGGAATCCAGTGCTGTCCTTGGAATCAGGAGAATGGAGGTTCTAATACAACCTCAAACTATTTTTCCTAGCTCTGTGATCATGGGCAAGTAACTAACCATTTCTGAACCCCAGTTTCCTCATCTGTAAAATGAAGATGATAATGGCATCTAATTCACTGGGATATTTTGAAGACCAAATAATATAATATAAGGAAAACACTGTGAAAATATTAAAATAATATAGAAATTATTTATAAGCTCCCAAGAGCAACCACTCCACTTCTAGGCATATTAATTTTTAGGAAGTTTTTCCTTGAATCAAACCCAATTTGGGATCTTTTCAAGTGCTACCCATTGCCTTTCAGTGACAGAGTAATCTTAATCCTTCTTTCACATGACAGCTCTTTTAACACCTGAAAGACAAATATCACATACTCCCCACAACCACTACTACAGCTTTCTATTCTTGAATCAATCAAACAATAAGCATTTATTAATTACCTACTATAAGTTAGGTACTGTACTCAATACTGGGATGCAAAGATGAAAAAGGAAAGTCATGGCCCTCAAGGAGCTTACTTATTAATAAAGGGGAAGAATATGTTAAGATATATGCGAATATGGGATATATAAAAAGTAAATGCAAGGTGATTTTTTCTGGGGGGGGGGAGAAGGAGATTCTAGCAACTGGGGCAATCAAGAAAGGCCTCATATGGGGATACCACCTGAACTGAGTTTTGAAGGACTCTGAGAGGCAGAAGGGAGAATAAAAGGTATTACAGGCCTTAAGGATAGACTGTGCAAAGGCACAGGGGCAGGAGATGGGAAGTCCTGAGTGAGGAAAAACAAGAGATCATTTAACTGAGCCTTGGAGGGTAAGAAAGGGGATGATGTGTTATTATTCTAGAAATGTGGGATGAGGAATACATGGTCCAAGATAGACACATGAAATAATGGACATTTTTGAATTATTATGCCAAGTGGACTTTGTAGGTAGCATTCCTAGCCCAAAGGAGTCAGACGAACATATTTCAGTCATAAATTAGATGACTTATCTGTCACCATGATGACTGAACTTTAGTGGAATTCTCCTCCTGAAGCTTTTATGTATACAAAGAAAAAAGGGGATCAAAAGAATGAAGCCTGTTCAGCAAAATGGGGAATGGAAGGATACCTGTACCATTTGTTAGGCACTAATTAGGGTCTTTTCATGTTGTTCTAGGGTATTCAGGACCCTGAGAATGCAATCATCTTAATGGACATGTTCATTCGGACCTGGATCTCAATCTGGATTCCTGACTTCCTCTACCAACAGCTAAATTACTCACTTGAGAACCAATTAAAAAAAAAAACTTAAAAAACTTCCCATCTGATGCTTTGAGAATCCTGCTCCCAGATAAGTGAATTACTTTTCACCAGAAGAGGTTTAACACGTGGCACACCACTGGCAGCCTCTCAGGACTGTGAAGATGAATTAGAGTTGACTGACAAAGGAGAGGATCTACACTTTCTCCACAACTTCAGAAAGTCTGTAATTTCATCACTGTGGGTCCTCCCTCCATTGACATAGAGCATAACTCTTCCATGCCTGGTAAAAGATGTCTGGGGGTTGTTGGAGCTAAACAAAACAAAATAATAAAATAAAAGAAAGAAATCACCCAGTGGCCATTGTTTAATCAATCAATAAGCTTTTATTACATGCCTACTATGTTTCAGGGGCATGCTAGGTTCTGAAGATGCAGAGGCAAAAAAAATGAAAGAGTTTTTACTTTCAAGAAACTTATAATTTAATGGAAGAGACAAAAATGCATTTATAAATATATATCTAGAATGAATATAAAGAGAATAAATACAAATAAATAGAAGATTATTAGGCAGGGATGGCACTAGGACAAGAAAGACTGCAAGTGGAAGATGGTACATGAACTTCATCCTCAAAATAGTGAGGGATGCCATGAGATGGAAGTGAGGAGAGAGTATATTACAGGAATGGAGGACAGCAAATGGAGGTGTTTATTCTTCACAGGAACCAAATCTCACCCTGGGACTTTTCTTCAGATCTTCTCTGATTGTCTCAGGAGGTCCCCTGTTCTGCCCCTACTCTTATTTATTTTTACTTCTTAATATTAGCCATGAGGTGCTATTTCATCTCTTTTATGGGGGAAAATCTTGCAGGCTTGGAATTTTCTGACCTACTCTGCCATCTTCCCAGAATCTTCTCAAATGCTTTGCTAAAATCTAGATAAGCTTTCTGTGTATAACATTCTAGTGATCCACCAGTGTATTTACTCTGTCAAAAAAGGAAATAATATTAGCCTAGCATGATCTATTCACCATGAAGCTGTGTTAGCTCTTTATGGTCACTGTTTTTTTGTTTTTTGTTTTTTTTTTTTTTTTAGGCAATTGGGGTTAAGTAGTGACTTGCCCAGGGTTACACAGCTAGTAAGTGTCAAGTGTTGGTTTGAGGCTGAATTTGAACTCAGGTCCTCCTGACTTCAGGGTCGGTGCTCTATCCACTGCACCATCTAGCTGCCCCCTTTGTCACTGCTTTCTTTTAAAGATGTTTTCCATGATGTGATGGATAGTGAAACTGAATTTAGAGTCTCTAAGATGTGGGCCAAACCCTTCTTTTGACACTTATTATATGAGCAGATGTAGTCTAGCCACTTAACCTCTCTGAAAATGTTTATTTATCTGTAAAATGGGAATAATTTTTATATCCCTATCTTATAGGTTTATTGTGAGGATCCACTGAAGTAATTATTTAAAGTGATACAATTTTAAAGCTCTATGTGAATGACAGTTACAATTATTAGTACCCTCCCAAATCTTGCAAGTCATTAAAACTATGGTCATTAAGCTATAATTTTCAAACTCTACCCTTCCCTCCTTCCCTTCCTCCCTCCCTTCCTCCCTCCTTCTCTTCCTTCTTTTCTTCCTTCCCTTCCCTCCCCCTTTCTCCCTCTCTCTCCCTGTCTCTCCCCACCTCTTCTCCCTCCTCCTTTCCCTCTCCTTCCCTCTCTTCCTCTCTCTCCACCTCCCGCCTCCTTGACACCTCTCCTTTTTTCTCTTCTTCTCCCTTCCATCCACCTCCCTACACCTCTCCTTCTACCTTCTCCTTTCTCCTATGCCTCTCCCTGTCTCTGTCCCCATGCCTCGTTCTTTCCCCTTCGTCAAGAGATCTGAGTTCAAAGTCTATGCCCTGTCACTGTTTAGCAAGTTGCAGTAAGTTACTTATATCATATGGAGAGCTGACCTAAGTATATACTATAATCAATCCCATAGATATACTATCTATGGGACCTTAGAAACTCTTAGAGTACAGTAAAAAAAACTTCTGATTTTGGAGTTAGAAAACCTGTGTTCAAATACTAGCTCTGACACTATCTTGGACAAGTCCCTTAACTGCCCTGGGTTCTTTATGTGTAAAATGAAGGAAGTTTGGTTAGGTAGCTTCAGAGGTTTCTTTTAGATGTATGGTCTTCTTTGTAGAGGAGAAAACTGAAGTTCAGAGAAGTTGTGGCTTACCCCAAATCACATGGATAGTAAGTGATAGAACTAGAATTTGAATCCAAGTCCCTTGACTACAAATCCATTACTTTCCCTACTATACCATCTTTCTTTATTCATCGAGTGGATAAAAATTTATCTCCCTTCCTGGTTTAAGTTCCCATTTGGCCTTTCTGAAAGCAGAATAAAATAAAAACTGTTTGCAGATATTCATTGTTCTTGCTTTCCTTTGCTCAGTGAGAACAAGTAAATACTGGTGGGAAGGAAAGAGAGGCTAATGGAAAATCAGTTTGATTAATTTGCAAATTAATAGCAATTAGACTGTGGAGGGGCAAGTGAATTATGTGTTCATGCAAGTATTGAAATGTGGCGAAGCCCAGCAGCTTCGAGGGGAGGAGGGGAATTTGGTGCTGGGCAGGCAATATTCCAGTGCAGTGAACACACTTGATAAAAATTCTTGCAAGCCTAGATAGTTTGCACCTGGGCATAGTTTGGAGGAAATGCCAGCTCAGAATAACAGAAAAGTGAATGGGAAGATATGATGCATAATTCAGAAACTCTGTGAGTCAAAGCTGATGTTTTTGGTGAACATCTTCCAACTATGTGTCACAGAACCTCAGGGTGATGGGAAGATGTCCTCAGTAACCCATAATCAACTGTCTGTGTGTGCAGTTGCTGATTTTTTTCTTCCCTCTGCACTCCATCTTTAAGAGAAAGAAGAAAATTGTAGGATAAACAGCTGATGAAAGAGATCTATTTCAAATGCAACAAACAAACTTCCTTAAGACATACTTGGTTTATTATAGATTCAACTCTATCTCTTGCAATCCACCTCAGGGTCCTGAATCAGGAAGAACAAGACAGGCTATTCCAGTTGAGCTTTAGAGCTCTGAGAGGTGAGCTGTCCCTTTATCTTACACAGAACCAGGCCTTTGCATCACCTCCTAGTCATTTCCATCCCTCACCTCTCTTTTCCAGTACTCCTCTGTGTATTGTTCTTCTCCATTAGAATGTATACTCCTAGAGGTCAGGGACTGCCTTGCTTTCTTGTATCCTCAGCATCAAGCACATTACCTCGCATATAGTATCTTATTTAGATAATAGATAGATAGACATATACATATGAGTATATCTATATATATACACCATATATGTCTATATATGCTATAGATATACTATCTATAGTATCTTTTTGACATAATTTTATTATTAATTTATTTTAGTTTATCAACAATTGCTTCCATAAGCTTTTGGGTTTTAAATTTTTCTCCCCTTCCCCCCACCTCCCTTCCAAAGGCAGTGCACAATCTGATGTAGGCTATATGTATACATTCTTATTAAACATATTTTCACATTAGTCATGTTGTAAGGAAGAATTAGAACCAATAGGAGGAACCATCATAAAGAGGAAACCAAAACAGAAGAAAAAAATAGCAAATAGTATGCTTTGATCTGCATTCAAACTCCATAGTTCTTTCTTTGGATGTGGATAGCATTTTCCATAGCCTTTGGAGATGTCGTAGATCCTTGTATTGCTGAGAAGGGTTAAGTATATCAATATTAGTCACCGCACAACGTGGCTGTTACTGTGTACAACATTCTCCTGGTTCTGCTCACTTCACTCAGCATCAGACCATACAAGTCTTTCCAGGTTTTTCTGAAGTCAGCCTGTTCATCATTGCTTACAGAACAATAGTATTCCATTACATTCATATTCTACAACTTGTTCAGTCATTCCCCAGTTGATGGGCATCCTCTCAATTTCCAATTCTTTGCCACCACAAAAAGAGCTTCTGTAAATATTTTTTGTACATGTGGGTCCTTTTCCCATTTGTATGATCTCTCTGGGATACAGCCTTAGAAGTGCTATTGCTGGGTCAAAGGGTATGCACATTTTTATAGCCCTTTGGGCATAGTTCAAAATTGCTCTCCAAAATGGTTGGATCAATTCACAACTCCACCAACAATCATCATTTTCCTGTTTTGTCATATTGGCCAATCTGATAGGTGTGATGTGGTACCTCAGAATTGTTTTGATTTACATTTCTCTAATCAATAGTGATTTAGAGCATTTTTTCATATGACTATAGATGACTTTAATTTCTTCATCTGAGAACTGCCTGTTCATATCCTTCAACCATTTATCAATTGTGGAACAACATTCTTATAAATTTGACTTAGTTCTCTCTATATTTTAGAAATGAAACCCTTATCAGAGATATTAGCTGTAAAAATTATTCCTCAGTTTTCTACCTTCCTTCTAATCTTGGTGGCATTGGCTTTGTGCAAAAACTTTTCAATTTAATGTAATCAAAATTACCCATTTTGCATTTTGTAATGTTCTCTGCCTCCTGTTTGGTCATGAATTCTTCTGTTCTTCATAAATCTGAAAGGTTATTCCTTGTTCTCCCAGTTTGCTTATAGTATCACCCTTTATATCTAAATCATGCACCCATTTTGACTTTATTTTGGTAAATGGTGTGAGATTTTGGTCTATGCTTAGTTTCTGCCATACTCTTTTCCAGTTTTCCCAGCAGTTTTTGTCAAATAGTGAGTTCTTATCCCAGAAGCTGGGATCTTTGGGTTTATCAAATAGTAGATTACTATACTGTTTCTTGTAAACCTAACCTATTCCACTGATCCGCCACTCTATTTCTTAGCCAGTACCAAGTCATTTTGATGATTGTTGTTTTATAATACAATTTAAGATCAGGAAGAGCTCGGTCACCTTCCCCTGCATTTCTTTTCATTAGTTCCCTTGATATTATGGACCTTTTGTTATTCCAAATGAATCTTGTTGTTATTTTTTGTAGCTATATAAATAATTTTGGAAGTTTGATTGGTATGGCACTAAATAAGCAAATTAGTGTAGGTAGAATTGTATTATTATTATATTAGCTCGGCCTACCCATGAGCAATTGATGTTTTTCCATTTATTTAGATTTGACTTTATTTGTGTGGAAAGTGTTTTGTGATTACATTGATATAATTCCTGGGTTATAATATCTTTTATATAGTATTTTATTATATAGTATCTTATGCAATATATATATATATATATATATATCACAGTAACTTATTTCAATATTTATATATAATCTTCTTATAACCAAATCTTAGTAAATGATCTATTTATATCTATCTGAATAACTGTTGTTCTATTGATCTATTTATCTATTTATTGATCTATTGATCTATTGATTTATCTATCTATCAGACAGTCTGTCTATTTTTCTATTTACCAACAGTTACCATGAGGTAGCTAGGTGGCACTTTGGACAGAGCAATGCCCTTGGTGTCTGGAAGACTCCTTCCTGGGTTTAAATCTGGTCTCAGACACTTACTAGCTGTGTGACCCTGGGCAAGTCCCTTAACCCTTTTTACTTCAGTTCCTTATCTGAAAATGAACTGGAGAAAGTACTGGCAAATCACTCTAATATCTTTGCCAAGAAAACCCCAAATAGTTGGACACTACTGAAACGACTGAACAACAGTGATGCTTTGCTTAATATCGTTATACTCAACTATTGGAGCCATCTAATAATAGGATGAGATACTTTGAGGACTAGTGAGTTCATTATCACTGGATATCTCTAATTAGAAGCTAGATGATGGTTTGTTGGGGATGTTGTAGAGACAGCTCCTGATTAGATGTAGATTTGAATTTGCTGATCTCTCAAGTGCCCTTCCAATTCTGGGATGCTATGATTCTACACGCGTCTCATTTTGTTTTCATGTTTTAACATTATATAATGTTCTGATTCTCTCTGTTGTGCTAAATTCTATCTGATTGTAATATATGAGAGGCCAGAGAAGAGTGATGATTGAAGCTGAGGGAAAAGGACATATGTTGATCATAGCTATATGGAAGGGGATGTGTAGAGGCATAGTACCCACCAGAGGTGGGTTCTCACACCCAGAGCAAAGTGTTGGAGAAAGTGATCCTAGCAAATGAAGCCACTAAGAAGACTTTTCACTGGAATGTACTAGCTATGTTAAGCAACAGGAGCAATATACTGCTCCCATCTGAGAGACTCAAGGAGCAAGAATGATTGACCTCCAGGGCCTTACTTTTAAATGTGACTATCACCTGCTGAGGTGAGGCTGGTCAGTAATCTTTCATCAGAGTCATGTATATGATGGAGATTGATGCCTACATGACCTGGAAATGGCAGAGAATCATTCCTTTCTATGAAAATCAAGCTTTGCTTTAAATAGCACTTTTCATCAGGGAGTTGAAACTGTAGCAAAGCTAACCTTACTCAGAGGTGAAGTAGGCAACCACCTACAAAAATATTTTTTTTTCTTTAAAGTAGCACCTTGAAACTCTCTCAGTCATCCTTTCTCACCCATTCCAGCTTTTTGAGGTCCAAAGTTATTTTCAGGGAGGACAAAGCTTTTCATTCCACAGTGAAAATGAAGGCTTTAAGTAATAGCAAAAAGTAATAAGAAGTGACTTACTGGAGTAACTTATAAACTACAAGCTTTTGTTTGTTTTTTGTTGAGTCATTTCAGTCATGTCCAACTCTTCATGACCCCATTTGGGGTTTTCTTGGCAAAGACACTGGAGTTTGTCATTTCCTTCTCCAGTTCATTTTACATAAGAGGAACTAAAGCAGACAAGGTTAAGCCATTTACCCGGCCAGGGTCACACAACTAGTAAATGTCAGATCAGATTTGATCTCAGGAAGATGAGTCTCTCTGACTCTAGACCTGGCACTCTATCCACCGTGCCATCTAGCAGACCAAACTATAGTTTAAGGAGTGCCAGTGTATAGGAAATGTATACCTAGAACACAGGTGTCTGCCAGCATCTCCGGAGCCAACCTGTGAATGCAAGTAAAGTCAGAGGAAGGCTCACTTCACGTAGTTCATGAAAATTCACCAAGCATTAACATCTATGACCTCATTTAATGATTCTGTGAAGAAGCACAGGTTTTACAGGTAAAAATAATAACTCATCTTTTTGTAGAATGTTAAGTTTTCCAAAGCAATTTGTTCACAACCCCTTCTCCTACTCCATAGCTAATGGCTTCCCTCTATGATTACCTCACATTTATATATGTTGCATATATATTGTTATTTACATGTTCTCTCCCTCATTAGAATGTGAGATTCACGAGGGCAAGTTATGTGTTTTTGTTTTTCTTTGTATCTCCAGTGCTTAGTTCAGTGATTGGCACTTCTTTATCTGAGAAACTGTCTCAATTGGGGAATGGCTAAACAAGTTGTATATGATCATCATGGAATACTGTTGTGCTCTAAGAAATGATGAGCTTGTTAATTTTAGAAACAACATGAATAGACTTGCACAAAATAATAAAGAGTAAAATGAGCAGAACCAAGAGTACCCTGTAGACAACAACAGTAATATTGTTTTAAGAACAATTTTGAGTGACTAAGTCATTTTGACTATCATAAATACCTGAATTAACTACAAAGGACCTATGAAGGAAGGCTATCTGCATCCAGAGAAAGAACTGATAAATAGAAGTATGTACAGACTGCTTTTACCTACACATACATATTTGTGTCTAATGGTAGCCATCTCTAGGGTAGGGGGGAGGGAATAAAAAAAGAAAAAAGGAAAATTACATGATAACTTTATTGTATATTTAAATTAATAGCAAGTTATACATAATAGATTTGTAATTTCATGCACATTTTATTCTATGTTATAGAAATGCTTGTTTTATTTCATAAATTAAAAATAAAAATTAAATTAAAAATAAGTACTTCTAGACAGCTTGAACATATAAGAGCTAGGTAGTACAAATATTTTTACCCCCATCATACAGATAAGGAAAAAAAGGTTGACAGAAACTAATATTTTCTAATGATAAGCACAAGAGGTATTATTTGAACCTATAACTCCTTAATACAGGTCCCCCCAACTACTTAATGACTACTTCCTAAAATGTGAATACCTTTGGAGTGAAAACAAATTGTTTTCCAATTTATATTCATACTAAGTTGCGATAGCAGATTCAAACTAAGTTACTGATATCACATCCTTCTCAGGTTTTGATTTGAGAGAAGAGATGATAGTCACTTGGGGAAGGAAATGGGATTGGAGGAGGAAAAAAGAGTAGAATAGAAGCGACAAAAACAAGCTTTCGCCACTTGTAAATTTTCCTCAGAGCTAATCCTACTGTATAGGATTTCCAGCTTTCAATTGTGAGTTTAATGGACAGAAATGATAGCAGGGATATTGTGTTCAGAATAACTGACTTATTAGACCCATTCTCATGAGAAGTAGAAAGGGATATGCAAAGATCAGAGATTTTGAGCAAGAAAAGACTTGCTCAGCCACACAGGTAATAAGTTACAAACATAGAAACTGAAACCAGATCCTCTGTCTCCAAATATAAGGCTCTACCCATCTGGCCTGCCTACTTTACAAGGTTGTTATGAGGATCAAAGGAAAGACTGAATATGAAGATATCTTGTAATCATCAAATAATGAAAGGTAATTATTATCATGGTAAATAGCCATACTTATTTTCATACATTTAATAGCCCTACCTGATTCATTGTACTCAATATTTTCAAATCGATCTGCGATTTCATAGATGCAGATGTGTTCTTCACTGATGTGGATTCCAACCCTTTTTACATGCCCATTCTATGTGACACTTGTCCATATGCTCCCATAAATTCTCCATTGGCAGTCTGCCCAACATTCTGGGGAGCTTCCTTCTTTTCTTCTGACATAAAGTGATATACAGAGGAGCACACATGCCATCCAATTGCTATCCTTCCCTCTTGCTACATTGCCAGACCATTTCTATTTTTTATACATTTCTTTGATGATTTCCATTCTTCAAATTTTTTTCAACATTGCTTAGCTATTGTGTTGCAGCCTGAGCATGTCCACCATGTGCCTTTCCATTGCTCTCTGAATGATAACCGTTTAAATTCATCAGAAAATGTGGTATTCCATGATTTGCAGCCAGATAGTAATGTTACTTGTATTTAAAAGTTGGGCCTTCCTTTCATCAAGATGTTTGTAATGCTTGTCTCAAAGGCAATCCAGTCCCCTTTCCTCATCTAGTTTAATTATGGGTGTAAGTTGTCATCCACTTGCAATACTATCCAAGATAGAAATATGCACACAAATATATACACATTTATCGACAAACTATACATACAGATATTGACTAACTCTGTGAGTTTTCCATTTGATTACATGTCATAGTTTGGCCAAAAGTCATCTTCACCACCTGATTTTTGTTTTTCTCTGTTTAGATGGTTAGGTTAAACCTAGGGATATTTTGTTGTTTATTTATTTCAGTCATGTCTGACTCTTTATGACCAGATTTGGGGTTTTCTTGGCAAAGATACTGGAATGTTTTGCCATTTCCTTTTCCAGCTCATTTTACAGATGAGGAAACTGAGGCAAGCAGGGTTAAGTGACAGGATCACACAGCTTATTAAGTGTCTAAGGCTGGATTTGAACTCATGTCTTCCTGACTGCAGGCCTGGGTCTCTGTCCACTGCACCACCTGGCTTTCCTAGAGCTGACTCAAATCCGTTCATGAGAAACTGTGGTTAAATGTTCAGCGTGAGCATTTAGACTTTAGAAATAGGCAAGTGATACATATCAGTGCTTGATTTATTGTTTTGTTGATGGTTTAGACTTAAGAAAGTGATGGAGAAAATGTTACTAATGTAGATTAAACCTGAAGATATGGCATTCATACATTTTCCCCAGAGAACTGACTGTTAAATTATTAATACACTCTTGGTTAATCCTTTTGCTGTAAAAATATGCCTTATTAAATGTAACTAGTTCTATTTCCAACTCTAATCTCTCAAGGTTAGTCCTTAGTATACAACTATCTGCTGGACAGTTCTCTGTGAATTTCCTACTGGCATCTCAAATGCACACTGTCTCAAACTAAATACATCACCTTCACCCCTAGTCCCACTCCTCCTCCTCCAAACTTTATGATTTCTCTTGAGTCACTTAAATATGCTATCTTAGAAACATTCTTGAATCTTCTATCTCCCTAACTTCCAATATTCATTCAGTTGCTATATCTTATTAATTTACCACTATAGCATCTCACACAAGTCCCTTTCACTGCATTCACACCCCCTCCTCCTTCATTATCTTTCATATGGACCAAAGTGATCATCTTCTAATTTACCTTCATAATTACTTCCAGAGAACCACAAATTTCAGCCTGGCATTTAAGGTTCCCCAACTTTGGCATCAATATACCTTTCCAGACATTTCTTGTTCTTCCCTACAAGTACCCTCTGTTCTAGCCAAACTGGGCTGCCTAGCTGTTCTGCCAAATTGGCATTTCATCTTCCTACATTCTTAAAAGCTCTATTTCATACCTGGAATTCACTTCCTTCTCCTCTTCCTCTCTCAGAATCCTTAGCTTTTCTTCAGACTTCAGCCAAGCTTCAAATTTCTCTCTGAACATGTCCTTGCCGTCATTGATCTCCCCCAATTGTTATAGCCGTATGCTCCCTCAAATTACTTTTCATTATGCATGTATACTCTGACCCCCAATGCTGCCCAGTAGATTCATAGCATCATTGGGTCATAAAGGCACAAAATTTCTTTGGTTTTACCATTGTACCAGTGCTATCACAGTGCCTTGTTCATAATAGCCCTTTAATATTTTCTTATATTATGTTACAAGTGAGGACAAATAGTTTCTTTCATACTTCTCAGATGAGAGATGCCTTTCGGGCACTATTCATCATGGGCAAAACAGTGGGGACAACAAACTTTGTCTTCATTTTCATGATACTTTTACCCTCTTCTGTTGTTTTCCACATTACTGCCTCCTGAGATCGTTATTCAACTGAAACTTCTCTTTCCAAAGTTAACTGCCAAACCTAATTTCCTAATCCTCATACTTCCTGGTCTTTGTTTATCACTGTTGACCACCCGTCCTCCTAAATATTCATTCCTATCTAGGTTTTCATGACACTGCTTTCCTGAAACTCTTTCCTTTCACCAATTTCTGACCATTCCTTCTCAGCCTCTTTTGCTGGATCTTCATGTAGGTATGTGGGGTATTTAGGGAGTACTAGCACCTCTGGTGTGAGAGCTTGCCCTGTCCAGGGCTGCTCACCTACCTTTGGTGCCCACCTTTTAGCCTACTATCACCTGTGGCTCCAAGAAGCTGTAGCATGTTTAGTGGCCACACCCTGGTAAAACCCTCTTGGCAGATGGGCTAAACTAGATTGAGAGTAACTGACAGGCCACAAACCCATAGATGAATTAGGGGCATGTCTTCCCCAATCATGTGAAGACTTCCCTAGCAGAATGGGCAGATGAAAAAAAATTTTAAAAAAGAATGGGCAGATGAGACCTATCTGTTCCAATGGTCATGAAGACACTGTGGAACACTTATAGCTTGGTCAGACATTGAAGACACCAAAGTTATTCACTGGACCATTGCTGTTTGTCTTGACTTTTCTCCTGTTGGCCTTTGATGACTCTGGAAGAGAGTGAGGCTGATGACTTCGTGCAATTCTCCTTCACTTAAATCAAATTCACATATAAGTCAAGACATCACTACGTGATGTCATCAGTCTCCTTCAAAACAAAGGATGAACAATAACTAACCAAGTTTCTCTAGAAACTCTGCTCTGGCCTTTTTTTCTCCCCTCTATACTATCTTTTATAGTGGTCTCATCAACTTCCATGGGTTCTTAGCTCCTGGTGTCTAATGTGTATTATCTCTATGTAAATTATTCCTAGATTTATTTATGAAGCCCTAGTCTTTCTCCTGATCTCCCATCCTACATTGCCCATTGCCTTTTTGACATCTCATATCAGATGTTTTCAAGGCATTGCAAAGAAAAAAAAATAAAGAAGAAGAGAATGAAACTCATTATCTTTCTCCCACTTCCTCACTTCCTTATTTCTATGGTGGATAACCCCATCTTCCCAGTCATGTGGGTTCACACTTTAGTGTCACCACTTAACTCCTCACTCTCACTCACCAATCTTGTCATTTCTACCTTTGCAATATCTTTCATATGATCCCCGTTCTCTCCACTCACATAACTTCTACCCTAGTTCATGCCTTCTTCATTCAAAGTAATTATCTATATGCCCAACTCTAATCTCTCTTAAGACTCGTCCTCAGTACCCACCTGTCTGCTGGACATCATTTCCTTTTGAATTACCTATTGGAATCTCAAATGCACACTGTTTCAAACTAACTTCATCATTTTCACCTCTTGATCCATTCCTCTTCCTTCAAACTTTGTAATTTCTCTTTAGTCACTTAAATCTCTTATCCTAGTTTTCCATCTCCACAGGACTAGTTCAATATTTTTCTAACTGCACTTGCCTGTCTCGTCTTCCCTTTTTCCAATCCAACCTTCATGCAGCTACCAAAGTGATTTTTGAAAAGTGTTTGGCTAATCTAACCATGTCATTCCTCTAGTCAGTAAACTCTAATAGCTTCCTGCTACCTCTAGCTACAAATTGAAAGTTCTCTGTCATTTAAGTCTCTTCACATCCTGCAACCTCCCTACTTCTCCAGTATTCTGAAACTTTATTCCCATTGGTGCATTGCATAATTCAGCTACACTGGCTTGCTTGCTGTTCCTCATGCATGACATTCCATCTCTCATCTCCTATCTCTGTTCCTTTGCTTTGGCTGTCCTCCATGACTGGAATCCTCTCCTCCCTTACCTTTACCTCTCAGTTTCCACAGATTTCTTTGAGACTTAACTTAAATCTCACCTTGTACAGAAAGCCTTTCTGAGCTTCCAATCTGCTAGTGCTTTAACCTCTAAGAAAAAGGTTGTTAATCATTTTTGTATCATAGATCCCTTGGGAAGTCTGATGAATCCTATTAATCCTTTCTCAGAATAATGTGATTTTAAAAAAATCAATTGAAGGAAATGTTACATTTCTGTTGAATGTTGGTAAAAATAAAGATATGATTTTTCACAACCAAGGAAATCTATCCATGGATCCCATTTTAAGAATACTTGCTCTAAGATTACCTTCTATCTACCCTGAATATATCTTGTAAGTATATGTTTATTTACATGTTTTCCCCCATTAGAAAGTAAGCTCCTTGAGGGAAAAAGAATGCCATTTTTTGCCTTTCTTTGTATACCCAACACTTAGCATAGTGACTGGCACATATTAAGGATTTAATAAATGGTTGCCTACTGAGTGACATGCTAACTGAGATGCCTCATTGAAAAAAAAATAAAACTAAACTTGTTCACACCAATGGTCCAAGCAACTAACTTAATGTGTTCTCATTTGTCAAAGATGAGGTTTAGGAAGAGCCAAAGGTATATAATAGACGGATCTATAAGGGTGCATTTTAGATAAAGGGGTATATGTAGGTAGGAAACACATTTAGTGTCAAGAGTGAAATCTTAATATGCTCCCAGTTGTGCCATAAAAGGCCACCTCTGTTTCTACACTAGTCTAGCCAGGCCAGCCCCATGATAAAGCTAATCTTTGCTGCAGAAATGCTAATTAAAAAAAAAGACAATTCAGACATAAGTTTGACACTTGAGAGGTCCAGGCAGGTGCTGCTCAGCAGGCCTTCTCTGTATGCAAATCAGCTCTGACTTCCTTTATTCCACTCATGCTGGCTGACTGTTAGGCAACCTATCCAAGCAGCTCCTGAAATGTGGTACAATTCCGGGTTTCCTCATGGAATCATGGCACTTAAGAACGTGAAGGATTTTTGGAGGTCAGTTAATTCAGCTCTCTACTTATTGTTTCATACAGACCTAATAGAATCATATCAGAGACCCATAGAATCCTAGGGTGGGGACTTCAGAGCCTAACTAATCTAACTCGTACCTGAACAGGAATCCCCTCAAAATACCATCTGACAAATGTTCATCCATTCTTTGAAACATACTAGCTGTTCGGCCCTGGGCAAATCACCTAACTTCTCAATGTCCCAGGCAAATCTCTGATACTACAGATTACAGAACATTTGTTAATTGGCATTGGTAGGGAATGTTTCCTCACTGAATGTTCCCTATACTAAATAAATTATAGATACCAACATATTTTGTATTTATTTAGCTGTGCATATGTCAAAAGCAAGGCTTAAACACAGGTCATACCAATTCTGAGGCTTTCTGTCCACTATACCGCACTGTCTCTCTAATATAAAATATATAAAAAGTCAGTCAGTCCATTCATTAACATATATCTTTATCAAGTACACTGTACTATCTCTCAAATATAAAATACATATGAAGTCAGTGAGTCAGTTAATTAACATTTATTAAGTGCCTACTATGTGCTAGGCATTGTGCTACATACTCTAGATACAAAGAAAGACAAAATATAGTCTGTCCTTACCCTTGAGGATATATATGTATATGTGTATATATATATGTGTGTGTGTGTACATACATATATACACATATATGTATGTGTGTATGTATATATATTTATATATGTATATATACAAGATAAGTTATAAATAATAAACAGAGGAAAGACACTAGAACTAAAAGATATTGGAAAAGGCTTTCTGTAGAAGGTGGGATTTTAGCTGGAACTTGAAGAAAGTCAGGGAAGTCAGGAGGTAGAGATGAGGGGGAGATCATGATAGTCATGGGTGACAATCAGTGAAAATGCCTACTCTCAAGTAGTATCTTATTTGTAAAATAGCCAGGAATCCACTGGATTAAAGAGTATATAGTGAAGAGTAAAGAGTAAGAAGACTGGAAAAGTGGGTGGCAGGGCTAGGTTATGAAGGACTTTGGACAAAAGTAATGTCCAGTTGCAGGTTAGAGAAAAAGGCACTAGTAATTGGGAACATCAAGATGGAATTCACACTGGAAAGAGCTAAGCTTTGAAGAAAGGTAGACTTTCTACAAGGAAGAGGTGATGAAAGTGCACATTCCAGGAATGGGAGATGTCTTGTGCCAAGATATAGCAATGGGAAATTAAATGCTGTATGTGAGGGAAAGCAAAGCAGGCCAATTTGTCTGGAACTAGTCACCTTTCTTCAATCCACTGTATGTGCACTTGTTTTTCTATATTTATTCCTTATTAAATTTCATCTTATTTTATTTAGCCCCAAATTGTAGCACAACCAGCTCTTTTGCTGGATTCAAATTCATCTGATTCAATCCTTCCCAGGTTTGTACCATCTCTAAATGTAATAGCTACGCTATCATACCTTCATTAAATAATTAATATGCAGTCCTCCTGGGCAAGTTATGTGCCTGTGGACCATATCCACAAAGTTTCAGAATGGGGGGTGATGACAGCTAAAGAATTTGTCATTAGGGGAAAAAGGGAGTCTGAACCAAAAATAAAGAGAAAAAAATTGAAGAAAAGGTAACTACCAAAGAGAAGCTGTTTGTTGTCCCCATGCGCTTACTTGAAAAGGTCTATGAGATCTCAACTGTTTATATTCTGTTATACTCTATAGTAAGAAATCTTGTCCTTTCACCTTTACTGGCATAAGTGCAGATAAGCAAGAGCAAAAGAAGGAAGCTGCTGGATTGAGTAGCGAGAGACGAGCTCTTTAGATGAGGAAATAAGTACCTAATCCAGGCTGTCGGCAGAATCAAGCCACAATTGTTCGGAGTCCAAGAGATGTGCCCCTTATCACCTCTGCTGCCTGGACACTGACTTTTCAGGAAGTATTGCCATGAATGGGAAACACCTAAGAACTGATATTTCTCCAGTTTCTCATAAGAGTGACTGGGAGGTGGAACTCAACTACTGGCCCTTCATATTTCTTGCTGAAAGGAGAGATGAATCCTGAATCTGAGGAAAATTGTGTGGTGTAGGGAATACTAGGCTTGGGTTTAAATCCTGACTTTGTCATTTACTTCCTGGACCTTGTACAAGCAACACTTCTTCTCTGAGGCTCAGTTTCTTTGTAAAACAAATGAATTAGACTAGATGTCCTCTAATATTCCTTTCAACTCTGTAATTCTAAGAGGGGTTCATTCTGAATTCACTGATCTGTTATGTCTTATTTTTCCACAATTCATTTTGAAATTACAATTTAAGATCTGTACATAGCTATGCTTTTTAATTTTATTTTAATTTATGGAATAAAACAAGCATTTCTGTAACATAACAAAGAAAAAAAAGATGATTGCACATGAAACTCCAAATCTATTATGTATAGTTTGATATTCCTTTCAAATATATCATAAAGTTATGTATTTCTTTTCCTTTTTTTCTCCCCCCTACCTAGAGATGGTCACCATTAGATACAAATATGTAAATGTATATGTTTATATATATATATACACACACACACACACATATATACATATACACATATATGTATATGTATGTGCAAATATATACATTATATATGTGTGTGTATATATGTATACACACACACACATATATATATAAAATCCTTCTATATATACATCTATTTATTAGTTCCTTCTCTGGATGCAGACAATGTTCCCACATAGGTCCCTTGTAGTTAATTTGGGTATTTATAATAGTCAAAATGACTTAGTTGCTCAAAGTTGTTCTTAAAACAATATTGCTATTACTATACACAATGTTCTCTTGGATTTGCTCATTTCACTCTTCATTATTTTGTGCAAGTCTACCCATGTTTTTCTAAGATCATCAAGCTCATGATTTTGTAAGTGACCTCCACTGAAATGTGGCACCAGTTAGGAGGGAAGAAAGCTCATGATGTGATTGGGTATATCCACATCAGACGCCCTAGATTAACAGGAGGAGTGTTGCCAATTACAAAGGGGTGGGGCTAAGGAGAGCTAGGCAGCCTGCTCCCTGAGAGTTCCATAGAGCTTGGCAGTTACACCAGAACACCCTCTGCTGTTAGCCGAAAGAATAGAAGATAGTGATAAACATTGGATTAAGAGCAGATGAATAGGTCTAGGGATTATCACCTGGCCATAACTAATTAGATAGATAGATAGATAGATAGATAGATAGATAGATAGATAGATAGATAGATAGATAGATAGATAGATAGATAGATAGGTCTACCCGAATAGAACAGGGCTTACTTAGCACAAAACTTTGGGTTGTGATCAGAAGGCTTTTAAAACCATAGAACGGTACATACATGTGAGTCATTTTAATTATTATTTTAAAATTGAGGAAACTGAGGCCCAGAAAAGAGAAGGGATATTCCTAGGCCCTCGAAGCTTGTTCATATCAGCATGAAGACCAGAATACAGGTCTTCTGACTCTAGAGTTTTTTCCAACTCATGACCAGGAGGAGACTGCTTCCATTTCGCAGACGTAGGGCACAACCAGGGACTTGGATTCCATAACCTGGTTATGTAAAGCTTTTTTATGAGTGAGAAGTATAATGCAGTCATCACTAGACTGAAAACTGCCTGAAAAAAGCAGGATATGGCAGAGGGGAGACATAGACAGGAGGTGTAATAGGGAAGGGAAAAAGTGACTTTCTAAGAATCCCCCAAATGAAAGGCCAGCATTCTGCACTAAGTCTAGCAGTCAGTTTAATTAAATACTACTCACATTTACTTACCGAAGGATCCTGTTTCATTAACATAAACAGATAAGAGAGCAGTGGTGCATGGCAGCCCCTAGGGTTCTGGGAAGAATCTGTTTTGAATTTTTTACATCAATCAAGTGATTCATATACATGGCATCTTCAGCTGGTGGTTTGCTGAATGGAGTCTGGTGGGCTTTCCACTAGGGTACACCACTAAAAACTGCTCATTAATAGATAATCAGCTTCTACTGATCTGCTCCTAGGCTGGGTTCCAGAGCAGCTGTTTCCCCTGTACTGTGATTTAGTTCTGTTAACAGTGATGGAAACAGATTTGTGCTATTCCTTTTCCCATTAACCTTATTATACTGTTTTATCCCAAGCTACATGCTGCCAAGAAGGGAAAAAATGTGTTTTTAAAAAATGTGACAAACAGTTTAAACTTCAGCCCTTTTGATGTGTCAAAACATCCAGCTGAAAAGTCAACAATGAAGTCAATCTCTTGAATGTGGGTTCTACAGGGTGCCAAACATTCAACTTCTCTAGCCTCAGGTTGTACTCACAGAAGGTGGCAGAATGGTTCAGAGAACTATTTTTGGGTTTCACTTCAGAGCCAACCTGTTGGTTTGGTCTTTCCCCATGGCAACTGATGTCACTGATAGTTCCAAGGTGACAACAAGTAGAAGCCGTCACAAGCTATGGTGGGAGGTCTATTATTACAGTCACAGAAATTCTACCTCCAAAACATCTCGCACATCAGTTCCCTTCTTTCCATCTTGTTCACCTTGTTCAGACACTCATAATCTCTTTCAAATCTCAGCTCAAGTAGCATTTCCTACATGAGGCCTTTCCATATTCTCCTAGTTATTCACCGCCAAAAATCTCTGTATCCACTTTTTACACAATTTGTAACCTATCTCTGTATATATGTAAATATGCATGTACATATGCATGTATGTATTTTATTCCTAATATAATGTAAATTCCTTAAGAGAATTTACTGTTTGATTTTTGGTTTTGTACCCTTGGTACTTATCATAGTGCTTTGCACATATTAAGCATTTAATACATGCTTGTTGAATGAATGAGGACTTCTGTAGACCTTCAGATTAATGATAAAATATTTTAAAGACACTACAAGGTTGGTATACATTATTTGATATGATCCTAAAATTCTTCAAAGTACATACTACTTTTATCCCCATTTTATAAATGTAAAAACTGAGTCTCAGAGACATGGAGAAATATACCCATGGCCAAATGATTGATAAGTGTTAGAAGCAGAATTCGAACCTTAGCTTTGCTGACTCTAACTCCAGTACAATGTGTATTACGACTTGTAGCCTTTAATATTAGAATAGGACCATGTCTCAACTTGTCACACAAATGCATTATAGAGAAATTCTCCCTCTTATTCTTAGTAAATATGAAATATAAAGGATTGATTCTTATCTCAGGTAAAACATCTCACAATATCATGGTCCTGAGGACATAGTGATAAATCCTTCAATAACCATTTATTAAATGTCTACTGTGAGTCAGGTACTGTGTTAAGTATGGTACATAAAGACCATTTTAGGGGGTATAAAGTGTCCTGCTTTCTAGTCCTTTCTCTACCACTTACTTACTGTGTGTCTCAGCTTGTCCAAGGCAATTTGTCTCTCTGGACTTCAGTTTCTTCATCTTTAAGATGGAGATAATTAAGTTGAATTACACAGTGACTATAAAAATAAGATGTCATAGCATGTAAAATAAGGAGAATTTGGGCCTTAATTACTCAGTGGTGAGATCATTTTCATATAAATAACTAAATAGTCAAACCTCCACCACACTGTACTTGTTTGATTGATCCCTTAAACCCAAATGCTGAACTTTACTTTTAAATAAATTGAATTACTTTCCAAAAAAATTAAACAGACAATTATTCTACCCTACTAAGTTCTTCTTTTACAGCCTTTAAAGCATGGATACATTTGAATTTTCTATTTTCTTTTTACATATATGCCATCATGAACACAGCCTAAATATTGGAACTTGGATATTTGAAAACTTAGAAATTCATTTATAGACATAAAGTTAAAGTATCTTCAGCAAATATCTAGTCAATCCTTATATTACTTGGATTGAAATTAGTTATAGAATTAATCCCTTGAGAGATGGCATGGCATTGTAGATGGAAAACTGGCCTCAAAATAAAAAAGACATCTTCAGTTCCTACTTTTGACATTTACTAGCTCTTTACCATAGACAAGTTTCTTTGCTGCTTAATGGCCCAGGCAATTGTATAAGACTATACATAGAGACAAACTACTGATCTCTCTTGGTATATAGAGTTTCCATACTGTATCTTTCTTATACTGATAAATCAAACTATGGGACCTTTAGAAACAGGATTAGTAGCTATTAATAATAATAAATACCACTTACATAGTACTTTAAGGTTTGCAGAACTCTTTATGTATGTTATTTCATTTGATTCCCCTGTAAGGTAGGTGCCATTACTATTGCTATTTTACAGATAAGGTAACTGAGGCTGAGAAAGTTTAAATGACTTGCCCATATTCACACAGCTAGGGAGTATCTGAGGCAGAGATTTGAACCTTGGTGTGTGTGACTCCAAGCCCTGCTCTCTATCCACTGTGCCACCTACTTGAAACATATTTGTCCTTTCCTTTCCAACTAGGGAAAGTCTTGGTGGGAAATGGAGAAAGGCAATAAGTAGGAAGAAAGATATAGTCCAAAAGCCAGGCCAGGTAATTACCCAAACGAGTGTGAGGTTTCAGGATCCAAAGGCTAAAATGAGTACATAGAACTCCCTGAGCTCCTTGAAGGCAGAACCTGTTTTTGCCTTTCTTTATATCTGCAGGGTTTAACAGGGCTTGGTACGTGGTAGATGCTCAATAAACACTTAATGATGATGGTGTAGTACTGGTGGTAGTGGTGGTGATAGTGATGGTGATGATGATACCAATCAATGAATCTCAAGGAAGAGATTCTACAACAGTTCAGGGCACCAACATGGAGGCTCTACCACAGAGTTGATACTTTGCCTGAACTCAAGCTGCTTTCTGGAAGCTTAGCTCTTTTTTATTACAGAGGCATGCATGCCCAGTTCCCAAATGGTGGTGTTTGACAGCTTGCATGATCCTGGGTGGCCCCACTGATTCAATTCAATTCCACTCAATGAAAATTTATTAACAATAGCTGACATTCATTGAGTACTCTACATTTTGCAAGTGCTTTACATGAATTAGCTTATTTGATCCTCACAACAACCCAGTAAGGTAATTACTGTAGATATTACTTATCCTCATTTCATAAGAGAGGAAATTAAAACTCATAGAATTTAAGTGACTCACTCATGGTCAAATGTGTTGGAAGCAGGATTCAAATAACAAGTCTTTCCTAATCCAGGGTTCAGTGACCAATCCATTACATCAATATAATGAAGACCCTCAATAGCTCTGAAATTTCCTTGCTTTTCCCCATGACATACCCTCAGATATCAGAAAGGAATTCTCTTGACTCTTCTGTTTGGTGAATGTCTTATATCATCCACTATATATAGGCAGCATGAGTTATACATCATTTCACTTTCTAGCTATTTCTTTTCTCCAGCCACCCTTACACATACAACTCTAGTTCTTGAACCGTAATAAAACAAAATTGCTATCACTTCTAGAAATGATACATCAGTTTCCTCTCCTTTGGCTTCATTCACCGTCCTGGTAACTTTTCACACTAAAATATCTTTCCCTTTCCACTCATTCCCTAGATGAATATATCACTTATTAGAATGTAAGCCCCTTAAGTAGTTTTTGTTAGTATCCTTAATGCTTAACACAATGGTTGTTTCACGTAGTAAGAGTTTTATATATACTCATTCATTTCTAAATTGTCTTTTCTCTAAACTTAGCATCCACAGGACACTTAGTAGGTCTTTATGTGATCTGTTTTCAAGGCTGTTTACCATAGTGTCAGTATATTCTGGTGACCTCTGGAAGAATTTCTTGGTTTGGGATTCTTTGAAACCACTGCTTGTTTCAGTCACTAACTATGACAAGTCTATATTCATTCTGGGCATGTTCTAGTTGTCAATCTATCTGCTAAAATGTGATAACCAGAATTCCACAAGACATACCAAGAGTTTTGGGATAGGAGCATATGACCACCATTTTTCATGTACTATACACTAAATTTCCATTTCCTTCTGTAACTGCTGCCATCTTAGAAACAAATATGTAGGCAGTTAATTTCTGCCAAATATAGCATTTAGAATCAAAGTGATATTTTTTTCTTGAAGGCAACTGACAAGCCAGATATGCAATACGGCATTTCAAAGGGTAACTCTGATCTCTAGAAACCCATCTCTCTTCTGACATCTTAGCTAATCTCCTATGAACTTGACCTTAGGAGAGATACAAGGTGTCATTGTAGCATTCCATGGTGTCCTCATGGATAAGGGAGATGTAAGAGAGAGAGAGACAGAGAGAGAGAGCAAATGATTCCATTTAAGGACATAGATGAATAGGGAACTGGAGTCATAAAACTTGAACTTTTGATGTAGCTGAACAATGGGAAATATCAATGTGGCCTTGAAGTGATGAAATTAGATAGAGCCTGGACCTTCTGCCTTTTAACAGTCTTAACAAACGGGCAACAGATTTGCCATCTTGGTGGCTAAAATAACCAATTTTCTAGATGTCACCAAGGCCAAAAGTACTATTATATAGGATCCTTCAAAGGCAGTGAGTGTAGCCCCTTGCCATAGGACCTGAGTCTTGCTCTGCTTCTCTACTCCATTGTTTCTTCACCCCCAAAAGCTCAGAATTTGACTCATTGTTGTCCTCGTCTCTCTCAGTCCTCTAGACAATTACCTCTCCTCACAGTACTGACCTGCCCTACCCCATTACCTGAAGTTCTGTGTTCCTTTTTTTTCCCTGCTTTTGAAAATTAAAAAAAGTTTATTCCTACATACCACAAGTAAATGAATGTAGGCAGGGGAAAAGCTTCATAGACAAAAAAGAAATTTCCCAAGGTCTCAGATAAGGCATTGTAGTATGAGGAAGGAACACTAGATCTTGAATTAAAGGTCCTGGGTTCAAATCTCTGTTCTAGCACTTACTTGTGTGATGGTGGCTAAGTCACTTTACCTCTCCAAGATATACTTTATTCATCTGTAAAATGAGCAGATCAGATTACATAGTCTCTTCCAGGACTCACTCTTGAGAATCTTAGAGTCTTATCAAACACTCCTGGAAATTATTGCCAAGCAGTCAGTCTCATCTCTGTCAGACTTTATTCTACCTCTGCTCACTAGAACTATACTCTAGACTTGAGCTATTTTTTTAATAAATAAATTTATTTAGTTTTAGTTTTCAACATTTACTTCCACAAGATTTTGAGTTCCAAATTTTCACCCCATCTCGCCCCTCCCCCCACCCCAAGATGGCATGCATTTTGAATACCCCTTCCCCTAGTCTGTCCTCCCTTCTATCTCTCTCCCCTTCTCTTATCTCCTTCCCCTTCTATTTTCCTGTAGGGCAGGATAGATATCTGTACCCCATTTCCTATATTTCTTATTTCTCACTTGCATGTGAAAACTTTTTTTTAAACATGTGTTTTTAAAACTTTGGGTTCCAAATTTCCTCCCTTCCTCCCTCCCCACCCACCCTCATTGAAAAGGCAAGCAACTCAATATAGGTTATACATGTGCAGTTATGAAAAACACTTCCATAGTAAACATGTTGTGAAAAACTAACTCTATTTCCCTTAATCCTATCCTGCCTCTCCCATTTATTCCATTCTTTCTTTTGACTCTGACCCTCCTCAGAAGTATTTGCTTCTGATTACCCCCTTTCCCAATCTGCCTTCCTCTCTATCATCCCCCTGCTCTCTTGTCCCCTTCCCCCCCCTATTTTCCTGTAGGGTAAGACAGATTTCCACACCCAATTAAGTATGTATGTTATTTCCTTTTTAAGCCAAATCCTCTGAGAATAAGATTCACTCATTCCCTCTCACCTTCCTTCGTTTCCCCTCCAATATAAGAGCCTTTTCTTTTCTGTTTTTCTGTGTGAGATAATTTACCCTGTTCTACCTCTCCCTTTCTCCTTCTCCTAGTATAATCCTCTCTCACCCCTTAATTTTATTCTCCAGATATACCCCTTCATCTTCAACTTACCCTGTGCCCTCTATCTATCTATCTATCTATCTATCTATCTATCTATCTATCTACATACATACATGCATATAATTTTTTTCCCTCCAACTACCCTAATACTGACAAAGGTCTCATGAGTTATAAATATCATCTTTCCATGCAGAATGTAAAAGTTCAACCTCAATAAGTCTCTTATGATTTCTCTTTCCTGTTTACCTCTTCATGTTCCACTTGAGTCTTGTCTTTGAAAGTCAAATTTTCTATTCAGCTCTGGTCTTTTCATCAAGAATGCTTGAAAGTCCTCTATTTCACTGAATAACCATTTTTTCCCCTGAAGGATTATACTCAGTTTTGCTGGGTAGGTGATTCTGGGTTGTAATCCTATCTCCTTTGCCCTCCGGAATATTATATTCCATGCCCTGCGGTCCCTTAATGTAGAAGCTGCTAAATCTTGTGTTATCCTGATTGTGTTTCCACAATACTTGAATTGTTTCTTTCTGGCTGCTTGTAATATTTTCTTCTTGACCTGGGAACTCTGGAATTTGGCTACAATATTCCTAGGAGTTTTCCTTTGGGGCTCTCTTTCAGGAGGAGATCGGTGGATTCTTTCCTTTTATATTTTGCCCTCTGGTTCTAAAATATCAGGGCAATTTTCCTCGATAATTTCTTGAGAGATGATATGTAGGCTCCTTTTTTGATCATGGCTTTCAGATTGTCCACTAATTTTAAAATTCTCTCTCCTGGATCTATTTTCCAGGTCAGTTGTTTTTCCAGTGAGATATTTCACATTGTTTTCTAATTTTTCATTCTTTTGGATTTGTTGTTGGCTTGATTTGTCTTGATTTCTCATAAAGTCACTAGCTTCCAATTGCTCTATTCTAATTTTTAAGGAAGTATTTTCTTCAGTAATCTTTTGGACTTCCTTTTCCATTTGGCCAATTTTGCTTTTTAGGACATTTTTCTCCTCATTGGCTTTTTGGACCTCTTTTGCCATTTGGGTTAGGCTATTTTTTAAGGTGTTAATTTATATCATTATTTTTTTGGGTCTCCTTTAGCAAGCTGTTGACTTGTTTTTCATGATTTTCTAGCATCACTCTCATTTCTCTTCCCAGTTTTTCCTCTCCTTTTCTTACTTGCTTCTCAAAATCCCTTTTGAGCTCTTCCAAGGCCTGGGGATGATTCATATTTTTCTTAGAGGCTTTGGATGTAGGAGCTTTGACTCCATTGTCTTATTCTGGTTGTATATTTTGATCTTCTTTTGTTACCAAAGTAAGATAATATAGTCTGACTCTTTTTGCGAGGTTTGCTCATGATTCCAGCCAATTACTTGAGTTGTAAACTCTTTGTTAAAGTAAGAGTCTGCTTCCAATGTGGAGAATGTATTGTCCCAAGCTTTAGGGGTTTGTACAGCTGTTTTCAGAGATACTTCTAGGGACCTATAAATTTTCAGTTCTTCCAAGGTGGTATGATAAGGGGCGAGGTGTTTACTCCTTTCCTGTCCTGTGCTCTGGTCTTTGAGTGACCACAAGCACTCATTTTTGTCTTGGAACTGTGAGGAGGATTTCCTCTCCACCACCACTACAAGCTTCACCATGCCAATGCTCCTTCTTGCCCCGGGACTGCCACCCAGGACTGTGACCCAGATCCAATCACAGGCAAGGCAAGAGATTCCTGCCTCAGCACTGGCATAGAGAACCCTACAATCCCTCTCTGATCAGCCACTCAATTCCCCCTCAGTCAGTGGGCTGGAAGCCCAGGAGGCAGCTGCTGCCCCAGGGCCATGCTTGGGACTTGGGGCTGGGATCTAGCTGATCTCTCTCTCACCATAGAAACAGACTTTTCCCACTGACCTTCTTCTAAGTTGTCTTTGGTGTTCTTGGGTTGAGAAGTCTGGAAACCACCACAGCAGCCCATAATTCAGTCGTCTGATGCCTGCTCCCAGGTTTGCTGTGGCCTGTGCACCCATGCCACACTACGTTTCTCTCCAGCCTGGCGTGATATTCCTTTCTGATCAACCATCTAGGTTGTCTTGGGCTGGAAATTTGTTTCTCTGTCTTTTTGTGGGTTCTGCTGCTTTAGAATTTGTTTAGAGCCATTTTTGTACAGGTATTTGAGCTAATTTTTAAAAAATCTTTTTTTGTTTTTTTGTTTTCAATTTCCTATATTCTTTTGGAAATTGCCTTCCTGGAAGAAAGAATTTCAAATTCTGTCTTTGTTTACCTCTAATGTCCTCAGTTTCACAAGAACATTCTAGACTCAAGACTGAGATCTCTAGGATCAGGCCACAACTCATAAGGGGTTCCAGGGAGGCAAGTTCCATACTCCTGTCCCTCTACTTTTGACTTATGTATCTTGGATAACTTCTTCACAAAATCATTCCTCAAACAGATTTTTCAGAGAATATCATCAGTGTCAGATCTTGAAAATCCTAATTAAGTATCATGATAATCAGTTTAAAATTTTCCACATAGTTTGGTAACCAAAATTTGAGTCAAAAGACTTGGATTCAAATCCCGGCTTGTAAAGTCACCAATTTTATGACCCTAGACAAGAGGTCCTTGTCCCCCCATGACTTAATTTCCTTATCTGTGACATGAAATAATTGGACTAGTTGACCTCTATGTTTCTTACCAATGTTAAATTCTATGTTCTTTGATCCAAATTAACCTGTACCTGATTAAGCTTCTTTATTCAATCAAGTATTTCCAGTAGATCTTTGCACAGAATAGGTGTTTAATTCATTAAATTAGATTCAGTGGGTATAATGGAAGAAATGCTGGCTCTGAATCAGAAGACCTGGATTCACTTTTGCAACTAACTGTATGACTTTGGGTAATTCCTTTCATCTCCCTGAGCTCCTGTTTCCTCACCTGTAAAATGAAAATCTTAAACTAGATAACTTCTGAGGTGACTTCCAGCTCTAGATCTAAGATCCTAAGTTGGAATTTGAGGATTAAATTAATTTATTGTACAGTAGACATAGGAACCAACCTTCTAAATTGTTTACTTCTTCAGGAGTGTTTGAAAAATATTTTGGCTTACCACCCATGCTAAGACTAACCTATAATAGATATTTGGACAATGCAGAGTATCAGTTATAAGCCAAAGCATAATCAAAGTTAATCACACTTTTCAGAATTATAAAGAAGCTTTGGTGACTCAAGATGTGGTGTCTGATGGATATCTGGATATAACATACTGATCATTAAAAGAATACCTAATTGGATCATAATTTGATACTTAATGGCACAGCACATCCTGCTGCTAATCCCCTCTTCTGTTTCTTCTGCTATAATGATGCTAATATTAAATCAGGATTCAAGAGGCCCTAATCTCTTGAGAATCAACCAGTGGTCTTCATTAGTATTTCCCACAAAGGAACTTCCTCTGAATGTTTGACTGCATTACAAAAACAGTTCTATTTAGTCCATTCCCTTGCTCAATCAATTATTTCCCTTGACAGAATCCCTTAAAAGTCATCATCCTGTCACTGCTTAAATACTTTTAAAGATGGCTTAGTCCCTGATTCAGAAGGAAGCCTGCTGCACTTTGGGGTAGCTCTGATCACCAGGAAATTATTCTTTATAAGAAGTTAAATTCTACCTCACTCTTATCTTAACTCGTTGGCCCTAGTTATGCTCTCTGGGGTCATAGCAAACCTTCAAAAATGGAAGAAAGTGTCTGTTACCCCTCAGATCTTCTCTTTATTTAACAAACAGTCCTCCTATGAATAAACTCCATCCACTGCTATTGAAAGAATTGGAAGAATTAATTGCTCACTAAATGTCAGTGATACAGTATGTGAAAAATAGTGGGGAATGGTAGAGTTACCACAGAAATGTAGAAGGGTAAAGATTGCCCCCAGTTAAAAAAAAAAAAGAAATAGAACACAGTCTACAACTATAAGCCAGTGGGCTTGACCTTTATTCATGGGGAGGTTTTAGAGTGGATCTTTTAAAGATGGTTACTGAACATCTAGAGAAGGAAGTGATTACAAAGAATCAGCATAGCTTCTTCAAGAATTAGTCATGCCAGAGAGGTGGAGCCAAGATGGTGGAGAAAAGGCAGACACTTGCCTGAGCTCTTGCCAAAATGCCTCTGAACATCTTTAAGTAATGCCTCAAACAAATTCTGGGTTGGCAGAACCCAAAAGGTTGGGGTGAAACATTTTTCCAGCCAAAGAAAACTTAGAAGGTCAGCAGGAAAGGTCTGCCACACCAAGATGAGAGTGTAGTTCAGTCCATCGCAGGCTGAGCCAGTGCAGACTGGACCTGGGCAAACCAGGAGCAGTCCTCGGGAGTGACTGAATCATCAGTGGCAGTGTTTACTTCTAGAGCTCTCAGTCCACAGAGGGTAAGGGGTGCACTGGGAGGTTGAACAACTGATTAGAAAGAGATTACAGGAAATTCTTTATTGGCACTAGGGCCCTGTTGTTTTGCATATACTTTGATTTGATTCACAGTACTGGCTGGCAGTCCCAGGACAAGGAGGAGCATGAGCACACCAGAGCTTGTGGCTGTGGTGGAGCAGGGACACTCACTACAGTTCCAGGGCATAAAAAAGTGCTCATGATCACTCACAGACCAGAGCACAGACCAGAAAAGAAGTAAATCCACCTCTCCTTAAATCATACCACCTTGGAAGAACTGAAAACTTACAGGTCCCTAGAACTATCTCTGAAAACAGATGCATAAATGCCCTGAAGCTTGGGACAGTAAGTCCTCTACCCTAGAAGCAGAACCCCACTTTAACAAAGAGTTAAAAGTCAAGAAATAGGCTGATAAATGAGAAAACAACAGAAAAAATTCTGACCATAGAACATTACTATGGTGACAAGGAATATCAAAACACACACTCAGAAGAAAACCAAGTGTGACCCTGGGCAAGTCACTTAACCCAAATTGCCTAAAAAAAAAAAAGAAGAAGAAGAAGAAGAAAACCAAGTCAAAACTCCTACATCTAAAGCCTCAAAGAAATTTTAAAAATCAAGTAATAGAGGTAAAAGAAAATTTTGGAAGAGTAATGAGAGTGATGTAAGAAAACCATGAAAGAAGAGTCAACAGCTTGGTAAAGAAGGCACCAAAAATACTAAAAAAAAAAAAAACACAAAAAAAACCAATAACACCTTAAAAACAGACTAGGCCAAATGGAAAAAAAAAGTACACAAAAGTTCACCAAAGAGAAGAACTCCTTAAAAGCAGAATCAGTCAAATGGAAAAAAAGGCACAAAAATTCACTGAAGAAAAGAACTCCTAAAAAGTAGAATTGGTCAAATGGAAAAGAAAGTACAAAAGCTCACTGAAGAAAATCATTCCTTAAAAATTAGACATGAGTAATTGGAAGCTAATGGCTTTGTGAGACATCAAGAAACAATAAAACAAAACCAAAAGAATGAAAAAAATAGAAGACAATGTGAAATATCTCATTGGAAAAAAACAATTGACCTAGATCTAGGAGAGTTAATTTAAAATTTAAAATTTAAAAATTATTGATCTACCTGAAAGTCATGATCAAAAAGAGAGCCTAGACATCATCTCTCAAGAAATTGTCAAGGAAAACTATATTCTGGAATCAGAGGATAAAATAAAAATTGAAAGAATCTATTGATCACCTCCTGAAAGAGATTCCAAAATGAAAACTACCAGGAATAGTGTGGCCAAATTCCAGAGCTCCTAGGTAAAGGAAAAATATCACAAGCAGTCAGAAAGAAATAATTCAAGTATCATGGAGCCACAATTGGACAACCTACAATTTATTGGTTTCTATATTAAAAGACTAGAGGGCTTGCGATATGATATTCCAGAGGTCAAAGAGGCTAGTGTTACAACCAAGAATCACCTACCTAGCAAAACTGATTATAATCCTTCAGAAAGGAAAATGGGTATTCAATAAAATATAGGATTTTCAAACATTCCTAATTAAAAGACCAGAGCTGAATAGAAAATTTGACTTTTAAATATACAACTCAAAAGAAGTATAAAAAGGTAAACAGGAAAATGAAATCATAAGGGACTTAATATAGTTAAACTGTTTACATTCCTATGTGAGAAAATGATATTTGTAATTCCTTAAAACTTTCTCATTATTAGGACAGTTAGAAGGAGCATACACACAGAGAGGGCACAGGTGTGAGTTGAATATGATGGGATGATATCGAGGTGTGAGAAAGAGGAATGCACTGGAAGAAATGTAAAGGGAAGGGTAGAATGGGATAAATTATCTCACATAAAACAGGCAACAAAATGCTTTTACAGTGGAAGGGAAAATGGGGAAGGTGGCAGGGAATGCTTGAACTTTACTCTCATCAGAATTGGTTCAAAGAGGGAATAACATACACACTCAATTGGGTATGTATCTTACCCTACAGAAAAGTAGGAGGGGAAGGGGGTAAGAGTAGTACGGCATGCTCATAGAAGGAAGAGTGGATTGGGAGAGGTGGTAGTTAAAAGCAAAACACTTTTGAGGAGGAACAGAGTGAAAGTAAAGAAAGAATAGAATAAACAGGGATGAAATAGGATGAAGGGAAATACAGTTAGCAATCATAACTGGGAAAAATTTTTGAAGCAAGTTACTCTGATAAAGGCCTTATTTCTCAAATATATAGAGAACTGAGTCAAATTTATAAAAATAAGAACAAATGCCCAATTGATAAATGATCAAAGATATGAAAAGTCAGTTTTCAGATGAAGTAATCAAAGCTATCTATAGCCATATTTTAAAAAAATGTTCTAAATCATTATTGATTGGAGAAATGCAAATTAAAACAATTTTGAGGTACTACCTTACACTTGTTAGATTGCCTTATAGTACAGAAAAGGAAAATGCTAAATGTTGGAGAGGATTGGGAAAATTGAGACACTAATGCAATGTTAGTGAAGTGGTATACTGATTCAACCATTCTGTAGAGCAAAGTGGAACCATGCCCAAAGGGCTATAAAAATGTGCATACCCTTTGACCCAGCAATACCACTACTAGGTCTGTATCCCAAAAGAGATTTTAAAAAAAGCAAAAATGAAAGGGACCTATATGTACAAAAAATATTTACAGCAGCTCTTTTCTGGTGTCAAAGAACTAGAAATTAAGTTGATGCCTATCAATTGGGGAATGGCTGAAAAAGTTGTGGTATATGATTGTAATGGAATACTATTGTACAAAAAAAACTGGAAAACCTACATGAACGGATGCAGAGTGAGGTGAGCAGAACCAGAGGAACATTGTACACACTAACAGCAATATTGTAAGATGATCAACTGTGAATGGCTTAGTTATTCTCAGCAACACAATGATCTAAGACAACTCTGAAGGACATGTGATGAAAAATGGTATTCCATCCCCAGAGAAGGAACTGATGGAGTCTGAATACAGATCAAAGGATACTTTTTTAAACTTTATTTTTGTTGGGATTTTTGTCTGTTTTCTTTTATAATATGGATAATATAGAAATATGTTTTGCATGACTACACAGGTATAAGCTATATTGGATTGCTTGCCTTCTCAGTGATGGGGGAGAAAGATGGGAGAGAATTTGGAACTCAAAAATTTAAAGATGAATGTTAAAAATTGTTTTTGCATGAAATTGAGGAAAATTAAAATGCAAAAAACAAATTGTTCTTGCCAGACTCATTCCACTTCTGTTTTTGACAGAATTACTAAATTAATAGATTAAGTAAATGCTATGGATATTATTTATCTAGATTTTAGCAAAACATGTGACAAAATATCTTATACTTTATTTGTGGAAAAGGTGGAGAAATTCAGACTAGTAAGTAACAATAGACAGATTCAGAGCTGATTAAGAGGTAGATTTTGACTAAAAAGTAGTCATTTGTGTTTTAATGTCATCTTGAAAGAAGGTCTCCAATAGAATGCCTGTGGATATTGTGTTTGGTTCTGTGCTTTTTCAACATTTTATTTATAATGACTACAAAGGTTAAGATGGAATTTTTTTTTATCAAATTTAACTGGAAGGAATAATTAAGTCACGGAATGACAGTCATGTCCCCCCCCCAAAAAAAATTGTGACTGATAGAGCATTGGGCTGAATCTAAGAAGATGACATTTAATAGGGATAAATGCAAAATCTTATACTTGGGCCCCAAAAAATCGACTTCACAGATGCAAGATGAGTGAAGCATGCTTAGAAGTTTCCTGAAAAGATGTGGTAGTTTTTGCAGACACAGTATGGATCATCAGTATAATGTGTCAGTCAAAATATCAATGCAATTTTGAGCTGCAGCAAGAGAAATATAACTCAAAAGTTAGAAGATGTACTCTGCCCTGGCCAAGCCACATCTGAAATATTATACCGTACTCTGGGGTCTGTTTACTGATTGGTAAGTCCTGATCTATGATTGACATATCTGAAGGCACTCCAGACTTGCTGATCACCTCACTAACAACTTGTTATTTTGTTTTGATCCAGTTCCCCACTTGCTGCCTTACCCTTAGGCAGGATCACTATCCTTCCTCTCTTTTCTCCCTTTCCAGCTCCCCTTTATGTTTTAGCACAGTTCATAGAATTTAGTAAATTGAGTGCTTCATAAAATTCTCTCTCTCTGTCTCTGTCTCTGTCTCTGTCTGTCTGTCTGTCTGTCTGTCTGTCTCTCTCTCTCTCTCACTCACTCTTCCTCTTTCTCTCTCTCTCATTCTGGGCACTGCATGTTAGGAAGTTAATTACCTGGATAGTGTCCAGAGCAGGCTAAGGTACACGGCCATTTGTCTTATATGTTGTAACAGAATCCTTTTGAGTATGAGTTATACTTGGGTATGGCTACTCTAAACTCTAAAAATTATCTGATACTGTGATTTGTATAATTCTGGCTTCTAATACCACCCTAACTCTCTCCATGGGGCAAACTTGAATTCAATAATGTCCTTAAGATGACCAAAACAGAAAATCTTTTCAATGAGTGTTTAGCTAGTATGCTAATTATTTTTATGAAAGTACAACTTTAGGTGAAACAGCCAGTAATGGGAGTTGGGAAAAGAGCTGTTAATTTTATGGGAGCAATATGCATGCATACATGCATACACACATACATATATACACACGTGTGTGTGTGTATGTGTGTGTGTGCGTGTGTGTGTGTGAGATACATTTGGAAGTAGGATGGATAGTGAAGCAGCATAAATTGGATCTGGCAAAAGTTCTGGGGCTGGGAAGGATAAAGGAAGGCAAAGGCTTGTAGGCATTCAAGGACCTGACAAGGTTAAGTTAATGGAGTGAATGGGGTAACCCTTAAGCACAGAGGAATAGTAAAAGAAAGTATGTGAATGAGAGGAACCGAGCTATATAAGGTCCAGTTGGAGACAAATACAGAACACATGAAAGGGAATATTATGAAATTTCCCTTTCATAATGACTGGTCAGCTAGGTTGGAACCAGATTGTAGCAGGATACAACCATAACATGGGTTACTCCACCCTCAGTCTCTAAGGGCCAGGTGTGTAACATTTTATTCCTTTCTAAGGATTTTCCAATATCCACAAGTGTTCATTGGGGCAGGGGTGAGGGAAAATCTCTTTTCTTTGCTGTCGACTAGAGCTCCCATGGCTTACATTTGGGCTGCTAGATGGCACAATGAGTGGATAGGGTGCCAGGCCTGCAGTCAAGAAGAGCTTAGTTCAAATCTGGCCTAAGACACTTACTAGCTATATGATCCTAAATTAGTCACTTACCTTCTGTGTGCCTCAGTTTCTTTAACTGCAAAATAAGGATCATAATAGCACCTAACTTCTAGGGTTTCTTTAAAGATCAAAGGAGATAAGCCTCACATAGTGCTTGGCACATAGTAGATGCTTAATAAATGTTCATTCTCTTCTGCCTCCCCCCCCATTTTAGGGTCCATGAATCTCAGGTCCATTTAATCACTTACAGTTTTTACTCAAGATTATTTACTTCAAAGATATATCAAGAACAAACAAACATTTCCCCCAACACATTTGGAACATAATCCCCTCCCTCCCCTCCCACACACCACTTTGGTCTGGAGTCCTGGGCTCCAAGGTCTCCATGGATTAAGCTTCAGTCAAAGATTCCATTCCCTGTACCTAGAACCAAAAAGGACAAACAAAACAGACCCAGATCTTCAGCATATTTCTCAGGATCACATAGTTAAAGGAAAGGGGAGACGGTCCTTCTCTGCTTACTGCATGGTGTCACCTTCTATGAGTAAATGAGTCCTTTATATCTGGTACTGCTGGAAAAGAAAGTGATTGCACTTAAGTGAGTAGATTTAAAGATGCGGATAGTTTTGGCTATGTAGCCAATGGAAAGAGGCTGCTCCCAACAATGTGGCAGGTCAGTGGAGAATGTCCATAACTGCACCCACCTACTATGATTACCTCCAACTTCAGTGATCTTGACATGTACCAAACCCTCATTACATAAACACTAGGAAGGCTGAGTAAAGTCTATGTTAACTTAGTGAGCATAAAGGGCCACTAAAGGCTTTGGATCATAGAGAGGGAAGTATTAAGTCTATGCTTCAGAAAGGTCGTTTTGACAACTGTGGAAAGGATTGGAGGAGAGAGGAAATGGAATGAGGCCAACTAGTTAAGATGTTTTGTAATAATCCAGGTAAGAAGTGATGAATATGGGAGGCCTGCCCACAAGGGCAGAATGATCAGAAGCACTGTGATAGTCTCTCCTTCATAAACTCCTCCAAAGAAATCTAGAAAATACACAAGGCTAAATTGTGATGTCATTTGTCTAGCCCAGTTTTGCATAAGGAGACATACAGAAAGTTACAGGGACATGGGGGATGGGATTGGGGCAGGAGACAACATTCAAGGAGAGGTTGCACAATAGCATAAGAGGCATTCCCAGCCTCATATCAAGGTGCCACCACACCCATCCCATAGCACCAAGACAGACACAGGTACCAACTGGCAACTCTGTTACTTACTACCCACATCCAGGGCAGAGTGAAAAGGGAACTTGTACGGGGAAGTGAGGTTGCAGGTACGGAGGCCTGGGACAGTTCACTAAGAAAAGCGGAAGCAAGCAACAGCAGTGGTGTGGCTCACTCACTTGTTCACCTTGTAAACAAACAACCGAGGCAGGAATCCCAGACAAAAGGGAAATCTACAGTTTTGTCATTCTGAACCAACAGAGCTTTCCTGTTGGCTGATAGTGGCTGAACCCAGCATCAGTCTACTCTTGCCTAAATTCAAACCCAGGTCAGAAACCTACAAAGCTCAGATGGGGAGGGGGGAGAGGGAAGCTAGCAGACTTTGTCCTGCATCAGACCTCTCTGGGAGAGCTGAAAGCTTTCAGGTCCCAAGTGTGTCCCTGAGAAGCTAGAAAAACACAACATTCGATACCCCCAAGGAAGCAGCCACAGGACCAGCCCAGATCTTTCCTCCAGAAAAGTGGCAGAGCCTTAACCCTAACATCAAGTCCAAAGTCAAGAAGTAGACTAGAAGAATAGGCAGATAAAAAAGGAACCCCACCATAATGAACTATCATGGTAGCAGAGAACCTCAAGACACAAATGCCAAAGAAAGAATGACTCCAAAACCTCTACAAGCAAAACCTCAGAGAAAACCTTATCTTGAGTGATGTCAACTAAAATTCCTGGAAGAGGTAAAGCAAGAGTTTCAAAAGACACACACATGTAAATGGAATGAAAGCATTTGAGAAAAAAAATTGGAAAAAAAAACAAGAGAGCTATGGAAGAAAAAAATTGGAAAGAGACTTAATGCCTTGGCTCAAAGGGTATAAAATATTACTCAAGCAATATACTCTCTGAAAATTAGAAAGATCAAATGGAAGCTAATGACTCCATGAGGCAATAAGAAATATTAAAATAAAGTCAAAAGGTTGAAAAATAGAAAAAAATTAAGGTAATTCATAAGAAAAGTGACTGACCTGGAAAATGAAGGGGGAAAATTAAGAATCATTAGATTATCTGAACAATGACAACAAAAAAGAGCCTGGACATATAATTTCAAGAAATTGTAAAAGAAATCTGCCTAGATATCTCTTAGAACCAAAGGGCAAAGTGAAAATAGAGAGAAGCTACTAGTCACCTCCTGAAAGAAACCAAAAATGAAAATCCCTAGGAATGTCATAGCCAAAAATACAAAGCATCTAGGTCAAAGAAAAATACTGCAAGCAGCTAGAAAAAAAGGACACAGTCAGTATCACATGTGAATGAGCAGCTACCACCATAAAGGAGCAGAGAACTTGGAATATGATATTCTGGAAGGCTTCCAGCCAAGAATAATTTATCCAGCACAACTAATTATAGTATAGTGCTATGGGGAGAAAAAAAAAATGGATTTTTAATGAAGTACCAAACTTCCAAGCATTCCCCATGAAAAGACCAGAGCTTCAGAGAAACCTTGAAATTCAAACCCAGGAGTTAAGAAAAAAATGAAAAGGTAAACATGAAACAACAATGATAAAGGACTCAACAATGAAAAATGTTTATATCCAAATAAGGGAAGATGATACGTGTGCCACCTTTGAATCTTGTCATCATCAAGGTTCATAAAGGGAGTCCAATTAGACAAGGCCTAGGAGTGGTTTCATTTATTTATTTATTTATTTATGATCTTAAGAAAAGAATGGAAGGACAGAGGAAATGGAGTGCGGAGGGGGAAGGAAGGTTGGGGGAAATTATCTCACATAATCAAGGTTCAAAATCAGTCATCCATATGAATGAGGACAGTGTGGAAAACAGTGGTTGACACTTAGACCTCATTCTCATCTGAGCTGGTGAAAAAAAAAGGATACACACAGTTGTATACAGAAATACATTTTACTCAATAGAGTAATAGGAGGTAAAGGGGAGAAGAGAGGAGAGGAAATTAGAGGGAGGGTAGATTAAGGGATGAACCAGGGTTATGAAACCTGCTACTTCGAGGCCACACATGGCCCTCTAGGTCCTCAAGTGAGGCCCTTTGATTGATTTCAAGTTTTACAGAACAAATCCTTTTATTAATGGAATTTGAATGAAACCAAATTTCACAGAACATATCCCCTTAATAAAATGATTTATTCTGTAAAACTTGGAATCGGCCAAAGGGCCTCAAGGCAGCAGGCTCCTCATCCGTGGATTAGTATTAAGCAAACCAACTTCTAAGGATCTATTCTCTCTCTGTCTCTCTGTCTCTTTCTGTCTCTGTCTCTCTCTGTCTCTGTCTTTCTCTGTCTCTCTCTGTGTGCCTCTCAGTCTCTCTCTCTTTCCCTCTGTCCCTCTCTCTCTCTAACACACATACACTCTTTCTCTCTGTATGTGTATATGTACAAATATATGTATGTGTGTGTACATTATATATCTTTCATGAAGTGGCAAAGAATAAAAATATGAGAGGGCATTCTTAAATTGAGGTGTAGATGAACAAGATATGGAATACGAATTTAATGGAATAATATTATGCTGAAGTTTTATCAGCATAATGAACTAACCAGGATTCCAAAGGACTAAGAAAAGTGAAAGACTAAGAGTGCAGAGTGATATGATTTTTTTTTCTTGGAACATGACCAATTTGTTGTAGAAATTTGTTTCGATAGACAATATATGTTTGTAAAAGGGTTTGTTTTTCTTGTGTTCTCAACTGGAGCTGAATGAGGTGGGAGGGTGAGAAGGTGGACCTTAGTTGATTAAAACAATGAAACATTTTTAAAGAGAAAGTTATGGGAGATTGACTTAGGGTGGAGGGAAGAGGCCAGACTTAAGAGGTGCTGTGAAAATGAAATTAACAGTATTAATAGTATTGGCAATTGTTTCAATGAGGCTGGAAGATTAGAGAGATAGAGAAGATGAAAGACATATCAATTCATGACGGAGGTGAATTGCCTTCAAAAATAGTTATCTGGTAAACATTTAGTAGCTACATGACTATCTCTTCCCTCGGAACCAGTAGTACTTATGCATTTAGGAGCATGACATTGTGAATGGCAGTATCTGAACCTATCCATTATTTCATTTTCTGGGAAAAATGACAAAAGCTTAGTATTTTGAATCAGGTATTGCTAAATATTGACATCTCTCCTGGGCCTCTAAAGAATAGCACTCTGTATTTACTGTTTGAATTCAGCAATTGTTGATTCTTTTGGCAAGGCCTATGTCTCGACACTGGATACGATGGGTCACTCAGAGCCTCAGGGTTTTGATAAACAATGCTTTTAATACAACCTTCTTCAAATACTTCCAAGAAAACAGTTCACAGGAAGATAAAAGTTCTGGCTTGGAGGCTAAGGAAGTTCTCTGGCATAACAAGGCCTCACTGCATCACAGACTCTTCGGGCTGGCCTTATATCCTCCTTGACCAAAGGGCTTACAGTTGGATCCCAGATCAATTCACCCTGTGGCAAAGATAAAGTAAGCTGCCCCAGATAACTCATAACCTCTAGGCTCATAATAGTCCTAGCTGCTGTTGTGGTAGTGGAGGAGGCGGAAGTTAGTTCAAGCTTTCTAATTTTGCCAGTATCCTGAATCACAACAACCTGTTTGGATCATCCATGGTGTTAAGAGGATTTTCTATATAGCTGTCCTTGGCAATATTGTAATTATCAACTGAAACCTAGATATTTGGAATAAAGATGTGGGTGGCTTAATAATGTACTCATTCCACAATCAGCTCCAATCCAGAAAAATAGACCCCATAAAAGCACTTACATGATTCATATGACCTAACTAAGGAAGTGGCATTGTTTCAATAATAGTGTTTGTAGGATTTTGTACCAGAAGAGAATTCAGCAATAATCTAGCTTGGATGATCTCTAATGCTATCATTTTACAAATAAAGAAGGTGAAGCACAGAGAGTTTATTTGACTAGCCCAAGGTCACACTGGTTACTATTGAGTAGTCACTACTAAGTAGTCACTCCTGAGGTTTGAAATACAGGTCCTCAGTGTCCAAAGCCAGAGTTCATTTTTTAGTACGCCATCCTACAGTTTAAAATGTAGCTACCCTTTTAAAAAAGAGGGCAGTACTTCCACTGACCTCTTAAAATGGCAGAGCTTAGAATGCAAATGATATAATTTTATTGAATAAAAGTACAGTAAAGTGAAGGGTATAGTGTCAGGGGACATGGGCTTGAATATCAGCTTTTCCACTTTTTAAAAATAAATTTTGTTGACTATATATATGTCTATATATACATATATAAATATGTGCATACATGAATGTATATACATATATATGTATATATACATACACTTAATCTTTGCTTGCCTCAGTTTCCTCATCTGTTAAAATGGGGACAATAATAATAGCACCTACCTCCTAGGGTTGTCATAAGGACTAAATGAGATGATATTTGTAAAGCACTGAACACAGTACTTGGCACATAATGGGCACTACATAAATGCTAGCCATAATAATAATTATTATGATTATTAAATAAGATTTGTAATATTACATCCCAGAATTATATAATAAAAATGTTCTGAGCAAGTGACAACTAAGAATAACAGTAAAATAAATATTCAGATTTATCCTGTTTAAAAGAAACAAGAATTTAGAAACAAAATAATATTCAAGCTCTCCAGAAATAGAAAAAATATTTTTAAAAAAATCTCAGATGAGCCTTTGTTCTATGCTGATGATCCTCAAATCTACCAAGCATGTTCTAATCTCTTTGCTAACCTCTAATTTCACATTTCCAACTACCTTTCAGACACCTTAAATTGGATGTCCAGTAGATATGTTAAACTCAACAAATCTAAAACTGAAATTATCATTTCCCCTAAACCTTCCCCACTTCTAAATATGCCGTTTACTCTCAGGGGAACACCATCCTCCTAGTCCCCCAGGCTTTCAACCTAGGTGTCAACTCTACCTCTCACTGTCTCTCAGCTCCTATTTCCAATCTGTTGTTAAGGTCTGTCAATTTCACTTTTCCAACATCTCTTCAATATCCCCCTTTCTCTTCTCTGACACTGCCACAGCGCTACTATAAGATGTCATCGCCTCAAGGTTGTACTGTTGCGATACCCTGCTGGTGGATTGGCCTGCCTCAAGTCTCTCTCCACTCCAATCCTCTAATCACCACCAAAGTAAATTTCCTATAGTGCCAATCCAACCATGTCACCTCCTTACTCAATAAGCTGCAGGGCTCCCTATCACTTTCGGGATCAAATACAAAACCCTGTTTGGAGTTCAAAGCCCTTTGTAACTTAGTCTCTCTCTGCCTGACCCCCACCCCAGACCTTTCCAGTCTTCTTACACCTCATTCCCTGATTCTTTGATCCAATGATATCAGTCTCCTTCCTGTTCCACCAAATAGATACTTTATCTTTTGACTCCGGGCATTTTCTCTGGATGTTGCCCATGGCTCTCTCTCCCTCCTTATTTCTGCCTAACGACTTCATTTGAATTCAGTCTAAAGACCCATTTATTGAAAACCTTTCCCAACCCCTCTAAATGCCTTCCCTCTCTTATTTTCTATTTATTATACGTGTGTGTATGATAAAGCAAAATTTCTCCTTGTATATATGTATGTGTGTGTGTGTGTGTATACAGAGAGAGGATTAAACATAATGAACTTTAAAATGATTGTTGAATTGAATGGAAAGTAGTTGGACTTAAATGGAAAACAAAAGAAGAATGCATTAAAAAGGGAATATGCACACATATGTGTATGTATGTATGTACGTATGTATACACATAGTTGCTGTTCAGTCATTTCAGTCATGTCCTGTTCCTTATGACCCCACTTGTGATTTTCTTGGCAAAGATAATGTAGAGTGATTTGCTGTTTCTTTCTCCAGGGTTAGGTGACTTGCCCAGGGTCACACAGCTAGTAAGTGTCTGAGGCTAGATTTGAACTCAGGTCTTTCTAACTCCAGATTCAGCCCTCTATGCACGGATCCATTTAGCTGCCATACATATGTGTGTGTATATATATGTATTTATGTGTGTATATGTGCATATGTGTGTATGTGTTTATATCTCTTGGTACAGAACCTGGCTTATAAGTGTTTAATAAACGCTGTTTGATTGATTGATTGATTTATCATTTAAGTAGGAACAGAGGAGGCAGATTTGAGAATGACCTGAGGTTGTGGTTTGTCAAGGAATAAGCAATAATAGAACAATTGAGCAAAAGATTTGAGAGCAGAAGACAGTGTGGAGTTCTACAGGTTCAATATTAGAAGGGAAAGAAATTGAAGTCAAAGTAGAGATAATGGCCTGAGAAAGTATTGAAGCATGGTGGAATGGGAGGGCATGATGAGGATAAAGAATAGTTTTAGGAGAGTTAAAGTATAGAGAATGGTGGAATGATATAAAGTCGTGGGCAGAGGGTTTTTTTTTATTGGAAGTGGAACATGGATTTTGTTGAGGTCCAGGGATGTGATTATCCCTATAGGTGACTAAGGTCAAACAGATGAGTAGATACGGAGATCTGAAGAGATCTTGGAACTGAAATGTTAGCTTGCTTGAAGTAGCATCATTTTGCAAGTTGAAGCTGACTCCTTGAGAAAGCGGCAAAAGTAACAAGATGAGTCAGTAAATAAGATTCAGCACGAATTGTGTTGTATGAAAAAAAATTTAGTAGAGTGAACTTCAGAGTGGTTGCTGAGTGTTGGTGGCAAAGGGAGTGCCTAGATTAGAGACCAAGAAGGATTCTGACTTCCCCTTCAGAACCAGTGTAATGTTGTATTAAAGAAAATAAAGTCAGACCTGGAGAGGCTGGCAAGAAATGCAGTCAGCTGGGGGAACTCAGGTCTATATAAGTAGGTAGAAGTATAAAAGGAAAAGGTCCAAAAAGAAGAGATGTTTTGTTCATTATGGAATGGGAATCCCATAGGGTGCTGCGGAAGAGGTAAGCAGAGTTGAAGTGTGATGTAGAAGGGAAAAGGTAGAGGAGGATAAGGATGAAAGGAGACATACAAGAAATTAAGAGCAGAAACCAGACTTGAATCCCAGTGTCCTATTCCCTGAACCACTATTCCATTCATCAAGGCCAAGCAGCAATCTGTTAGTCATCTTTCAGAGTGGTTAACAAATACGGATTGTGAGATGGTTGCTTTTAATTGGCTAGGGGACCCTGTGGTATAATTACTGGACATGTAGGTAATTTCAACTTGTTTGAAAGGTGGAAACCACAAGAAAGGCCAGAATCATAACACTGATTACCAGAAGAGAAGATATTCCAAAGACTGTAACTAAGAATGTGGAGAAATGTTACCTGCAGGAGCCAGTCAGGAAAAGTACACTTTGCAACATTTCTGACCTTTATTTATGAAAACTTTGTGAGAGAGCAATTGTGGTAATAATATCGGTTTCAGCAATTTGCTGCTACAAAAATAACACTCAGCCAAGTGGAAAAAATGCTATTAATCTCATGTAGGGACTCTTGTGTGTCCTTTCTAAGAGTAAAATAGTTTGGCCCATTGTTTAAAAAAAGGTATTATATTTATTTTCACCAGAAACATTTAAAGAAAATAATATAGAACTTTCATGTTTTCTGCTTCTCACCCATATCTAGTACCTGGGAGGGAGGGAGAGAGAGAGAGAGAGAGAAAGAGAGAGAGAGAGAGAGAGAGAGAGAAATTAATTTGTATTTTTGGTCATGTGCAGGACCCTAGAATTATTCCTGTGATCATAATCTCATAGAACACACCCCATCCCAAGATGTTCTCCCCAAAGTTATTGATTTGTTAAAAGGAATCTTCTTCATGGAAATAAATGTTGACTTACTTATAGAAAAAAAAAAGTCTTTGTAAGTTCTCCACCACCACCACCCAGCCTTCCTTTTTAATTTACTGCTCATGCTTTCAAATAATATCTAAAATGATAAATTTTGAAAAAATCAGTAATTAATATTTTATCTAATTTTATATGGATTTTCTCATTGTATCTTCACAGAAAAAGCTTATGGATAGATTTTAAAGGTATTATTATTCTTGTTTTATACATAAACTGAGGTTCCTATAAGTTGCACAAGGCAATATGTCAATCAATTGTAGATCTGAGATTCAAGCCCAGCTCTTAAGTGTTCGAATGTAGTGGACTTTTCTCTTTGTAGCAGCTGTCTCTCATGTATAAGGACAACAACAATCTAATACTCGGGCATTCTTTCCTTCTATTTTTATGAAGTTTTATTTATGCTTATATCATATTCATTTCTGGATGCTCCTTCTGCTCCTCTTTCTGCCACCATCCACTCCCTGTATTCATTTCCTTATAACAAGATTACGTATTTTTCAGGTTCAGCAAAACCAACCATCCCATCAGCTGCATTTGAAAGCATATGCAAAATTTCACACCCATCGTTTCCTGCCTCTCCAATGAAAGGAGGGTTATGCATTTTCTCACCACTTCTCCAAGGAAAAATTTCATAACTATAATAATACAGTATTCAGCATATTTATCCTTATTTCAATTTGTGTCATTATCTTTATATTTATAACATTATACATACTTATGTATATGTATACATATATGTATACAAACTCTATATCTATCTATAACATATTTTATAATGTATAATACTAGATACTTTTCCTAGTTTTTCTTACTTCAAACTGGATATGACTTCCTACTTTTATCTGAAATACTCATTATTGCTCCATGTAACCTAACTCGTTTAGGTATTCCCCCCAATAAATGGAAACTCATTTTATTTTCTATTTTTAACTACCACAAAAATGCTACTTCATACTATACACACACACACATACATACATACATACATACATACATACATATATATCACCATTTTGTCCTGTCTTTGGCCTCCTTGATTATATACATTGTAGTGGAATACTACAGTGAAAGTTATGTCTATATTTCGATCACATTTTAAAGCAAAAGACTAGGTTGCTTTCCAGACCAAAGCCTCATCATCAAGTATTAATATGCTTTATTTTCCTCAGCCAATCCATCATTGACTATTGACATATTTTGTCTTCTTTTTTCCTTTGCAAACTTGTTGGGAATGAATAGTAAAACCTCAGAATTATTTTAATTTACCTTCTTCCAATACATAATTTAGAGATATATTTAATATAGTTGTTAATGGCTTCTAATTTTTTTTGAGAATTGTTTGTACAAAAAATGTGTATAGTAGCTCTTTTTGTAGTGGCAAAGACTTAGAAATTGAGGGGATGCCCATCAATTGGGAAATAGCTGAACAAGTTGTGGAAAACAAATGTGATGGAACATTATTGTTCTGTAAGAAATGGTGAGCAGGTAGACTTCAGAAAAACCTGGAAAGACTTGTTTGAACTGACTCTGAGTTAAGAGAGCAGAACCAGGAGAACATTGTACACAGTAATGGTAATATTGTCCGATGATCAACTGTGCTGTAGTTTTTCTCAGGAATACAATAATCCAAAACAATTCCAAAAGACTCATGATGGAAAATGCTATCCATATCCAGAGAAAGAACTATGGAGACTGAATGCAGATCAAAGCATACTCTTTTCATTTTTAAATTTTTTTTCTCATTGTTTTTCCCTTGTGTTCTGATTCTTCTTTCACAACATGACCAATGTGAAAATATGTTTAACATGACTGTACTTGTGTAACCTATATCAAATTTCTTGTTGCTTTGGGGAGTGGGAAGGGAAGGGAGAGAGGGAGAAAATTTTGGAACTAAAAATCTTACAAAAATGGATATTGAAAACTAGCTTTACATGTAATTGGAAAAACAAAATATTATGAGTGCAAAAAAAGAGAATTCCTTGTACATTATCTTTATCTATTGGAGGATGATTCTTAATCACATATTTTTATTATTTACCTGTGTATTCTGCACATTAGGCCTTAATCAAGAATGATGCCAAAATTTTATTCCCAATTGTCAGCTTCCCGTCTTACCCTAGTTACATTGATTTTGTTTCTTCAAGAACTTTTCAACTTCATGTAATTGAAATTGTTACTTTCTCCTTTTTTAGCCTATTCTATCCTTTTGAAAGAAGAATTTCTCCAATCTATAGTTGTATAATTTCTCCAATCTATAGTTTTTTAATATTTTATTTTTCCCCAATTACATGTGAAAACAACTTTAACATTTTTTTAAAGTTTTTCATTTCCAAATCTTCTCCCTCCTTTCCCCAACTCATTGAAAAGGCACGCAATTTTGTGTAGGTTACACATATGCAGTCTTGCAAAACATATTTTTCCATATTAGTCAGGTTGTGAAAGAAAACTCAGGGAAAAAGGAAATAAACCAAAAGTATGTATCAATCAACATTCAGACTCCATCAGTTCTTTCTCTTGATATGGATAGCATTTTTTATCGTAAGTATTTCAGAATTGTCTTGCATCATTGTATTGCTGAGAATAGTTAAGTCACTCACAGTTGATCATCATACAATATTGCTGTTACTCTATACAGTGTTCTGGTTCTACTCATTTCACTTTGCCCCAGTTCATGTAAGTCTTTCAGGTTTTTCTGAGAGCATCCTGCTTAAGATTTCTTATAGCACAATAGTATTCCATCACAATCATATACAACAACTTATTCCTGCCATTCCCCAAGTGATGGACAGCCCTTCGATTTCTAATTCTTTGCCACCATCAAAAGAGTTGTTATGAATATACATACAGGTCCATTTCCTTTTTATTTTTTGTCTCTTTGGGATACAGACCTAGCAGTGATATTGCTGGGTTAAAGCATATAGATATTTTTATAGCCCATTATTCTAAAGAATGGTTGAATCCACATAGTTTCACTAATAGTGCATTAGTGTCTCAATTTTCCTACATCTCCTCCAACATTTATCATTTTTTCCTCTGTCATATTAGACAATCTGATAAATATAATGTGGTAGCTCAGAGTTGTTTTAATTTTCATTTATCTAATAAATAGTGTTTTAAATCATTTATTCATATGACTATAGATAGCTTCGATTACTTAATTCAGAAAACTGTCTCTTCATATCTTTTGACCATAAATCCATTGAGGAATGTCTCTTATTTTTGTAAATTTGACTCAGTTTACTATATATTTAAGAATTCTAATTTTTAAGGAATTATTTTCTTCAGTGAGCTTTTGTACCTCCTTTCCATTTGACCAATTCTATTTTTTAAGTTCTTTTCTTCAGTGAATTTTTGTGCCTATTTTTCCATTTTGCTAATTCTCATTTTTAAGGCATTCATCTCTTCATTGGATTTTTCTTGTCCCATTTGGCCTATTCTGCTTTTCAAAGTGTTATTTTCTTCAGTATTTTTTCTGTGCCTCCTTTACCAAGCTGTTGACTCTTTTTTTTTTGGTGACTTTTTTTTTTAAGATTTTCTTGCATCATTTTCATTTCTCTTTCCATCTCCTCTACCTTTCTTACTTGATTTTCAAAATCCTTTTCTGAGCTCTTCTATGGCCTGAGACCAATTCATAATTTTTTTTGAGGCTTTGGATATGGGAGTTTTGACTTTGTTTTCTTCTTCTGACTTTGTGTTTTGATGTTCTCTGTCACCATAGTAACTTTTATAGTCAGGATCTTTTTCTGCTGTTTGCTCATTTTTCTAGCCTATTTCTTGACTCTTAACTCTTTGATAAAGTGTAGCTCTGCTTCTAGGATGGACGGGACACTGAACCAAGCTTGTGGTTTTTTGTGCAGCTATTTTCAGAGAAAATTATGGGAACCTGTAAATTTTCAATTCTTCAACATGGTATGATCTAGAGACAGGTGTTTTTACTGCTCTCCTTGCCTGTGCTCTGGTCTATGAATGACCACAAGCACTCTTTTCTGTCCTGCAACTATGAGCAGGGTACCCTTCTCCCCTGCAACCACAACTTCTGGTATGCTAGTTCTTTTCCTTGCCCTGGGCCTGACATCCAGGACTGTGACCTGGATCTGAGTATGAGCAATACAACATAGTTCTGCCCCTGCTACCAGCAAAGAGACCGCTGTAATCTCCTTCTCCAGTAGATCTTTCCTTTTGACTTTCTAAGCTATTTCTAGCTGGGAAATGATTTCATCCCATCCTATTGTGAGTTCTGCTGCTCCAGAATTTGTTTTGAGGTATTACTTAAGGTTATTTTGAGGGGAAATTTGAGAGAGCTCATGTGAGTTCCTCTCTTTTCTCTGCCATCTCAGCATCTCCCCCAATAAATCTCCCAATTATATTTTAATCTGCTTTGGGCCATACTCAGTGGTGGGGGTTACAATATGGCCACAGGTTGTGTGTTTGAAACCTCTGCTTGCCTTTTAATTATCCCAATACAAATACTCACCTCCATTGTTTTTGCCCTACTTTTTCACTAATACTGAGAGAATAAAGACATTATTATCCCTTTTATGATCTCCCTCTGATGTGGGCATGAGCACATTTCAAATTCTCTTCGGTCTTTTATTCACCCCCCCCCCCTTTTTTCTTGAGTAACTTTCTATTATATTGCCCACTCCTTCCTCCAATTATATTTATTCTCATATATAAATATTTCTAATTTACTCAAAAGAACATAAACACTTTTGTTCTTTTGATTCCCTTAAATCTTTAGCCTCTGATATCTGGCAATCACAATTATTATTATTTTTTTTTTTGCTTTACTTAATGTCTTAAAAAACAATATATAAAGACAGAGGTATATTTTTTTCTTGCAAATCATGCTAATGCATGCTAGGGTCTTGAGCTTTACACCTTTTTCTGGGCTCAGTGTGTCCCCTGAAGGTAAGCTGCTAGAGGTCAAGGTCAGGCATCTTCCATTTGCCCCAATGCAGTACTTCCATCTGTGCCAGCACAAGCATCCTCTACCTCCTGTTGCCAAACCAATTTCTCAAAAGGGCTGCAGAGAATCTCCAGTGCAAAGAAAAGCAGCACTCCCTTTAATTTCAGGCCTTGTATCTCTTTCTATTCTCATCCTTTGATGGAAGAAGAGGAATTTTGGTGGGGAATGGAACTTCTTTCTCCTTTTGTGCAGATTTGACTTTCATCTCCAGCTGTGCCTTTTCCACGCCTAATCTCCAGCCTTTGGAGGGAGAAGGAGTTGTGAAATGGGGCCTCCCACCCAAACATCCTACCATCTGCCTTCCATCTCATATTGTACTTGCCTGTAGCCCAATTTCCATCCTCAACTGGGAAGAAGAGTGGTGCCCTCCATTCAGTGCTGAATATTCTCTGAATACCTGATCACACCCTTCACATCCTGATTACTCCGAACTCCGATAGATCACCACCTGAATCCAATTCTCCACACCTCCACCACCTGATTCCTCATTCTCATCCCCCTCAGCCTTCTTACCCCAAAGTTTCAACATAACTTCCTAAGCCCATCTACTGTGCCCTCTGGAATGCATATTCCATAGGCAACAAACTTTTCTTAATCTTAAATCTTTTTTCATGTTCCACTTCTTCTATCTACTAGTTCTTATGGAAACCTGGCTTTACCCACCCACCTTGATGACAGCCTCCCTGGCCAATCTTTTCAGTACTGCTTGTACCTTAACTCATTCTCCTTAATTCACTTGTCAAGGTGGGAGAATTAGAATACCCCTTGATCCCCAATGCCACTTCCAGGTTTTCCTACCTCTGTCTCTCAGTAACCTCTTTTGTTTTGAGATTCATACTATTCATATTACATCCCAATAAAAATTCTGGTAGTTATTGTTTATAGACTCCCAGGTAACTTCCCTTCCATCCTCAATTAGCTTAGTCTTGATTCACAGTTTTTTCCTATTATCTTTACAAGCCATTCTCAACTTTCTTAATCATACTTACTGTGAAGTCTACAATTCTAATCACTGGATTGATTGAATAGGAGGGTGACATTGTCAGACTTATGCTTTAAGAAGATCATTTCAATAACTGAGTGATGGACAGTCTAAAGAAGGGAAAGACTTGAGGCATAAAGACAACCAAAAGGCTACTTCAATTGTCAAGTTGTGGAGTGATTAGGACCTTCACCAGAATGGTGGAAGTTTTAGAAAAGAGAGGGGATATATGTGTATATATTCATATTATATATATATATATATTCATATATACACACATATATTCACATATATGTATGTATATACATGTGTGTATATACATACATATATATACATATATGTGTATATGGAAATGCTATAAATTTAGAATCAATAGGTCTTGGAAACTGATTGGATGGGAGGGGGCATTGAGAGCAAAAGAGATTGAGAAGACAAAGATGACACCCAGGTTTCAAGCCTGGTGACTGGAAAGATTGTGATACCCTGAACAGCAAAAGGGAAATAAGGAAAGTTTAGAAATAGGGAGAAGATAAGTTCAATTTGGGATTTATTGACTTTAAGATATCTGTGAGGTATTTGTTTTAAGATATCCGTTAGCTAGTTGGAGATGCAAAAAGGGATGTCAGGAGAGACATTAAGACTGGATGTAATTGTATTTTCCTTTTCTTCTACCACTTTTCTTCTATTTCTATATATTTGTGTTCTAAAGCTTTTATTCTGTTTTTAAGATTTCCTAATCATTTGGAGACATTCTCTATCATCTGCTCTAAGTAAAGCTAGATCATGAATAATATGAATTCAAGTAATATTAAATTTTATTTTGATCAATCACAAAATAATACCAAGTCACATTTAATGTGAGTGAAAATTCAATTAATGGGGCATGTGTAAGCTAGTTGAAGCTATTGACAGTATATCACTATGTTGTCAATCTATACTTGCCTATCACTGCATATGGAAATGATGTGCTGCCATATACCAAACTACCAATAATTATATTAATTTTGTAAAAGGTCTGTAATAAAATAGACAAAAGGAAGACTATATTAGATGGAAACAATCCCAGTGCAGAAAAGGAGAGGCTTGTTATTACATTAGAACAAAAATTTGATGTAATTGATCCTGCATGAAGATAGTCATAGTAATGAAAATAGGATGAGATATTGGAAAGCCTGAATCTATGGTAGAGAATATGATAAAACACAAAGGCAATATAAAATAAAAAGGCAAAGCTGCCTTTTTGAGGTTTGCAAACACTTTTTATGCTTGGAAAACAATTATAAGGAATAAAAGTATTGTGATGATAAAAATGGAGCATCTTTTAGCTGTATGGACTGAAGATTGCAATAAAAATGCATTCCTTTTAGCCAAACAGCCATTCAGACAAAAATCAAGTTTATTAAAGGAAGTGAAAGAAAATGGAAAGTGGAAATTAAACGGATAGTAAAGACACTTTTGGCGTAAGCACTAGTTGTTCCAATAGTATAATTGATGAGAATGCTGAAGCTACACATCCTTATATTTTCAAGAAAATAAGCAAAGGAAGTGGATCAACAAAATTTTAATATGGGTGAAACAGACATTTTGGAAAATGATGCCTTTGAGAACTTATATTTCTAGGGGGAAAAGTTCAACTCAATTTAAAGTATCTGAGGATCACCTACCACTTTTATTGGGAGGTAATGAAGGTAATAATGGGGTTTTAAATTAAAACCAGTGCTATGTTTTGGTCTTGAAATGTTCATACTTTGAGAAGCTATAACCAGTGATCACTTAGAGTAATCAGTGATCCAGATTGGGCTGGAACCAATTACCATATGTTATTCATGATGATAACCTTCAGATAGTTGAAATTTGAATAATGTGACTACTTCACAGGATTCATTATTTGCATTAATTGTAGCTATGGTACATTCTATTGATTGACTTTATTAATTATGTTATGAAAGATTGTTTTCTTACTTGTTTCTATACTAAAGCATTTTACGCAGGCAACTCGGTGGGAAAGCAGAAAAAGTACTGGGCCTGAAGTCAGCAAAATCTATGTTCAAAATCAGTTTCACTTAGTTGATGATAATAACACTTACCTCTCAGGATTGTTCTGAGAATAAAATGAGATAATTGTAACAGCACAGTGTCTGCTACATAGCAGTCACTTAATAAGCCCTCCCTCCCCCCCTTTCCTTTCTTTTAAAAAGAGTTTTACATATCTTTAAAAACCATTCTCAACTTTCTTAACCATTGTCCAGGTAAAGTCTACAAAATGCATTTTTATTGGATGTTTTGGTTAATTTTCCTGTAATACTTACTCTCTTATAACTTTCTAAAGTTTTAAATATTTTTCCTTCTATCTCTATGAAACTTATTGCTGGTTTGATTGCTTAGATGATAAACTTATAGACAAGACTTTTCATCTGTTCTTTTTCTCTTTCAGTCTTTTTTTCTTCTCTTCCCCATAGTGTTTCTGGTGTTCCTCTAGACAATTGGCCTCTCCCACTTTCTTTCTATTGATCTTGTCCCCTTTCTCCCACAAAAACCAGGAGGTTTGACATACTTACTCTCCTTAAGTTGGAGGTGGCACTGGTTGGCTCTATACCCAGAGTAAATTCGTGGGAAAAGACCTGACCTCAAATAGTATTCCTGTCTCTTTTAAGTTAGGTGGTAAATCTCTATCTCCTCTTTCTAGATCTGTGTTGTCATGTTTTCTGTTATATCACACACAGCTGCAAATTTCCTTCACTTGGGTAGAATCAGCATTGTCTGTCTGTTATGAGATGTGTGGGTGGTTTTAGAATGAGTCACTTGCATCAGTGAAATTTGTCAGAGGTCCCCCACAGGTAGACATTAAAACACAAGTGTGTGATGTTGTCTTGGTTGCATTCAGCACACAGTTGGGCTAGGGGTGGAGGGTAAGTGTTGAATAAAAAATAGGAGTATCTAAGTTCTCCAAAATTATTTCACAAAGCTTTTACCCTATGCAGTATTTATCTCTTCTTACTTTGTGGATAGACATTTACTAGATTTACTCTAGATTTGGCATATATTTTCTTTCTTCTTTCCTTCCTTCCCTTTCCTTCCTTCCCTTTTCTTTCTTCCTTCTTTTCCCTTATTCCCTGCCTTTCTCTATTCTTTCCTCCCTTTCTCCATCCCTTCCTTCTTTCCTTTGTTCCTTCCTTCTTTCTATCATTCCTTCTCCTTTCTCTATCATTCATCATCCTTTTCTTAAAATGTTTAGCTTTTTATGTCAGAAAGGTAGGCAAAAATCAACTACCCCACCATCTTGTCAATCATGCAACTCAACTCATATGCATCATTTCCATTATACAAATGGTTAAGTACTTCAATTATTTGTTACTCCACACATTCTGGGGTGATGAAGATCATAATCACTTTGTAATTTAGATTGTTTTGTCTTTAGAACTCATGTTCCCACTAGTGAGGGTGGTAACACCTTAAAAATCACAGTGGCTTCCTTCAAACTTCTGAAAGTCTTTACAACACTTGTTTTTTAAATATTTTATTTTTAGACACAGAGATTGCAAAGGTGAGATAAGAGGTAACACAACAATGATTTGAGGTACCTGTTATCCCAGAGATACCTTCCCTTTAGATCTTCCCTCAGCAGATTTATCCAGTAAGCACAGCAGTCAGGAGACAAGCACCCTTCTCGTTTACTACCACTCTTGAAACAAACAATTGTGTCCTCGTATTTGTCTCCATTGAATCTATGTTTTAGGAATGTTTTGTCTAACTAACTTGCCTAATTCTGCTGTTCTCTATTCATTTTATTATAACCCCACAACACCAAGAAAGTGTTCTATAATGCTAGTTGAGTGGTAAAGTAATGCTATGCTATATTATTAATAGCAGTCCAATTTCCCAATTGCCTCCAGCTCTAATAGTTGCTATGAAGCACATCAAAGAACCAAAAAGTGCTCTCTTCACTACATTCAAATTAAGAAAACAAAAATCTTACAGGGAGGTACATCCTAAAAGAAAAACAAGTCAGGAAGCCATCCTTTAAAGATAAAATACATCCTGTCACATCCTTCCCTTGATGTTAACTCACAGAAACTCTGGGACCATGCGTATATCTACAGTATCCATGCTAGTTCATCAAAGCCATGGTTGCTCCCATTTATTACATGTGACCGTGATAAAATCATTTCCTTTCTCTGGGACTCAGTTTCCTAATCTGTAAAAGAGCATGATAGTATTAGATTACTTCATAGGTCCCTTCCAGTCATAAAATCTTTGATTGTGTGTGTATATGAGTGTGTGTGTGTGAGAGAGAGAGAACTTTAATATTTACAAAGTATTGTAATCGATGATCACATTTGTTCCTTACAACAGCTCTGTAAGATAGATGTTATTATTATTTACATATTAAAGATAAAAGTATCAAACACTATTGCTAGAGGAATAGGGTGGCATCTCAAGCAATTGCCTTTAAAGAATGTAGCCAGCACTGTATATGAATTACCATGTCATACCAGACATACTCTTCCAAGATAATGGTACAGATGAGTATTGAGGCAACCACAGTGTATCATAAGACACCTCAAGCAGGAAATACATGCACACAATAATTACCCCCCTCCATCATCCCAGCAGGTCAGCACATTAGTGGAGCATGCAAAGCACCTTCTAGAGGGAAGAATCCCTGGAAGAATCACACAATGTAGCTATTCCCTTCACCACAAGCTATAAAGGCAAATGGGATGCATGTAGTAGATCTTATATCTGCTAAAAAGAGTAATCTTCCCTTTATCTTAACCACCCCAGCTAAATGCTGCCTCCTCCAAGCTGCAGACTAGGCAACCTCATTGCTTTTGAGGCACTCATAAGTTCCCCTTGCTTCTACAGACCTACTGGGTTCTACAGCTACCATATTAGCAGAGACTAGGGAAAACTGACTAGAGTGGTGTGGTAAGGTACAAACAACTCAAGAATCTCTGAAATAAAGGATGATCTGAATCAAGGCTAAGTCGGCTCACAAACCCCCTTGCAAGATTTTTTTGTTGTTGTTTTCAGGATCAAGGACCTCAGACTGAGAAAGAATTGCCAAGTGATGAGTAAAGAGGGTGTTGAGAGGTTCCTACTCAGGAACCAAATGCCATTGATTTCACACAGAATGACACTTAAAATAATAATCATAACTCACATTTGTAGCAAGATTTATGGTTTACACACTGCTTATACGTGCCAAGTGTTTTGCACCTAGAAAGTACTGCATAAATAGCTTTTACTCATTCATTATTTGTGTTCATAACACACATGCATACACATACACATTCAGACACACATTATATATACCATATGTGTTTATACATATATATGTATACACACACACACACACACACACAAACACACAACATATTTGCCAGCAGGGAAACAATACACATATGTGTATGTTTCCCTTTTGTAGGAAATGTAGTATAAGAGAAAAGTTTAGCATGTAAATATATTCTACATGTACAAATACATCTGGGGTCCCAGGCCCTCCCTGTCTTGTCTCAATTCCTGATCTGGATTCAAACCCAAGGAATTCTGAACTCTCTCCTGATTCTCTTTCTACCTATCTGACCATTTCTTTTCAGTCTCTCCTGTTAGATCCTCATCTTCTCTTCATCTTAATGCCCTCCAACAATGAATGTCCCATAGGGCTTTGATCTCAATTGTCTCCTCTTCTCCTTCTATATGACTTCACTTATTGATCTCATTAGTTCCCATGGATTCAATTTTAATCCCTATGCTGAAGATGCTCATGTCTATTTATCCACACCTAACCTCTCTGCTGACCTTCAGTCTCACATCTCCAACTGTCTATTAGATATATTGAACTAGATGTCCCATAGACATATTAAGCAAAATGTCCCATATACATATTTCCAAAACTGAACTCATCTTACCCCCAAACTCTCCCCTTTTCCAAATTCGATTATTACTGTGGAAGATATAACCATTCTCCCACTACCGCAGAATCCTAGCTGAGGTATCATCCTTGAATCCTCAATTTCACTCTCCCATATCCAATCTGTTACCAAGGCTTACTCATTTTACCTTCATAATATTTCTCATATATACCCTGCTTCTATCATCTGACAGTGATACCACTTTTGTCATCAACTCACACCTAGACTATTTCAATAGCCTGCTAGTTGGTGGTGGTCAGTCATTTCAGTAGTGTTCAACTCTGCAGCCCCATTTGGGGTTTTCTTTGTAGAGATATGAGAATAATCTGCCATTGCCTTCTCCAGATACTTTAGAGTTGAGGAAACTGAGGCAAATAGTTAAGTGACTTGCCCAGGGTCACATAGCTAGTGAGTATCTGAGGCCAGATTTGAACTCAGGAAGATGAATCTTCCTTACTCCAGGTCTGGCACTCTATCCACTGTGCCACCTACCTGCCCCTTGCTGGTTGGGAAGCCTGTTACAGCCTTTTCTCACTCCAGTCAATCTTCCATTCAGCTGCCAAAGTGATCTTCCTAAAGCATAGATCTGACCATGTCACCTTCCTACTCAATAAACTCCCTTGGCTCCCTATCACCTCTAGGATGGAATATAAAAATCCTTTGGCATTCAAAGCCTTTCATAACCAGTTCCCCCCTGCTTTATCCTGTGTCCCCAGGCACTCTGCATCCTGCTGACATTGGCATCTTTGCTGTTCCTCACACAAAACAATCCATCTCTCAACCCTGGGCATTTTCATTGGTTGTTCCCCATGTCTGGATTCCTCTCTCTCTCTCTCTCTCTCTCTCTCTCTCTCTCTCTCTCTGTCTCCCTCTTTCTCTCTGTCTCCTTATCTCCATTTCTTAGATTCCCTGACTTCCTCCAAGTCCTAGCTAGACTCTCACCTTCTACAGTGAACATTTTCCAATCCCCCTTAATTCTAGTCCCTTTTTCCTAATGATTACCTCCAATTTATCCTGTATATACATATATATTTTGTATTTTTGTATTCTGTTTGTACGTGGTTGTTTGTATGTTGTCTCCTCCATTTTATTGTGGGCTCCTTGAGAGCAGAGAATCTATTTTTGCCTTTCTTTGTAACTCCGTTACTCAACACAGTGCCTGGCACACCATAGGTACTTAGTAAATCTTTATTGCCTGCCTGCCTGAACTATAATTAGGAAGATTGCCTTCTCTTTTCTTACATTCACTAGCTCATTATAACTGACATTCTGGCATCTCAGTGACAATTTACTCATGGTTTATGTTATGTCTCATGTAAGAGTCTTCCCAAAGAGGGAGAGTAAAACAGGTACTCAGTGCATAATAGGAGTTGGGTATGAGGAAGCTAGTTTATTCCTAATTTCACTCATCTCAGTCATGTTCAACTCTTTGTGACTCCATTTGGGGTTTTCTTGGCCAAGATACTGAAGTGGGTTTGCCTTCTCCAGCTCACTTTACAGATGAGGAAACTGAGGCAAGTAAAGTTAAGTAATTTGCTTAGGGTCACATAGCTAACATCTGATTTAAACTCAAGAAGATGAGTCTTCTTGATTCCAAGCCCTATTCAGAAGAAATCCCAAAAATAGAAAAAAAAAGTCTCACTGTACATTAACAGAAGGTGTTAAACAAGATTCAGTGACAAGTTATAACTAATGTTACAATCATCTATAAGGCTAATAGTTAAGCATCATCCATATTTAAAGCAGTTTGAAAGGCTGTAATTAGAGATTTTCTACTTCAACTTAGATCAGTCCAATCAATTCTGCTGGTATAACTGATTTCTCAAGTGTCACAGCGATAGTAACCAGTGACTTCCACTGCTGCCATTCAGCTCCTTCCATTTCTAAGAACCATATTCATAGCAACCATATACTTAGACCTCCTAGAACCTTTACACCTTTGACAATTCACAAGATCATTACTAGTCCTGAACACTTCTGCCATTGAATATTTGTTCGCCCAAAATCAAGAAAGAACAAGTAAAAAAGAGCCAGAAACAGACATTTAATTATAATAACTAACATTTATAGAATACCTTCTATGTAATAGGTACTGTATTAAGCACTTCAAAACTGATTCATTGGATACTTTATAGAGACAAAGCAAGTGCACCCATTCTTAGGATGCAGCTAAAATTGGCCACACAGTTCACTATTGTAAAGACAAGAGGACTCCAAGAGCCCAATACCTTGTTTTTGTATATTCCCTGAGCCCTCTGGCTCAGCAGTAAATTTGGGGACCCTGTGAAACCCCAGGGTCACACATTGCAAGAAAAACCCCAAGCTTCCATGTAATGAACTATAATGAGAGAAGACAAAAGTGCACACTACAAAGAATGACCTCCCTTTCTTCATTCACTCATGCTATCACTCCTAATCTCTGAAGCTTAGACTCCCTGGCTTACATTTAAACCCAGCTCAAATGCCACCAAACTATTCTTGGTGACATCAACCGCTAGTATCATCTTCTCTAAGATTACCTTCCATCATCTAGTCTGTATTTACCATCTATATTTTCATATATATGTACACACACACACACACACACACATATTGTCTTACATACTAGAATGTAAGTTTCTTGAGGACAGGCATTGTTTTGACTTTTTTTTAAAATCTCCAGTAAGTAGCAGAGTGCAAGTATAGGAAACACTTAATAAATGTTTGTGTATTGACATGCATACGCATATGTATGTGTCTTCATATTCACAGTTATATAATTATTATACATGTCTGTATATGTTATTTACGTATATATGTAGAGAGAGAAAGACAAAAGAGAGAAAAGGAGAGAGAGAGAGAATGAGAGAGAGAAGAAACAAAGAGAGAAAAAAGAGGCAGAGAGAGGAGAAAAGGCAAGAGAGATAGAGAGATATTATGTTTATAGATGGACTGTCTAATATGCATTTTTTTCAGATATTTGGAGAGAAAAAGGTCATTGGATTTGGTAATTAAGAAAACATTGGTAACTTTGGAGACAGCAATTTTGTTGAATGATAGAGCTGAAGGCCAGATTGCAAAGGGTTAAAAAAGAGTGAGAAGAGGAAGCAGAGTTACTTAGTGAAGACAGCTTTTTGTGAGATTAGATCTTCCTATTTCACGTACACTAGAAGTTAAGCAGTCACTTGCTCACCCAACTCCATAGCTGACCATCATGGCAAATTTGATTTGCTCCATTTCTAAACTGGGTCAGTTTGTCCTTTCTTAAGAAGCCTAGTAACCCCTTATTGTTGCATTTAATGTAGACACCAAATCAGCTTTAGCCTCCTGTAACTCAGAACTCCCAAACTTAAGAGATTCACCAGTCTCAGCCTCCCCAGTAGCAGGAACTACAGGCATGCACCACCACATCCAAGAAAAGATGAATTTCTCAAGGAGCTTAACTATAAAGGGGTAGAGAGATATAACTAGCAAGAATGGTCGGATCAAGTGAGGATTTTCAAAGATGGAGGAGCTATGGGAACATCTGTAAGTAGCAAAGAAGGAGTCAGTGTACATGCATGGGTTAAAGGTAAAAGAGAGAGTAGGATTAATAGAAGGGGAAATCTGCTGGAAAAAAAATGAAAAGGAACACAATAGAGTTCATCTTTGGAAAGAAAAAGGATTTGCTTCCTCATCTGGGACTAGAGTAGAGGAGGATATAGTGGAGGAAAATGTTGGATTGGCATTAGGTGAGGAAGAAGGGAGAAGGGGGAGCACTTGGTAAATAGCTTCATTTTTTGGTGAAATATGAAGCAAGATCCTCAGCTGAAAGAGGAGGATGTGCTGTGAGAGACTTGAAGAGAGAAGAAAATGCTAGAACAGCCACTGTGAGAACTAGGATAGCAAATTGGAGAAATAGGATATGTGAATTACTGCAGTGAGAGCCCTGTTGAGATTAAATAACAGATTTGAATGGCCCCAATAAATACAATTTTGTGATTTTTCTCTCACTTCATTCAGCAACATGTGAACAGGAGTAAAGGAGGCAGATGGCAGGAGTAATCCAGGGTTGGGTTTAGCAATAAGAAAGGCATTATAGGTAATGGAACAAGAGGGAAAGAGATTTGAAAGTAGAGGATAGTGTAGAGTAGATCTGGCTCACCAAAGGGGTGGAGATACGGAAGAGTGGAGAGTTTAGCCAGTTAAGGGCTGAGGGAAAGAAGGAAATGGAAGTCATAATGAGAACAAAGAACATTGTCAGACAAAGGGAAAGATGGGATGATAAAAATTATGATCAAATAAAGAATTTTTTTAGTTTGTGAACAAGGAAGTGAAAAATGTGTGAGTGATGACAAGATCAAAGATATGAGCTCTGTGTGTAGTTGAGGTGGAATGGAGGGATGAGTCATGGTAATTGAGTAGACTGAGGAACTAGGAAGTTAGATAATATTTGAGAGCCTATCATTACATAAGTTTAAGTGCCATGGTATGAAGAGAGGAAATGGAGAAGAGAGAAAGGCATTAAGGAAGAAGAAGAATGTACTGGAGGTTGATAAATAACAGACCCTAGAATCAGGAATTGATGATAAATTTAGATAACATGAACCTCAAATGAGGAGGAGTTGCGTACTGAAAGTGGTAAAAGCTTCAGTTAATCCAATTTTTCCTAGTGGTGAGGGACTTTAGAGATCATCTCATAACCCCTTGTTCTATAAATTCTATATAACAAAACAGACAAGGTGGTCATCTAGACTCTGCTTGAAGATTTCTGTTAACAAGAAACTCTAGCATATGAAGCTTTACGATTTAGAACAGTTCAAATTTTTAGTTACTTCTATCTGAAATTAATCAGGAATCTGATTCCCTGAAGCTTCCCCCCCACCTCCACTTGGTCCAATTCTGCCCACTGGGTACAAGCAGAATAAATACAGAACAACAGGTTAAAAGATTTGGAAGGGAATCCATACATATCCAAGAATGCCCTTTCAACATTCCTGATAAATGTGGGTTAGGGTTAGTGTTGGAGGGTGAGTGTTCACCTCTGACACTAACCTTACCTCTAACCCTCTGACACTCTCAGTGATCATGACCCTATTCTTTCCAGGGTAAACATTCTCAGGAAAAACTTTTCAAAAACTAAAGGAGACTAAATCTGTAGTCAGAAATGTGTATTGACATGTGCCACTTATTACCTAGGACACGTGAGACCATTTCCTTCACTACTTTACTTCACTTCTCTGAGACTCTTGGGTACTTGTTAATAGCAAAAAGAGGACTTGGAATCAAGTCCCATCTCTGCTGCTTATGACCTAGCCTTGGACAAGTGACAATCTCCCTGGATCTCAGTTTCCTCACTGATAAAAAGAGGGAGTTGGGCTGGCTGCCCCCATGATGCCTTCTAGCTCTTGATTTATGATATCATTATCTCACGGTCTTTAAGAGTCCCTTCTAACTTTCATATTTTATGATTTATAATTTAAGGGCCTTCAAATAATACCATTATATAGAGCTTTAAGGTTTGTATGGGGCTTGACATACATTATCTCTTTTGATGCTCACATCAAACCTGGGAGGAAAGAACTCCAGATATTATCTATTTTACATGTGAGCAAGCTCAGGCTTGATGGCTTAAGCAACTTGCCCTTGGTCATACAGTTAGCAAGTGCTGAGTTGGGAGCAGTCTCTCCAGACTATAAATTCATAAATTTTACGACTATATCATGTTGCCACTCACAAAATCTGCTGTTGGATAGTTTCAAGTATCCTCAACATCATAGTCAGCCTTCTCTGGCTAAAGAACCATAGTTCTTGAGAGAAACATATCATCTCTCTATATATTTATGCATATATATACACATATACACATGTAAATATATGTCTGTGTCTATCTATATGCATATATTTATATACCTATCATTTAGGTATACATACGCATGTCTCTATACATGCATGAACACACACACACTCATACAAATATATGTGCACACACACATACATATAAGTGCATAGATGTATACGTACACACATGCCCATATATACATATATACAATATACATATACACATGTGTTTTATTATATGTGTGCATACATGCACATATGTTTACACGTGTGCATCTATAGGTTCGTGTAAACACGAATATATGCATGTATACAGCGCTTGTGTGCAAAGCACTCTGCTTAAGCATAAGGGATACAAATAGATAAGTAAAATGGTCCCTGTTCTCAAAGAGTTCACATTCTAATGGGGGACAAAACATATGGAAGGCTTCAGCCTCAAGTTAGAAAGGAAAGTCCCACAATCCTTAGGGTGGAGCAGCAAGGAATATGACAATGTCTCTTCTTTAATGTTATTTCTACTGATAAAATCATATCAGTTTTTTATGTTGAACCATTTGAAATTACTAAGAACTTTGTTTTTTTCTGGGTCCTCATTAGCTGCGGCTTTAGCACCTGCAGAAGCAGCTGCAAGTTGCTTCTCCATAGGGTTCCCTATACAGGATGATGGCTGTGGACATGAGGCTGAAAACATTATTATTCTAAAGTTTCTTGTATTCATAGTCTTGAGCTGTGTCAATCAAGGTCTAAGGGGAGATTGTAGTCCAGTTGGTGGTACAATTTGATTTGCCTGGCACATGATTCCTCCTGTCTCTCTCTCAGGGTACCTCAATACTTCAACTAGGCAAGCCTATTTGACCTGTGAGTGGCAGTTGATGGCAAGGGCCAGCCCTTTCTTCTCAGGAATTGCTTCCTCAGATGATGGTTAGGAAGGCTGGGCTGAAAACAGAGCCAACTGTCTAGAAAGTACTGCTATTCTCAGATCTCCTGTGTTGATTCGCTTGTGGGTGGCCCTTGACTATCAGTTATTGCTATTGATGATAAGGAAGGCGGTTTGCTTCTCAACAATGATTTTTCCCCTCAATGATAGTTACAGGGGCTGAAATGGAAGCAGGTCTGGTAGTATCAGGGACACTGCTATTCTCAAGGTTCTTGGCCTTAGGGTCCTGAGATGTCTATTTTAAAGTCTCAGGGAACATGGTGGTCAAAGTGATGGTAGTTTTACTTGTCAGGAAAATACTATCTCGCATCTCTCCTTCAGGGCGCCCTTTTCAACTTGTACTCTGTCCTGATTGTCTTCAGTAAAAGTGACAAACATCTTTGGTCTGAATGTCTCCCTGTTTTATGCCTTGGCTCTTAATAATCAGAAGATAGTCAAACAAATTTCTCTCATGATGTTTTTTCAAGGAAGCTTGTACAATTTTGAACATGCATGGGAATCACCTTGGTGGATGAAAGCTTTTAAGAAGACATTTTGTTTTACTTAATTAAATGTTTAAAAAATAGTCAACAAACAGTAAACACAATGGGATTTCATTTTCTTTACATCTTTCTTTGTCATTATAAAGCTGCGGCTTACTCTTTAATATTGTTTGCTAATGCCTGTCTGTTCCCTCCTAAAATCCTCATCAAGGATGTTCTTGATGTGTATGCAGCTTATTATCATAAACATGACATATACATAGGTAAATTGGTGCAGGGTACTGTAATTATTGATATTATCTTGCTCACCTTTTTAGAGGGATAATTTTTTTTCTCCATCTGTTTAGTTTCTCTTCCCTCCTTCAGATAAATGAGAATTGGTCCTTCAATGCCCTCAAAATTGTATAATCTCCCCCATGGAACTCTTCCACTGGTCTATTCCAGATATTTTCTCCTCTGTTTTCTTTAGCTCCATTCCCATTTCCTCGAGGAGTATATACAGGACTGTGATGTTAGAATCTAAATGTGGTAGCTCCATGGCTTGTGAAGGTGGGAGGAAAGACAAACGCTATAAAAATCTTTATAAGTTGTTTATATTTTTTATCTGTTTGGCTTCCTTCAAATGTATTATTTAATTATTGTCAAGATTACTTTCTTTAGTTGAATCTGTTATCAAGATTTCCTTAAACTCACTTTTCCTTTCATGATTGCTCACTTTTATTTAAAGAGGTGACAGTACAATATCACCTTCATTGGTACTATATTGATACTATCACCTTCAAGTGATACTACACAATCACTTTTATTTTCCTTCTCTGAAGATTTTTAAAAACTACGTCATAAACTGTTGTTATCCTTTACTGCCAAGTTACTCTGCTAGAGGAGGAAATAAAGTATGCTCACTCTAAGGTAGATTTCAAGCACAAGTCTTTATGGAAATTGGCACATCCAAATTAAACCAACATAAAATCATTATAATCAGTGCCAATCTCCTTTCTCCCATCCACTTCCCATTTTTGTCCCCAATAACTCATTTAAATAGGTCAAGTTGGAGTGGAGGAAAAGATTAGATTTGTTCCTCTTGGCCCAAGAGAATAAGGTCAATGAGTAGAAGTTGCAAAGAAGAAAATTTTGGCTTGATCTAAGAAAACAAATAGGGCAGGGAGGTGGTGCAGTGGTTAAAGCATTAGGCCTGGAGTCAGGAAGACCTGAATTCAAATCTGGCATCCAACCCTCCAACTCTGCCTCTGACTCTGAATCTAAGACCCTGGCCAAGTCACTTAACCTTGGTTACCTCAGTTTCCTCATCTGTAAAATGAGCTGGAGAAGGAAATAGCAAACCACTCCAGTATCTCTGTCAAGAAAACCTCAAATGGGGTCACAGAGCATCAAACACAACTGAAAAACAACTTAATGAGAAAACAGCTGGCTCATCAAACAGAACCATCCAAAAATGGAATAGGCTTCTTCAGGAAATAATAGGTGTTCTTTCATCAGAGGTCTTCAAACAAAAGCTAGATGGCTTACCAGGTATGTTGTAGGTGACATTTCATTTCATATGCAGTTTGGAGTAGCTGGCCTCTAAAGTCCTTCAGCACTGACACTCTGTAATTTTCTAAAGATTATATCTTATAAATTCCATCTATCATTTCAGTCTATTGAGACCCTTTGGAATTCTTTCTGTCCTCCAGCATAATAGCCATCCCACCCAGCATCATGTCATCTGCAAATTTTATAAGTATGTGATCTAAGTCTTTATTCAAATCATTGATAAAAATGTTGAACAAACAAGACAATGGACAGAACCCTATGGTCTTCAACTAATTACCACTCTTCAGGTTCAAATAAATTTAATTCAAGACCCATTTGTTAAATACTTGCTATAGTAAAGCCTCCCCTGAAGATATATGGGAATTTAAAAAATGAAAAAAACTATATCTACTCTCAAGGAACATGCTGGATAGAGGAGAGAGAGAGGATGTGGGGTGAGGAAAGGAAGAATATAACATATATAGTTGTAGTTACACAAGTGCAAATAATGTAGTAAGTCAAAGAAAAAATCTACACAAATTCAGAAAATTAAAGTGGGATAAGATACCTTCAGCTGGGGGCTTTCAGAAAAAGATTCATGAAGGAAAATGAATTTGAACTGAGTCTTGAGAGAAGCTGACAACAATTCATAGCCAATTTAAGGAGACTTAAAGCTTTTTTGTTGTTGATGTTGGTTTTTTTTTGTCTAGGCAATGGGGTCAAATGACTTCCCCAGGGTCACACAGCTATCAAGTGTCAAGTGTCTGAGGCCGGATTTGAACTCAGATCCTCTTGACTCCAAGGCCAGAGCTCTATCTACTGTGCCACCTCGCTACCCCAGGAGACTTAAAGTTTGTAAAGCAACAATTGTTGTTTTTGTTGTTCAGTGGTGTCCAACTCTTCATGACATCATGGACCATACTGGCCACTGGATTTTCTTGGCAAGAATGCTGGATGATTTGCCATTTCTTGCTCTAGTGGATAAACACAGAGAAGTTAAGTGACTTGCCTATGGTCATATAGCTAGTAAGTGTCTGAGGTCAGATTTGAAATCAGGTCTTCCTTACTCCTTACTCCTTATTTTTTAATTTATTTATTTACTTACTTACTTACTTACTCCAGCATCCTATCCACTGAGCCATTTAGCTACCCTAAAGTAAACATTACATACATCATTATAATTGTTTCTCAACATAATTTAATGAGGTAAACATTACAGGCATCATTGTTCCCATTTTACAGATGAATAAACTGAGGCTCAGCAACCTGCCTAAAGTTATATAGTCAGGAAGTGTTGCAGGCAAATTTCAAACCCAGGTCCTCAATTTCCACATCCATCGCACTTTCCACTACATCACACTGTGTGATAATCCTCTACTTCCAGATGCAGCTGTCTTAGTGGTCTATACCAGGGTAGCTTTACCCACAAGAATAATATGAGAGATCATATCAATAGTTGTTGAAATCAATTTGTATACTTCTAGTGCCTTTCCGCATTCTACAAGTCTGAGTCCTTTTTTTTAAGAAAAAAATTGAAATTGTTAGTCAGCATTTCTAGTTTCTAATGAGAATATACACTTGCTCAGAGAGATCACAGCTGTCTCCTACTGTAAGTAATCACAAGTCATCTGTACCTCTTTCATGCTGAGAATGTGATTTCTACCCCCATAATCATTTTAAGGCTATTCCATTATGACTAAACAATTTTGGCATTCTAAATAGTTCATTCTAATGGGACATTCATTTCTTCAGCATTCAACTGATATTTATCAGGAGCTTGTTATTTATAGTGTCCTGGGCTATTATAAACACCCTGGTGTGGAGAAATCCCTAGATACTGGGAGAAATAGACACTTGAATAAGACTCATTCCTTACCCTCAAAAAGGTTATTTTTTAATAGTAGGGATGATACATGTGTACAAATGAGTTTGTTATAAATTCTATGATAAATGTGTGAGTCTACCCTCACTGCCCCACCCTCCATCACTATTAAAATGTGAACTGCTTGAAGATGAAGATCGAGTGTTTTTGCTGTTGTTTGTTTTGCTTTGTTTCATCTTTATCCACAGGACCCAGCAAAATGACTGGCATACAATCGTCACTTAATAAATGTGCATTTACTGTATTGGATTGGATTGGATTGGATAAGAGTTGTATAGAATGCCATGAGGTAAGATGAGTTAGAGATTGTTTCTAGTTGTAGGATAGGGATGATCAGGGAAGCCTTCTTGGAGGAGGTGGAATCTGAGCTGAATCCTGAAGGCTAGGTAGGATTCTATCTCCTTTTGTTTGTTCTGCCTTCTATAGCTTCCCTATCTTTCTTGAAGTCTCAGCTAAAGTTCAACCTTCTTCCAGAAATCTTCCCCAGTCATCTTTAATTTTAGTGCCTTCTCTTTGAGACTATGTCTAATTTATCCTTGTACGGCACTTGTTTGTTATACATAGTTGTTTGCATTTTGTCTCTCCTTGAGAGCAAGAACAAACCTTTCTTTCTATCTCCAGTGTTTAGCAAAGTACCTGTCATATATTAGGCACTTTATCAATGCTTATTGACAGACTGACTAGTGATGCTGTATATTGTGGATAAGTGTCCTGTTCCTCCATTTCTGGAACATTTTTTTTAAATTTTCACTCTGGATCTTTAAATACCCCTTTGTGAAGTCACAGAGATGATTTTTTCAGGTCTGACTTCCTTTTGGAGAAGAAGAATAATCTCCTCCTTTGAAATGATGGGCTCTCCAAGGAGCTTCCTGGCTGCATTCATTATATGACATATTCAGTGATAACTGAACACTAATAAAAGAAAAAAAGAAAAAAAAGAAATTCATAAGATGACAATGAAAGTCTAGACGGTTTAGAGGAAATATGCCTTTGAATTGTCAGGTAGTTCCATGGGAGGCATAGACATATTAGGTTTCGATTCATCCATGCTCTTTACAAATAAAAATGTGGCGAGCCTACTTTTTAAAACAACCTAGTGGGGAAAATAAAAAAGAAGTCTAAATTTTCAAGCATAATTAAAAATGATGGCTACATTCAATTCACTTCTATATTTTCCCAGTGCAGGTTCAGCTCATGTTTTTAACTCCTGCGACTCCCTGAGTCTAAATTCCCAGCATCCATCTTGCTGATGAGATGTAGTAAAGTATAGGAAATGGAGCCTTGGACGTATAAAAACAAGACCTGGGTTTGAGGCCCAGATCCAACATTTAGAAGCCTTTCAACCCTGGGCAATCTAATTCAATTATGTGCCCACTATTATGTGCCCAGTACATGCCAGGCCCTGTTCTGTGCACTGGAGACACAAAGAAAAATAAGACAGTCTCTTCCCTCAAGAAGATTCCATTCTCCTGGAGGAATGCCAAACATACACAAGTAAATACAAAGTAAATTCATAAGTCATTTCAATGAGGTGGAGAGAAAACAATCAACTGGGAAGATCAGGGAAGGGTTCCTAGAAGAAGGGAGCACTGAGCTAAACCCTAAAGAAAGGTGAAAAAGAAGAGCATGCCAAGCATGGAGGAATACCCCGGGCAAAGGCACGGAGGTAAAAGATAAAATCTGTACGTGGGAAATAGTTAATATGCCAGTTTGGCTAGAATATAGTATGAAAGGGAATTAATATTAAAACAATTTGGAAAGGTAATCTTTAGCAAATTTGTGAAGGGCTTTAAATTACAAAAGAGTTTGTATTTTGCACTGTAGGCAACAGAGAGCTAATGATGCCCTTTGCAGGGGGAGTGAGATAGTTGGATTTGTGCTTCAGGAGTGTCTATTTGGCTGCTGTGTGGAGAATGGATTGAAGAGGGGATAGACTAGCATCAGAAGACCCATCAATCAAACAGATGGCATTTATTAAGCTTCTTTTGTGTTCCAGAAATTGGCTAGCACCTGGGGATACAAATGTCAAAGTGAGACGATCACTGAAATCAATGAACTTCCATTTACTGTGACCAATTAGAACCTCAGTTTCATCACTGGCAAAATGGGGGCACTAAAATTTGTACTGCCTACTTCATAGGATTCTTATGAAGGAAGCACTTGCAATATCTTAACCATTATATAGGTATGAATTATTGTTGATGTGTTTTACTGGCGAAGGATTTGCACATTCCAAGCTATAACCAGGTATGTTTATGTACCAATCTACATTGTATCAGAATACTTCAAGGATTCTAATGTTTAGGACAAGCAGTCACACAATAAGGAATGTATTTGACATTAAAAAAAGATGGAAAAATTTAGTGAGTGCTTTTTAAATGTTAAATAGGTAAGAGAATAGTAACATCCAATCCATCCAATATATCCTGGACTACCTTCATAAAATGATAGAAGATCAAATATAGAAGGAATTTAAGAGCATATCTAATCTAACCCTCTCAATTCACAGCTAAGGAAATTGAGGTTTAAGTAGATTTCCTCAAGGTCATAGAACTCCTTAATAGAATACCTAAGAATTAATAAATCAATTAATTAACAAGTATTTATTGAGGGCTAACTACATGCCAGTCATTGTGCTAAGTGCTGGGTATAGAAAGACAAAAACAAAATAGTCCCTGCCCTCAAAGTGGTTAAATTTTATCAGAGAGAAACCCATACACAACCTTAAATAGATATGAGATAGTTTTAAAGTAGATATAAAGAAAGGGGGAAACACTAGCAATAGAGGTGGAGAATTAGGAAAAGCTTCATGTAGAAGGTCAGTTGGTCATTAAGCATTTATTAAGAGCCTAATATGGTCCAGAAACTGTGCTAAGTACTGGGAATATGAAGAAATCTAGTGGGGGAGATAGCATATAAAGACTATTATAAAAAAAGCTATATGGAGGATAAATAGGAGATAATCAGTAGAGCAAAGACACTAGAAGTAAGGGGAATCTAGAATGACTCCTTTTAGATGGTAAGACTTTAGCTAGGACTTGCAGGAAGACAAAGAAGCCAAGAAGTAAAGATGAGGGGGGAGATAATTCCAGTTACGACAAATAGCCAATAAAAATCCTCAGCTGGGATGGAGTCTTGCTTGAAGAAGGCAAGGAGGCCAATTTCACAGAACTGTAGGGTAGGGTAGGTGGAGTGAACAAGACATAAGAAGACTAGAAAGGAGGGGGCCAGGTGATTAAGTCCTTTGAATGGGAAATGGAGGATTTTATATTTGATCCTGGAGGTACTAGGGAGCCCTGGGCATTGACTGAATGGAGGGAGGGTAATGTCATCAAACATGCTTTGGGAAGATGAGTTTGACAGACAAGTGGAGGATGGAATGAGGTGATGAGAACCTTGAAGCAGGAAGGGTTACCAACTGGCTATTGCAATAGTCCAGGTATGAGATGATGGTATCCAGGTAGAGACAGTGTCAGAGGAGAGAGGGGAGCATATATTACAGATGTTATACAGGTAAAATTGACAGGTCTTGGAAATAGATTTGATTTAGATGATGAAAGAGACTGAAGATTCAAGGATGATGCCCAGTTTGTAAGAATGGTGACTGGAAGAAGAGTGGTACCCTCAATGATAATAGGCATTTGTAATATGAGAGGGTATGGGGGAAAGATATTGAGTTCAATGTGAACATGTTAAACTGAAAATATCGATATGATATCCAACTCAAGATGTCCGATAGGTAGTTAGTGATGTGAGACTGGAGTTCAGGAGAAAGTTTAGGGTTGGATAGATAAGTGGATGTGAAAATGATTTACATAAAGATCCCAGTTGAATCCATGGACCTAGCAAGATCAACAAGTGAAACAATATAGAAGAGAAGAGGGATAAGAACAGAGTCATAGAAAACACCCACCATTAGGGGTATGACCTGGATGACAATATAGCAAAGGAAAATGAAAAGGAGTAAGCAGATTGATAGGCAGAAAACAAACTAAAGAAGTAGTGTGGAAACCTAGAGAGAAGTGACTATTAATGAAGAGGTGGTTATCAACTGTGGACACATGCAAAGAAGTCAGTCAAGAAAGGTGAGGATTGAGAAAAGGCCATTAAATTTGGCAATTGTGAGATTATTTGTAACTGAAGAGAACAATGAAGTCAGAAGTTAGATTGTAGACAATTAAAAAGAGAGGAAGTGGAAAGGAAAATGAGACATTGATTGTAGATGACCTTCTAAAGGAGTTTAACCGCAATAGGGAGGAGAGATATGGGGCACTAGTTAGTGGTGATGGGTGGATAAAATGAGGGGGCTTTGAGGATGGGAGAGCCATGGGTATGCTTGTGGACAGTAGAGAAATATCCGTTAGACAGGAAGAAAGTGAAGATAAGTGAGAGAATGAGGTTAAGAGGGGGACAAAATTTTGAAGAATGGAATGGAATCATTTGTTTGTGCAAGTAGAGGAATTTGCCTTGACAAAGAGAAGCACTACCTTTTCATGCGAGACAGGAGTAAAAGAGTAAAGAGCCACAGAAGGCATCTGAGTGAAGTGAGATGTGGAGGGGAGAAGACAGAGCTCTTGTTGAATGGCCTTTATTTTTTTTTGGTGAAATATGTGACAAAGTTCTCAGCTGAGAAGGTGAGGGAGAGGGAGGGATGGGAGGTCTGAGAGGGTTGAAAAGAGACTTGAGCTGAGTCTCAAAGTCAAACAAGGATTTTAAGAGATAGAGGTGAAAAAGTAGAGAACTCAAGGCACGGGGGATAGCCAGTGCAAAGCACAAAGACAGGAGATTGTGTCCTTTGTGAGGACCAGTCAGTAGATCAGGATGACTAGTAGAATGTGTAGAGGGGTAAAATATTCAAGAAGACTAGAAAAATAAGAAGGTCGAATATTGTAAAGAGCCTTAAATAATAATGAGAAGAGTTTATATTTGGCACTAAAAGTAATAAGGAGTTTATTGAGTAGCAGTTGGGTGGTAATATTGACAGACTCATTGTTACAGAAAATTAGTCTGGCAGCCACGTTGAGGATGAATTGGAATGGAGACAGATTTTAGGCAGGGAGACCAATATATTTGACTTGTATTCAGGAAAAATTCTAGATCACACTATTAAAGGAATTTTTGAGCACCAGAAAGTGTAACCTTGAACATTAAAAGCAGATATGTATATATGTGTGTATGCATGTATGTATATGCATGTCTGTGTGTATATGTACATACACGTATATGTATGTACATGTGCATGCATGTGCATGGATATATACCTGTATGTGTGTATGCACATATATGCATATATGTGGGTACACATGCCTATATATATGTTAATACACATTTACATGTTTGTGTATCATCTCCCCCACTAGATTGTAATCTCTCTAAGGGCAGCAACTGTCTTTTGCCTCTTTTTGTATCCCCAGTTTAGCACAAAACATGTATTTATTAGAGGTTTATTGATTAATTGATCTGATAAATCTGAGAATTTCACAAATTTGATTCTTATATCTTATATTTCATAACAAGGACCCAGGCTATGGACATTTTCATACTGCCCAGGAATCAAGTTTGAGGCCAGTGTTATATACAAGAGAATTGGGACCTTGTTGTGGTACATTGTTTATGGAGCAAAGGGAAAGCATTCCCATCTTAAAGTATCTCCTTTGCCCAATTCCCTCTGAGACTAAAATTTCACCCTTAGAAAAGGATAAGATTTGTTCTGCTAGACTCCAGTGTCCAGACCTAGAAACAGGAGATAAAGTGTGGAGAAAGGCAGAATTATTTTGTGTAGAGAAAGCATTCTTAACAATTGGTGCTGTCTAAAAGTGGAGCATGGTTCCCTGGGAAGTGAAGGGTTTCAGAGCTGTCACAAGCATTTCTGGTACCAAGGCAAGCACCACAAAATGTCCCCAGGGAAATAGCACATAAAAGGACCCTTTAATTTTTTAGATAAATGCTAAATTGGGGGATGGAGTTGGGTGGAGAGATTTTAGACCTCAAGATATTGGTCCTCATTGGAGGGATAAACCAGGGAAACCACAACATGTTGAAAAGACAGATACCTTGAGGATACAATGAGAGAATTTTGGAGAAGATCACTGGGCAAAAGAGCAGGTTAGCAATCAATCAGGAAGGAACTCAGAACCTCTTCAAGTAGTTTCCTATTTTAATTATGTTTGCCAAGTATGTGCTAAGCTTATTATTTCTACCTACTGACATACAAATGTTGCCAGAGAACTAGATTTCTGTTCCCTGGGGGAAAATCCCAGTCACCCTGTCCTAGTTACAGTTCTAGTGGGTTTCCATTTATTTGAATTTTCAAGCAGTCATTGGATAACATATTGAGAGTATATATATAACATGTTAGATAGCCTCTGAACTCCCTTTCCTCTCAGTGATTCTATTATTCTCTGGGCCCTTACTCTGTGATTCATTTGCATTGTAAGTTTTTTTTTTCTTCTCCAAGCTGGGAATCCTTATATCAACGAAAATTCTGTTATCTGGATCTCAATTTACATGTATGTGTTACTTATTTTCTAATATATTTACATGTTACTGTAGTTAATAAAATGTAATTTCATCAAATACTTGGTTTATGGTAATGTAGTTCCTGGAGATGTGGAATACAGTGCCCTTGGGGGGCCACTCAGGACATCTGCACCAACCCCCCTACCTCTGCACCGGTGACTCATGTCTACATTTTTTATTTCCTGGGTTCCAAGATAATCTAAAAAGTATGCTCTATAACAACATCAGAAGATAACAAAATTACAAAAATTTCCTAATTGATTTGCCTTCCACTGTGGAATGAAACAGAAAAAAAAACCACTCCCTTCTTCCTTGGGATAATTTTTCATCTCTCTAGCTTGCAATTTAAATTTATAGGCTAGAAAAAATCAGCTGATGGCTAAGCAGTATGATGTATCATTAAGTTCAGTAAAACATGAGGTACAGAAAGCTTCAAGCTTAGGTCACTTCTTGCTCTCCTCCTATACCCTTCCCTCAGCTCATTTGAGGTTATTTGTTGTTGTTGTTGTCATTGTTGTTTTTAAAGAGAGTTAAACTCTGGATGAAGTTTTTCCCAGCATTGTTCTCTCAGAAAAACTGGTAGAAAACTATTGACTGGACTTCTGCCACAACCACCACTCATCTGTCTCCTCTCCTCTCTAACCTGTTCACATCTCACTCACTCTTGCCTCTCCACTTCTTCCCTATGGTGTCCCAAAACCTAGATGGAAGTCGCTTCCTCAAGGCCATAGGAATTCCAAAACAAACTTGACTCTCAGGAATGCCTATGAACCCAAGGATTCTCTGTCCTCCCAGGAAGGTCATCCAAGTCTCTGTGATCCTGGGGAGATCATCAGAAGATTCTGTGACCCAGGGAGTTCTCAAGTCTCTGTGATCCTCAGTCTTAGAGTTTCAGGGTAGCAGCCGCTTTTGTCAACATATATTTTCTCAATTAACAGGATGCTTAATAGTTCACTGACTGTTGTGAGGGGGTTCAAAAATAAGTCCATACTCAAAAGGATTGGCAAATGTATGGTTTTCACATTGTCTTCTAGCGCAATGCTGGGAGAAAAAAAACTGGAAAAAACCCTGGAAATCATAACATTTGAAGTCATGTTCAGTTGTTTACACCTCATATGAATATGTTAGTGTTTGTCAGAGCCCATCGAAGGTAGCAGCTGAATGAAATTGGGGTTTGATAAGGCAAGGATGAACAAATCAATCCAATAATAAGCAGCACCATGTGTGGGAAGATGACCTCAATACCCCTCAAGGACAGTTTGAGGGCACTGGGATTCCAGGAGGGGAAATGACATGAGGTGGATGATACTGAAAGCAAATTATATCTATTTTATTATTTTATTCAGAGCTAGCTTTGATCAAGACTTAGTATCTTACTTAAGGAAATAACTAAGTGTAAACTGTATTCTCTCACAAGAGATTCTGAGAAAAACAAATTGCAAACTACAAAGTGCTATGTAAATATGACCCTGTCATACTCTTCTCAATAGAAGTAAGATGAAATCCTGATTCAAAAATTACTGATTTGCCTTTTTGTGCAGATTAGTCACTGTTTAGCTTTTAATCCTAACATTTATACAACCCAAAAAGGAACAGAAATTGGATAATCATCCCCATACTAAATTTGCCTTGTTGTGTCAGGTAGACAGTCTTCTTTAAGAAAGATTCCTTTTAAGTCAGACAGCAGGGGTACATAGGGGGAGCATGGCATTGACTTGCCCATGAAATTAATATTATTATTTTAATTTTTCTGTATGCTATCAGGAACCAAGCAAAGAGATGGTTTGAAGCAAACCTTTTAAGAAGTCTAATAAGCAATTTAGAAAACTAAATACCTAGAAGGTAACCTAAATTAGGAATGACAGTTATTAAACCTCCTTAACTTTCTACTCATTTGAAGAGCTAGAACTGATTCCATATACAAATATAAGCTATACATATGTGTATGTATATATGTAGATAGATATGTATTTATGTATATATTTATGCATATGTATATTTTGTGGATGGATATATATTTGTATGAAACCTGTGATTTCTTTGATGTGGGGAACTTCTGGTGTGGACTTTCCTCTACAAATAAAGATTGGCACCTTCTCTGAAATTATGGTCATAGAAAGATGTCTGGGGACACCAAAAGGTTAGATGCCTTTTCAGAGTCACAAAGCCAACATATGTCACAAGCAGAACTTAAACCAACATGTTCCTGCTTCCTGGGACAGCTCTCTACCCCCTGTATTATAATACAGTGATTCTCAGCTACATAAATATGTGGATATTTAATTAGCTAAATGTGTTCACTTTATTTATATGTGCATATGTGAATGCATGTATAACTCTAGCTCAACATACAAACACATTTTTATTTAACACATATGTGCACTTAAACACATGCATCTATACATACATATAGCTATAGAAAAATGTATTGTGCGCGTGTGAGTACATATATGTATCCACATGTGCATCTACATATATGTGTGTGTACACTGCATAAATATACATGTGTGCATGTGTGTACATAGAACATGAAAGAGGACTATCCTGTCAAAGTGGAGAGAATGCTGAGCTTGAATTCAGAGAGACCTGGGTTCAAATATTGCCTTTGACACTAGTTGTGTGGCCATGGGAGTCACTTAACTTCCATGTTCCTCAAGTAACTAATTTACTCAGCCATAGACTGATTGTAATCTGCCTTTGAGGGAGTCCCCACACTAGGAGTTCAGTAAACTAATGAATCACAAGCCCAGATGTATCCATGTATTATACAATGCATGTATAGTATATAAATGCATTGTATGTATATGTGTATATGTCCTTTCACTCTATTGGTTGTTCTTTTCTGAATATATCCCATTTAGTCCTTGTTCTTCCTAAAATGAGGAGTCTGGAACTGAAACATAATAATGTTTCACATGCATATTGACCAGGTAAGCATACAGTGTCACACCACCTCTCTCCTCATAGACATTATACTTCCCTTAATATCCATGCAGCTAGGTGGCAATTGTTATCCTCATCATACAGATTAGCAAACTAAAGCTCAAAGAGAGATGACTGGCCCATGATCACATAGACAGTAATTGTTAGAGTCAGTGTTTGAACTCAGGTTTTTCTGTCTACAGGTAGGGCTCACTAGACATTAAAATATTTATCCTCTTTCAATAATAATATTCTTTTTTCACATGGGCTTATTTGTAGTTGTAAGTTGTACTTGTGCAAATGATTTTTGTTTTTTTTACTCAATTGCAGGAATTTACATATATCCCTATTACATATTGTTAATAGGTTTGGTCTATTGTTCTAACCTGTCAAGATATGTTTGTATTCTGATTCTAGCATTCACCTAATTAGAGATCCCTGATGAACTGTGATGAATCATTCACAAATTTATAAATCATACCATCAGTGCCTTTTCAAATAACTGATAAAAACATGGAACCAAACATTGCTGGTGACAATCATGTGGGATGTTATGGTTATCTTTTCCAAGCTCTATATAAAGAATTAATCTCTCTGCAACACCTCTGAGAAATGGTCATTCAGATTTTTCTTAAGAAAGCATAGAAATAATGAACTTACAATTTAACAAGGCAGTACATTTTACTTTCAGATGGCTCAAACTGATTTAAAAATATTAAGCTAATTATCTGCTTCCCATATACATTCATTCATTCAGTAAATTCTCATTAAACATGTACTATGTATAAGACTCTGGGAATACACAAACAAAACAAAATAAAAACAATGACTGCCCTCATGGAGCTTATATTCTACTGAGGGATAAAGCATTTAAGCAGAAATATATATTTGTTCATCTAAGTTCATACATTATACTTATGACACTTACTATGCCAGATCTTAATGGAGGTAACAGGAGAAACCGGCTCTGAAATTAGAAGAACCCAGTTCAAATTCCCTTTACTACTTAGTAAATGCATATTGGACAGGTCTTTTACTTTCCCTGGACCTCAGGCTTCCCAGCTGCAAAATTAAGTGGTTGGATTAGAACCATTCTAAAGTCCCTTCCAGATCTCTACATCTATATAGCTCTATAGCTCTCCATATTTATGATTCTGTGATTCTAAATAAGAAGCAGAAGTGAGACTTCAACACACTTTGGGGTCTGACTCCAAACCCAGGGCTATTTCTACTAGACAAGACTATCCAATGGTGTAAATCAAATTAATATAGAAACTCAGGCCACTAAACTGTACATGAGGATCACCAAGGGTCATGTTGACTTAGAAAACCATGTATTGATATTATCTTTGTTTTACTCTATCTTTATCTCTTTTTTAATATTTCCCAATTATATTTTAATTTAGTTTGGGCCACACTAGTTAATACTGTGAGCCATATGCATCCCATAGACCACATATTTTATACTTCTGGCAAACAAGAATTTCTCTGATCCATTCCATTGGCACTTACCACACACCATGACCTTAGCACAGGAACTTAATTAGCTTTTCATGTATACACTTCACCCCATACCCAGGACCTAGCACTAGGACTTGTACTAGGACAAGCTCAATATATATTTGATTTGACTTACTGATTTATCCTACCCACAACTACACTGCAGACAGTGAACTGAACTGCAACATTGGGACTTAAGATATACCTCTCTGCATTCCTCAGACCACCTAGCAAGGCCATATACAGGCAAACACAGGTCAATAAATATTTGTTGATTGATGAATTAAAAATCATAAATTGCTGCATCAGAGCAGAAATGGGGTGAGGAAGGAGAATGATACTCAGATTGACTTTAGAAAGGGCAAGAAAATCCCAAGGCTCAGAAAGTGAGGAATTAAACTCGACAAAGATTAAGTCAACATCAATACCTAACATCCAGGGACAAAAACACCTTGAGTTATTTTCTTCCATACCTCTAAGTGTTCTTGGCCTCTCTTTCCTTGGCTTAAGGAAAAGTAAGGAGTGCGATGTTGTAAAAGAATGGTAAATTTGGCCATTCAGATATCTGAGTTTTAGTCTTTGCTTTTCTATTTATCAGTCTTTTGATCTAAGGACCCTCTCAAGACCTGTTTCTTGATGCATAAAATGAAAGGGCTGAATCTCTAAGACCCTTTCCCATTCTGTGGTCCTGCTCTATGATTTCCCCTTCTTCCTTTCCTTGTTGGATCAGATAAAGATTGCAAAGGACAGCATATTTGAAACAAGACTGGAAGCAGTTCCAGAGTGCGTGAATTCTATTCCCAGTTCTGCCACTAAACAGTTGTGTGTGCTCGGGCAGGTCAATTAGCTTTTATGGACCTCAATTACTTCATCTGTAAAATGGAGCTAATAATTCAACTGTACGTCATGACAGCATTAGCGTAGGATTCAAGTGACATAATGCATGAGAAAAAATAAAACTCTGCAATTCTCAAAGTGCTATGGAAATGACAATTATTATCATTCCTTATCATCTAGCATAAAATCCTTGAACCAAGTAGGTGTTTAATAAAAGTTTATGAATGAATAATGCATATGAGATGCCCTAAATATGACATCTTTATCCATTTCTTCTCATGACAATTATTTGTAGTGTCTGATTCCTCCTTCACCACTATCATAAGACTAGCCAGGTAGGAGACTTTTGAAGCCAGAAAAGACCTTAGAGGCTGGAAGTCCAAGTTCCTCATTTTACAAATAAGGACAAGAAAAGATCAGCAACTTGCTTAAAACTTGACATAAGTAGGGTTAGTATTAGAGCTCAGTTACTCTGGTTCCAAATCCAGTGACCTTTCCTATATATCACCCTATATCACTGAGCTCGTAGAAGCCTTAGACGCCTCTGTATCTTTCATTCCCATATTCTTTCTGTTGTTATGTACAATCTCACTCAGAATTACTATCTCCTTTCCATTGTGGCTGTTGAAGTGTTGGAAAGCACTTCGTAACTTTATAGATGCACCTGTTGTCGTCTGAGAGGTTAAGACCCCTCAAAGACTAAAGTACAGGACAGGGTCGTCTGGAATGAATTCACAGACTCAAGCATTCTTTAAGTCAAGGTGGCAAAGATTTATTGTTACACTTTTCAGGGGGCAAGGATTCTTAAGGAAACTGCAACCTTAGAGAAGTACACTTAAAGTTTATATAGGATAAAATACAATAAAACATATGCCAAATATGCTAACTAGGTGATTCAGGGTGGGATTAGGGAGTGGTTAAGGAGTGGTCAGGTCTTAAAGGAACATGCACTTCTTGTACCTACTGCGCAAGCGTTTTACCCAGAGTTCACTAGGAAAAGCCCCCAAAGGGGGCCACATGGAGGTGTGGTTTTAGGCCTGCTATGTCACTAAGTTAACTAGAGTTCAGGGGTAACTGAGAGTGGTCCAGTCTGCCACCAGTCAATGTATTGTTTGACAAGATAGTTGTAGGGAGTATACATATGTCTTAGGTATAGAATACAGATAATGTGGTAGGGTGGTAGTATAGATAGTCCAGTAAGTAAGAATATCTTTATGGCCCAGTGCAAAGCCAGTTCAAACTAATAATTCCTTCAGGTGTTGTTTGTAACTGAGCCAGGGAGAGAGATAAGGGTCTTGCTGGGGCCCACTCATGAGTAATTGCTAGGCACTGTGTCCTTGGGCTGGGGAGAAATTGCCAGGGATAGTGTTTCTGAGGCTAGGGAGAAATTGGAGTCCAAGCACAAGCACCCAAACACAAGCACCCAAGTACCCCATCACACCCACCCTTATGATGACTCACTTTCAGGCCCTGCAGCCTCTTTCCATTCTTCCATGTCTAGAGTCTAGACTGAACTGGGTTCAAAATCTGACTCTGAGACTTATTAGCTATGTGATCCTGGGCAAGTCATTCAACTCTTCCCAGTTTCAGTTTTCTCATCAGAAGATACTATCTACCTCACAGGACTGTTAAGAGGAAAGTACTTTATCAGCCTCAAAGTGTATCATAAATGTGAGTTATGATGTTTTATACACTACAGCAAACATCACTTACCATGCTGCCCACACTGACTACAACATTCTGTTCAGCCCTCCAATGGCTAAAAAGCAACCTCTTGATCAATATAAACTTTTGACTGTTGCCTTGAAAATTTTCCACTGACCCACATTATCCTCCTTTCCTATCTACACTCTTCTCTTACTATATTGAATTCAAGTCAACAATAATTCAATAGACATTCATTAAGCATGTACTGTCTGCAAGACAGTGTGCTAGGTGCCAGAGAAAATTTAAAAAGTGGTAATTTGTATAATAATAATTGATCCATAGTGAATCAAATTTGTGAAATATTTTATACATGTATCTAATTTGAAGCTTACAACAACTTTACGAATTAGGCAAGACAGGTATTTCTATTTCCATTTTACAGATGAAGAATCCAGGACAGAAATCTTTCAACTAAACTAAACAAATCCCTCCCTGATGGAGATTACAGTCTGTTTGGGAGAAGGATACATACACAGATAAGTATAATACACAATAGAACATTATCAATGTATTAAAGAAGGTCAACATGGGCTAGTAAATAAAGTGCTGGGCTTAGAGTATAGTATGTTTTCTAACTGTGTGATTCTCAGCAAGTCAATTTACATGTACATGTATACACACATATACATACATATGATATATCTGTATAGACACACACATACATGGTATACATATGTAGACACATGTGATATATATGTATATAGACACACACATACATATGTGTTTGTGTGTATGTACTAGGAATTTTCTACTATGTAAAAGACAAATTGCAATCTGTGTTGGTAAAGAGACTTTCCACACTGAGAGACTGACTGCATGATAGCAAAATCACAGAATCTTTGTGGGCTTCCATAAATCATGAGATAGAAAAAAAAGTCCTATGTAAGTTTTGAAATGAGGGGGATTCATTATTAAAACGAAAAATCAGTGAAAGTTTTATAAAGAAATGATTATTCAGAAAAGGAAACAGAGATCATTAAAACCCAAAATTACCAGGTAATTTTGACAGACTTATTTATTCTTTTTAGAAGCTTAATTGTCAGAGGAATGCTGTTGTTAGTTTCCCCAGTTTTCAGCAAAATGCTTGGCAATGTTTCTAATGCTATTTTCTCAAGATAAAGCGATATAGGCTAGATGAGTATAATAATTAGGTAGATCAGAACGAATTGAATGACTAGACCCTAAGAATTATAATTAAAGGGTCAATGTCAACTTGGAAAGAGATACCTTGTGGTCTTTCCTCAAGTGATCTTTTCTTGGCCCTGTGTCATTCAGTATTTTTATCTCTGACTGATGAAATATAGAAAGCATCATTCTTCAATTTGCAAATGACATCAAGTTGGAAAAGGTAGCTAAAATGAAGACAAAAGTCAGAATTCAAAAAGATCTTGATAGATTAGGATGATGTATAAAATAGAATAAGGTGAAATATAATAGGAATAAATGTAAAGTTCTACACTTGGATTCAAAAATCAACAAAACAGACTTGATGAAAAATCCTGTGCAAAATATGTAGTAGTTTTAGTAGACTGTTCAGTATGAGTTGACAATACTATAGAGCAGCCCAAAACAAGTTGTTACCTAGGATTATTAAAAGAAGACATAGAAGTCCAGAATATGAGGGTTCATAGTGGGAACTGAACGAAGGGAGTTTTCCTAAATAGGAGGGGAACCAAGCATAATTTTCTTGGATAAGCCATATAAACTCCTAGACTAAGAGAAAAGCTACCTCCACCCACAAAGGGGTAGACTCATCTTCCTTTTGAGAGACCAAAAGTCACACAGGAGAGCTGGAATACTGAGTCTAATGATTCCAATCCAGTAGTATTTCCACGATACCATAATTTGTATTTGCTGAGTTCTCAAAGCCATGGTGCATATGTATGAGGTAGCTAATCAAATCTACCTGGCCTACATAGGGATCATATTCACATTCTTAGTCTCCAGGGTCATAAGTTGCTTTAAGAATGCCTTAAGCAGCAAATCCACCAAAACCATATATACATAGCCTCAATGCATGTAACTCTGTTAGCCACCTTATGGGTACTTGGTACATGCTTATGCATTTATTCATGTTACAGCAAAATAGACATTTATAGGACAGATTCTACTGGAGATCTCAACAAGCTGCTCTTCATCTTGTACATAATGTAGAGAAATACTGACCAATCAAAATATAGCTCCACAGATGCCCAATCTAACTGACAATTCTCCAAACTTCATCAGTATTTTCTCTAAGACAGTAGCCAGTAGGAATAATGCTGGGCATAACTGTTTTCAGGCAAATGGAAGCCAACATTTTATGCATATATTATAATTCACTTACATAATTACCCAAATTAAAAATACCATCAGATTTAAATGGATTTGGAATGTTCATTCCCTCTCTCAGGCATATGAGGCGGAAAAGGCCAATTAAGAGTATTTCTTTCTTTGTACTCACTAACACTCTCCTCAGAATGATTTTAGATTTCTCAGGGGAGAATAAGGGATGGGGGAGCAGAGCAGCAAAGCTCTCCTAGGCACTCAGGTGGAACCTCAGAAAGGGATACCAATTCCTCCCCCACCCCCTTACTAATTGGCTTTCTGGCTATGTGGAAATAGAACTTAGAGGGTCAGCCCCCATTCAGGAATTTTTAATTTATTGAGTCATCCAATTAAAATAGAAAAAGCTATATGCACATAATAATGTCTTCAGCTCAATTCTATTCTATTCAACAGGGTCATGGATTTAGAGCCAAAATTGGGAAGTCATCTAATCCAAATCTTTTATTGTGTAGATGAGGAAACTCACACCCAGAGGATTAAAGCATTTTCCCAAATTTACACAGATTATAAGTGGGACATCTGTGATTTGAACCCTGGTTATCTGACTCCATTTCCAATAGTACCTATACATCATTTGATAAACATTCCATATTATTAACCAAGGCTGGTACTCAGTGTAACCTAACAGAATACTAAATTGATGAAGTTTAAGCCCACTTCCTTTTTAGTTCCCTTTTACCTCATTTTGGGGTATTGCTCATAAATCATACATAAGTCAATAAATAAATCAACAAATCAAGTCAAAAGGTATTTATGAAGTGTCTACTATGTGCTAGGCACTGTGTTAAGTGCTAACACAGAGAGCTGTGTTATGGTCTCTCTGAGATCTGACAAAGAGTGATGGTATACTGTCATAAGAAGGGAAAACCTGGTTCAGAGGATCAGCTGAAGAAACTGGGAAAAGAGGAGACTTAAGGGAAACATTCTTGCTATTTTTTAAATATTTGGAAAGCCCTTATGTGGAAGAGGAGTTACAATTGTGCTATTTGGCTCTAGAGGGCAGCATTAGTAACAATGGGATGGAAAGGAGGGGGAGAAGGGATGGTTTACAGCATGGCAGACCTTGTTTCAGTAAAAAAATAAAATAAAATAAATTTTTTAACACTTAGAGCTGTTGAAAAAAGTGTTACCTCAAACAAGAATGAGTTTCCCCAAACTAGAGGTGTTTAGGCAAAAACTAGATGACTGATTGTCAAGAATGCAATAAAGTAAATTTCATCACGTGCTGGGAGGCTGGACTACATAGGTCCTGACTCTTAGATTCTATAATTTCTCCAGTTTCACTATCCTATCACCCATTCCCACCCCCAATAGTTAATTCATACTAGATGCAGGAAGGAATGTCCTACTTCTGAAAATGGAATATTAGGTATGAGGAACAGTGGTAAAGCTGGGTTAGCTGAAATTTAGTATGTGATGGGAAGTAATGCAAAATTAGCCTTGGAAACTAGCCTGGAACCAGAATATAAAAGTCTTTAAATGCCAAAGGAGTTTTTAGATTAGCCCATAGGCAGCAGGGAGCCACTGAAGCTTGTATCCCTATGGCATAGTGGTCCCAAATAGAAACACAATACATCCTGTAGTGAATAGAAAGCTAGCATCAAATTCAGGAAGACCTGTATTCAAGTCGCACCTCTTAACTGGTTGTATGACCCTGGTAAATCCCTTAACCTCTCAGTGCCCCAGACAACTCTCTATGATTATCATTTCAGAGCAAGTGCTGATCCATGTTGGGAGAGGGAGTTTCTTCAATGGGATTTCCCTAAACCAGTGAAGTCACAGAATCAGAAGAGCACACGCACACATGCACACACACACACACACACACACACACACACAAATGGTTTCTACAATACATATACCATATTTCACCACATAATCGTCTCAGATTTTCTGCCAAATTTTTGCAAAAAAGTGAGGTGTGATCATTATGTGAAGCTTTAAAAATATTGTGCTAGGATTACTTAAAAATCATTTATTAGTAAACTGTCATTGGTGCAAGATTAGATCCATGGAATACTCCCGAATATATGTTAAAATTTAATATTGACAATGCATGTGCACTGAGAATTCTAGTCTTATGGCTTACAATGTGCAAGAGATAAATGTGTATCCATATGCTACTGGTGAATACATTGCCGCTCTGTTTACCTTTTAAGTGGCATGACAAACAGAATTATACCATGTGAAGATTACATGAGGAAAGGTTATAAACCAATTTTTTAACTGAAGAAAAGGTGTGACGATTATGAGGTGATGATGATTATGTGGTGAAATACAGTACTCTGCCCTAATCAGACCAAACCTGCAGCATTATACCCAATTTTGGATGTCACATTCTAGGGATTTTAATAAGAAAGAGAGGGTCCAGAAGAGGGATACTAGGACGATAAGAGGATTTTCAAACATGCCATAAGATAATCAGTTGAAGGAACTGGGAATGTTTATCCTAAAGAAGAAAAGACTTCGGCAAATATGATAACTGTCTTTAAGGACTGGAGGAGATGTAATGTGAAGAAAAAATAGATACTTCCTGCTTTGTACAGGAATAGAATTAGGAGTAATGGGCAAAAGGAAATTACAGGGAGTCAGATTTTGACTAGATGTAAGGGGAGAAAATATAACAATAAGAACTGTCCCCTAATGGTCGGAGTTTCTTCTTGGAGTGAGTTCCCCTTCACTGGAGGTCTTTACTCCACCAATGGATGACTGTTGAGGATGAATAAATGGAATGTTGGTCAATTGAAGGTAATGACATACATCTCAGGCACTTTCAGTTCTGAGATTCTGTGCTTCACAAAACACTTCTCTCACACAAGACCTGTGATTTAGGTACACACTAGTTACCATTCAGGGCAGCTAGGTGACACAGTAAATAGAGTGCCAGGGCTGGAGACAGAGGATCTGAGTTTAAATTCAGCCTCAGACACTTACTAGCAAGTGCTAGTAAATCATTTAACCCTGTTTACCTCAGTTTCCTCATTTGAAAAATGAGCTGGAGAAGAAAATGGCAAACCATTTTAGTATTTTTGTCAAGAAAACCCCAAATAGGGTCACAAAGAGTTGGCCACAACTGAAAAATAACTAAACAATGAAAGTTAGCATTTTAGAGATAAAAAACCGAGGTTGAGAAAAGTTTGATAATTTTTTTCAGTAGTATTACAGCTAATAGGCAGCAAAGACAGTACTAAAGCCCAGGTCTATTTGCAAACACAAAGCACATGATGGGCTACTCTTGACAGGGCATCATTCAGTTTCAGAAGCCAAGACCTTTGCCCCTTTTCGCCAAAAGGAATTTGGCTCCCATTTGTTGAAAATCTTTAAACTTTTAGATGCCTTATAGACTGTCTTTATTTCCCTTTGAAAGCCTTAGCCCTGCCTTTTGATCTTATTCAGATGCACCTTTGCCCCTAGCCCTAAAAGGAACCTGGCTCCCATTTGTCTATGGGTCTCAGAAAAACCTTAAACATTTAGGTTCCTTATCTACTCTCCTTATCTTCCTTTGAAAGCAAACTTTCTCCTTCCAGTTCCCTTCATTATCTATTCCCATTGTCTGTACAATCTCTCAGACCTTCCATACGGAATTCTCACCTAGACCCTTTTTCCCAACCACCTCTCCCCCTCCTCTGGCCACCCAAAGTTACTTTAGTGTATAAACGATCCACTTTAGCCCCCAATCAGACGCTGAGATTTTCTCATGCCCAAAATGCTGAGACTCTCATGCCCGCTCGTTCCTACAAGCGTTACTAATGTTCCGGTTCCTTGGGAGTCTGGCTTATATGTTTTATCTCTAATAAACTTTTTCTCTGGCTGGAAGAAGATTTGAGTTGAATTCTTTCAGGCAGGGCCCGGTGCCACGATCTTGGGGTGCCTCTGTGCATCTAGGAGTGCCCCCAAACCTCTAGACCTCTTCACTCTCAGAGGAAAGAAGACTATGGTAATTTCATCTCTGGCCATATTCCTACCCATAGCCTGTTTCTCTTTCCTCTGTTCAGTGAAAATATCAGCAGCAACTCAACATGCAAGAGGAGATGGCAAAACACGCTTTAGCAGTTGCCTGGACAGTATTTAAATAGAACCTACCTTTTCCGATGTTTCACTTAGGTATGAAAACAATGTAGTTTTCTAATACATGATTTTAAATTTGGTAATATAGCTTTTCACAAGCAAAGAATTCTGTCTTTACAAGCAGAATTTGGTTATCTAAAGGGTTCTTTCCTCTCTGGTTTTTACCTTTTGCCCATGATAAAATCAAAATCTAAAGGAAGTTTGAGTCAGAAGAGGATGTGGGCTGGTCACATAACAAGACTAAAGAATGAAAAATGGACAATGCTAGTGCTGCCCTATCACCCATGGAATGGCAATGTAGTATATTGGAGAAAGCACGGAACCCAAAGGATTTGTGTTCAAATCTTTCCACTGCCATTTACATCCTGGATGATATTGGGCAAATCTTTTTTTTGTTTGTTTGTTTGTTTGTTTCTTAGGCATCGCTTGCCTCAACTGTAAAAATGAGGAATTTGTACTAGATGATTTCTGAGGTTCCTGTCATCTCTCAAACTGTGATCTTATTTCACCTAGGAGAAAACCATATTTTGGGAGGATCATGTTTGGAAGATTTATGGGAAGACATGTTCAAGAACAACAGCAAAAAAGAAGGCTTAGATGCTTATCTGCCTCAAGTCTATGCCAATCTATCCTTTGCATCACTGCAAAAGCAACATTCCTAAAAAAAACCAAAAACAAACAAAAAAATAAACAGGTCTGATGATGCCACTCCCTTGTTCATTAAACACCAGTGATTACCTGTTACCTTTCAGATCTAAATACAAACTCATCTGTATAACATTTAAAGCCCTTCCCACCTTGGCTCCAACCTGCCTTTTCGGCCTTATTTATAGACTACTTTTCTTCATCCTGTGTTCAGACCCACCATTTCATCTTTCTCTTTATCTTTGCTGTGGCTTTTCCCAGTACCTGGAATTCAGTTCCTCCTCATCGCCACCTTTCAGAATCCCTAGTTTCCTTAAAAGATTGTTTCAAATTCTACTTCCTATCTGAGGCCTTTCCCACTATCCTCAGAACCCCAACTTCTAGAACTACCTTGTATTCATTTTGCAGTTATTTTGTTTGTATTTTATGAATATTTTTGAGTATATTTCTCAGCTAATAGAATGTACATTCCTCAAAGGTTGTTTTGCCCTTTCAACTCAGATTTAGCACAGTGCCTGCTACTTAGTAGGTCGCTAATAAATGCTCGTTTGAGTCATAGGAAGGAGAATCCCTATCAGTGAGACTTTGCATCTATTGAAGCATAACTAAATATATCTTACTTATGTCCGTGATTAGTCTTTCTGCTGATTAAACTTTTTGCCTTCTGTTGCCCATTTTCACATTTCCAGCCCTCCTTTTAGTAGACTGAGTATAATTAGTATACTAACTGGCTATACACCATGCCAGGATCTCTCTCCCTCCTGTTCTCCCCCTCCTGGCTTCCCTGGCTTCAAGCCTCAGCTAAAGTCCTGTCTTCTGAAAGAAGCCTCCTTAATCCAGTCCTCCTTAATCTTAATGCCTTCCTTCTGAGACTATGCCCAATTTATTCTGCACATATGTTGTTTGCATGTTGTCTTTCCCATTAGACTGTTAGTTCTTTGACTACAGGGACTGTGTTTTTGCCTTTTTTGTATCCTCATGCACATAGAGGCATTCAGGCAGCATAGTAGACTGAGCACTAGAATGAGAGTCAGTAAGAGGGTATTTCAAATCCAGCCTCAGACATTTACTATGTAACCCTGGGTAAGTCATTCAACCTGTTTGCTTCAATTTTCTCATTTGTAAAATGGGGCTAATAATAGCACTTACTTCTCAGGATTGTTGTGAGGATAAAATAAGATAATATTTGTAACAGACTTTACAAACTTTAAAATGTTATATACATGCTAGCTATTATTACAGGTGCTTAATAAATGCTGGTTTCTGAAGGGGGAAAAGATTCCTTCACATGACTTAACAGAAGCCAGAGTAGATCCAAGCAGTCTCGCGCTTGTGTCCGACTGATACATTTTAGCTTAAAATTCTGTTACTTTCAACTCCACTCAGGAACACTGGGCCTCAGTCTGGTGAAGTTTGATCACATGGTTGTTTCCCAACCATACTGCTTAGCCCATAACATTTCTTTCTTCCTCTAGATTTTTATTCTACTGTCATGGGAAACCTTCTATGTCCAGTTCTAAAACATTTCTGTTGTGTGGAGGGCAGCTAGGACTGGATTTCC